>NC_064923.1:316827235-317171610 GCF_023897955.1 Schistocerca gregaria | reverse complement strand
CAACCACCTCTGACCGTAATAACGGCCTTGATACGCCTGGGCATTGAGTCAAACAGAGCTTGGATGGCGTGTACAGGTACAGCTGCCCATGCAGCTTCAACACGATACTACAGTTCATCAAGAGTAGTAACTGGCGTATTGTGACGAGCCAGTTGCTCGGCCACCATTGACTAGACGTTTTCAAACGGTGAGAGTTCTGCAGAATGTGGTGGCCACGGCAGCAGTCGAACATTTTCTGCATCCAGAAAGGCCCGTACACGACCTGCAACATGCGGTCGTGCATTATCCTGCTGAAATGTAGGGTTTCGCAGGGATCGAATGAAGGGTAGAGCCACGGGTCGCAACACATCTGAAATGTAACGTCTACTGTTCAAAGTGCCGTCAATGCGAACAAGAGGTGACCGAGACGTGTAACCAATGGCACCGGGTGATCCGTCAGTATGGCGATGACGAATACATGCTTCCAATGTGCGTTCACCGCGATGTCGCCAAACACGGATGCGACCATCGTGATGCTGTAAACAGAACCTGAATTCATCCGAAAAAAATGACGTTTTGCCATTCGTGCACCCAGGTTCTTCGTTAAGTACACCATCGCGGCGCTCTTGTCTGTGAGGTAGCGTCAAGAGTAACTGCAGCCATGTTCCCCGAGCTTATAGTCCATGCTGCTGCAAATGTCGTCGAACTGTTAGTGCAAATGGTTGTTGTCTTGCAAACGTTCCCATCTGTTAAGTCAGGGATCGAGACGTGGCTGCACGATCCGTTACAGCGACGCGGATAAGATGCCTGTCATCTCGACTTCTAGTAATACGGCGTTCCGTATTACCCTCCTGAACCCACCGATTACATATTCTGCTAACAGTCATTGGATCTCGACCAATGCGAGCAGCAATGTCCCGATACGATAAACCGCAATCGCGATAGGCTACAATCCGACCTTTATCAAAGTCGGAAACGTGATGGTACGCATTTCTCCTCCTTACACGAGACACCATGACAACGTTTCACCAGGCAACGCCTGTCAACTGCTGTTTGTGTATGAGAAATCGGTTAGAAACTTTCCTCATGTCAGCGCGTTGCAGGTGTCGTCACCGGTGCCAACCTTGTGTGAATGCTCTGAAAAGCTAATCATTTGCATATCACAGCATCTTCTTCCTGTCGGTTAAATTTCTCGTTTGTAGCATGTCATCTTCGTGGTGTAACAATTTTAATGGCCAGTAGTGTAACTACCGGACAACTAGTGTTCGGCTGGAATTGATGATAGACTCAGCTGTGCGTAGCCCGTGGTCTAGGTTGGGTTAAAAGGTGATAATTGGGTTATGGGTTGATGGAAACCAGGAACGTCAGTGCCAAATAGACTAAAGGTTGCGTTAACAGGTTGCCCTGTAGCGTAGCCTAATGTTTACGTACGCGCCATATTAAATCGGCCGATTTCATACGAGCACCAGTTGAAAAGAAATGATCATATGTTATCATCCGTCGGAAGGCGGCATGTCTGGTTGTTAGGCCGTTTAGTGCAAGTCTTTCTATTTGACACCACGTCGACGACGACTTGCACGTCGATGATAATGACAGAAACTTTACGGCAACACCCATCCCTGGGCGAACAAAACTCCAACCCGACTTGGAATCACCATATGCCCCGCGATCTACAGGCAGCGACTCAGCCGCTACCAGGTGTACCGGTATGAAATGAGCTTTAAGATACAAATGTGTCGATAGGGAACATTTGTTATGAACGAGCCTTATTTTTTTTTTGTTTGGCTGGTATGACATCTGTCAAAGATATTTAGTATACATCAAGTCATGGAACAAACAACATCATATGTTTTCATCGTGTTAACAATGTCGAATTTTGTACCAGAATGTGATGATTTGCGGAAAGCATTAATTTTTTGTTTTCATGTGAAAAAAAGAGCTGCAGAGTCGCATCGAATGCTTGTCAAGGCATAAGGTGATCATGCTCTACCAGAAGTAACATGCAAAAGATGGTTTCAACGGCTCAGAAATAATGATTTTGATGTAAGAAATGAAGAACGTGGAAGACCACCAAAAAAGTTCGAAGACGCCGAATTGCAAACAATATTGGATGAAGAAATACTTTGAGTCAGAAGCAAATGGCAGCAATGCTAAATGTTGCACAACAAACAATTTCTGACCGTTTGAAAGCTATGGGAAAGATCCAAAAGTGTGGAAAATGGGTGCCACATGAATTGAATGAAAGACAGATGGAAAACCGAAAAACCATTTGTCAAATTTTGCTCCAAAGACATGAAAGAAAATCAATTTTGCATCGAATTGTTACTGGCCATGAAAAATGGATTTATTTTAAGAATCCTAAACGGGAAAAATCATGGGTTAATCAGGGACAACCATCAACATCGACTGCAAAGCCAGATCGATTCGGCAGGAAGACAATGCTCTGTGTTTGGTGGGATCAGAAAGGTGTGGTGTATCATGAACTTCTAAAACCCGGTCGCAGTTTCGAATCCTGCCGCGGGCATGGGTGTGTGTGATGTCCTTAGGTTAGTTGGGTTTAAGTAGTTTTAAGTTCTAGGGGACTCATGACCTCAGAGGCTAAGTCCCATAGTGCTCAGAGCCATTTGAAACATTTTTTTCTAAAACCCGGTGAAACTGTGAATACTAATCGCTACAGACAACAAATGATCAATTTGAACTATGTATTGATCGAAAAAAGACCAGAATGCGCCAGAAGACATGGCAAAGTAATTTTTTTACACGACAATGCACCTACACACAAAGCAAAACTGGTTCAGGATACAATCAAAACACTTGGCTGGGAGCTGCTATCCCACCCGCCGTATTCACCACACTTGACCCCTTCCGACTACCATTTGTTTTCATCAATGGGGCACGCATTGGCTGAGGGACACTTCGATTCCTACGAAGAAGAAGTTGAAAATTGGGTTTATGATTGGTTTGCTTCAAAAAATGAACATTTCTATTGGCATGGTGTCCACAAATTGCCAGAAAGGTAGTTAAAATGTATAGAAAGCAATGGTCAGTACTTTGAATAAAATGTTTTTACTTTTCAATTCAAAATTAGTGTTTCATTTTCACAAAAAACGCTCATTTCATACCGGTACACCTGGTAGACTACAAACTGCTGATGAACGCTAGCTGTGCCTTATTCATTTTAGTTGTCGTCTCAGCTACGGAGTCGTATTTATGCTTCGTATGTCCACAGGTTGAACCCCTATGCTACGGGAAATTACATTATAACCAATTCGGGAAAATAACATTTTCTAATTATAATTCTATATCGCAGTGAAGGACTCGGAAGAGCAGCTGAGTGTAATTGATACTGCCCCGACTTTTCGGGGTTACTTTTAAGAAGAACATCATCAAAAGTAAAATGCAAACCAAATAAATGAGGTGCTGCTGAAGGAATTACATGAGGATATGAAATGTTAAAACAAGTAAACGAGTTTTGCTATTTGGCCAGAAAAGTAACAGATGATGGCCGAAGTAGAGAGGATTTAAAATGTAGACTGGCAATGGCAAGAAAAGCGTTTCTGAAGAACAGTGATCTTTTAACATTTAATACAAATCTTAGCTTTAGGTAGTCTTCCGTGAAGATAATTGTCTAAAGTGTAGACCTTTACGGAAGTGGAACGTGGACGATAAACAGTGTAGACAAGAAGAGAATAGAAGCTTTTGAAATGTGATGCTATAGAAGAATGCTGAAGATGGTAGATGATATAGCTAAGAAGGAGGTACTCAATCGAGTCGAAAAAAAAGAAAGTTATGGCACAACTTGACCAAAAGAAGAGATCAGTTTCTCAGGAAATACTGTGAGGTGTAATGGAATGGGCAATTTGGCAATGGTGGTAACAACAGTGGAAGAAGAAAGGTTGAATATAGTAAAAAAGTTCAAATTCATGTTAGTTGCGCAGAGATGAAGAAGGTTGCACAGATTAGAGAAGTTGCATCAAACCGGTATTTCCACTGCGCAGAGATGAAGAAGGTTGCACAGATTAGAGAAGCTGCATCAAACCGGTATTTCCACTGAAAATCTCAGCATCAACAACTGAACTCAACGCTGAAACTTTGCCATGGGCGCTACCAGGGGCTTTTGTTACTTACCCGGAAAGTATCTTTTCGCAGCAGTTTTCGACTTAAAAACATTTTACAATGCATTTAAGGTTTATCGTTTGATTTTATCCAGCCTTACTATACATTTTATGGCTTAATTAACAGCCGAGATTGCCGGCCGGAGAGGCCGAGCGGTTCTAGGTGCTTCAGTCTGGAACCGCGCGACCGCTACGGTCGCAGGTTCGAATCCTGCCTCGGGCATGGATGTGTGTGATGTCCGTAGGTTATTTAGGTTTAAGTAGTTCTAAGTTCTGGGGGACTGATGACCTCAGAAGTTAAGTTCCATAGTGCTCAGAGCGATATATATAGAGGTTATCACCAATGGAGAGGTGTTTGGAAGTGCAACACAATGCTGAAAACTCTTCCAGTTTCCATTTATTGAGATGTCTTCCATATTTTGTCAATAATAAACACATCCTCTGTCTTTTATTTCAATCTTCCTGTGTGCTGTGGGAGCAGTTTAACTTACACCATGCAATGTCCAAATTTCTGTGAGTGCCGATAAATGAAATGTGTTAACACAGATTTAGAACTTAATGCAGACATTTAAGTCGCGGTAGAAAAACAATATATATTATAGTGTACAAAGCTGTAGTCATACACTGTTTGGATTTGTTACAGCAAAAAACAGTGTATCAAGCTGCTTATGAAAGAACAACACGGGAACCTTCTCTTGTGATTGATAGTCGCTGGGATATGGCCCTCCTACAGAATGGGCAACAAAACTTTACACTGGTCTATGCTGGCAACTTCGATCACTGACCACCTGCTCCAGTGGATCAATACATGTATATGTAATATGCTCGATGTCAGCACCGGGACAGTTTTTGTTTTTGATATATCAGAAGAAAGAGACAAAGTGATATGCTATCGACCTCTCTACCGAGAGATGTGGGTAAAGATTTAATAGTTTGTAGTTTTACCCCATTGGATGTTATAAAAATAATGAGGAGATAGCAAGAGAGACTGTGCTGTCAACGAAGTCTCTGATATTATTACACTGTCATATTTCTTATGTAGTAATCATAGGAATATGATTTCTTTGTGGAGTCCACATATGGTTGAAAATTCCCTCTTGTATATTAGTGTGCTATTTTTCTCGTTGTGATAGCTTTCTACCTGTCAACCTTCTAACTAATGGAACAGTGCTGTCAGAATGAGATGGAATTTCAAGAGAATTAGCAGGGGTCTGTGACTTGGTGTGGGATATCTCTTAATCGTGGAAATCATGTAGATTCAAATGCTGTATATTTATGACTGGAAGATTTGTGAGAAAAGAGCAGGTAAGTGGTTTCTAATGAAAAGTGCGTTGAAAGATAAGCCCTCTACCACTCCTTCTAAGTGTTGTGGGCACACATATTACCTCTCACATACACCTCGCAAAGTGACTGTGAGGATAAAACTAGGAACTAATATGAAGATTTTTGCTGAGAGGCAATTTGCAACAGATTGATTTCTTGGTAGGTAGGAGACAACATTCTTCCTTGATGTTTGTGTGCCTATAAATGGATGTAATGACATCTTAATAGGTAAACAAATTTTACATTTACGTCTATGTGCTTACTTTGCAAGCCATCACACTGTGTGTGGCAGAGAGTACCCTGTACCACTACTAGTCATTCCCTTTCCTATTCCACTTGAAAATAGAGCGAGGGAGAAAGACTGTCTACATGCCTCCCTATGAGCATTAATTTCTCGTATCTTATGTTCGTGGTCCTTATGTATGTTGGTGATGCTAGGTTCCTTCTGCGGTCAGCTTCAAATGCCAATTCTCAATAGCGTTCCTCAAAAAGAACATTGTCTTCCCTCCAGGGTTTCCCATTTGAGCTAGCTGGTGAGTGTAATCTGATAGCCATAAAAAATTACTGTGCAACATTGACTCTCATGATCAGTTTAAGTAATTAGCCTATCAATTTCATATCAATGAGACGCCAACTGGAGAGTGGTGGCGAGGGCTAGAGTGCCACTGAAGCGATTTGGGAGTTGGAGCAGTAATCAGGCGTTTTTTCGTTGCGGTGAGATCTTTTAACGAAATTTCAGTTTCCCACACAAGGAGAGATGACTATTGTAATAAAATCATCTATATTACGGAATTTACAATGTGATATGTAGTATAAACCTGATATTTACAACTTATTGTGCTGTTACCTTAAGAGATTTCATACTTCATGAAGCATTTGATTACTTTAAGATACTTCTAATAATTTCCGAGTATGCAGCCGGATCCCGTCGACATTCTGCCACAGTAGTTGTCTACTCACCTGATGATGGCCGGACGTCTCTGGGCCGAAATATCGTGGCAGAATGTCGACGGGATCCGCCTGCATACCCGGAAATTATTAGAAGAACAAATACGCCGGGAAAATTTCAGAAGTCACATACTTTAAGATAGTTCAAAAGTGACGAAGCATCCTGTGACATAGGTAGATCTTTGCACTCCATCATGAGCCAAAAATGAGTTTAATATTCTAGTCCTGTGATGCAGTACATAAGTGATACCAAGGTGATTAGAATAGATTTTTTACCTGGTGAGAGTATACTTAGAGGAAATACCGCTTATGCCATACTAGTACAGAATTTTTACAACAAGTTACAATACTTTAGCGATGTGAAAACGCTTTTATGCCTCGTTTTGTTCTGTCTCTGAAAGTATATAATAGGGACAAATCAACATTTTGCGTGAAAAATTCGACGTGTATGGTCAACAACATCCCTCTCTCAGATTCGGTAAAGTGCAAGTTTTAAACTGGGAAGTGTCTTTTAGTGTGCAATTACAATTAGAACTATACAGCCAAGCCACTGTTGCTTGTCTTGAAGTGTGCTGCAGTCAGTGGCAGGAGTGGGCACGAGTCTTCAGTCGACCAGGAGTCATGCCTTAGCTACAAAAAATACACTGACCTGTCACCTCTTGTCCGCTGAAGTTGGGACATGTCCCGGCATTGGCATTCTCTGGATGACTGACTAGCGAAGTGAATTCTGTAACTGAATGCTATTATTCATTGAGCCCAAACATACACAGTCTCAGAAAAGTGATTTACTGCTACTGTTCAATAAACTGGGTGGCATTTACATACTTGAACATTCCGTTGAGAGTGTGGCAATAGAACAGAACATTGGCAACACAATTGGACATAGCCAATAACACTTATTAAGAGTATGGTACAATGTAGTACAAAAGTCTGCTGCAGTTTTATGCATGGCATTTGAGGTCCTGTACCTAATACATTGATATTTAAATAATACCTAATACAATGATATCTAAATAACTTTGCTGTCTCTCGGCAGTCTATGATATTGCCATTATGACTAGACGTGATTTAACAGACACTCTTTTATTGTACTGGTGCTCCATAAATAGCAGCTGCTAAGTCGGAATGTTATTTTCTACATCTACATCTACATCCATACTCCGCAAGCCACCTAACGGTGTGTGGCGGAGGGTACCCTGAGTACCTCTATCGGTTCTCCCTTCTATTCCAGTCTCGTATTGTACGTGGAAAGAAGGATTGTCGGTATGCTTCTGTGTGGGCTCTAATCTCTCTGATTTTATCCTCATGGTCTCTTCGCGGGATATACGTAGGAGGGAGCAATATACTGCTTGACTCTTCGGTGAAGGTATGTTCTCGAAACTTTAACAAAAGCCCGTACCGAGCTACTGAGCTTCTCTCCTGCAGAGTCTTCCACTGGAGTTTATCTATCATCTCCGTAACGCTTTCGCAATTACTAAATGATCCTGTAACGAAGCGCGCTGCTCTCCGTTGGATCTTCTCTATCTCTTCTATCAACCCTACCTGGTGCTGATCCCATACTGCTGATCAGTATTCAAGCATTGGGCGAACAAGCGTACTGTAACCTACTTCCTTTGTTGTCGGATTGCATTTCCTTAGGATTCTTCCAATGAATCTCAGTCTGGCATCTGCTTTACCGACGATCAACTTTATATGATCATTCCATTTTAAATCACTCCTAACGAGTACTCCCAGATAATTTATGGAATTAACTGCTTCCAGTTGCTGACCTGCTATTTTGTAGCTAAATGATAAGGGACCTATCTTTCTATGTATTCGCATCACATTACACTTGTCTACATTGAGATTCAATTGCCATTCCGTGCACCATGCGTCAATTCGCTGCAGATCCTCCTGCATTTCAGAACAATTTTCCATTGTTGCAACCTCTCGATACACCACAGCATCATCTGCAAAAAGCCTCAGTGAACTTCCGATGTCATCCACAAGGTCGTTTATGTATATTGTGAATAGCAACGGTCCTACGACACTCCCCTGCGGCACACCTGAAATCACTCTTACTTCGAAGACTTGTCTTCATTGAGAATGACATGCTGCGTTCTGTTATCTAGGAACTCCTCAATCCAATCACACAATTGATCTGATAGTCCGTATGCTCTTACTTTGTTCATTAAACGACTGTGGGGAACTGTGTCAAACGCCTTGCGGAAGTCAAGAAACACGGCATCTACCTGTGAACCCGTGTCTAAGGCCCTCTGAGTCTCGTGGACGAATAGCGCGAGCTGGGTTTCACACGACCGTCTTTTTCGAAACCAATGCTGATTCCTACAGAGTACATTTCTAGTCTCCAGAAAAGACATTATACTCGAACATAATACGTGTTCCAAAATTCTACAACTGATCGACGTTAGAGATATAGGTCTATAGTTCTGCACATCTGTTCGACGTCCCTTCTTGAAAACGGGGATGACCTGTGCCCTTTTCCAATCCTTTGGAACGCTTCGCTCTTCTAGAGACCTACGGTACACCGCTGCAAGAAGGGGGGCAAGTTCCTTCGCGTACTCTGTGTAAAATCGAACTGGTATTCCATCAGGACCAGCGGCCTTTCCTCTTTTGAGCGATTTTAATTGTTTCTCTATCCCTCTGTCGTATACTTCGATATCTACCATTTTGTCAACTGTGCGACAATCTAGAGAAGGAAGCACAGTGCAGTCTTCCTCTGTGAAACAGCTTTGGAAGAAGACATTTAGTAATTCGGCCTTTAGTCTGTCATCCTCTGTTTCAGTACCATTTTGGTCACAGAGTGTCTGGACATTTTGTTTTGATCCACCTACCGCTTTGACATAGGACCAAAATTTCTTAGGATTTTCTGCCAAGTCAGTACATAGAACTTTACTTTCGAATTCATTGAAAGCCTCTCGCATAGCCCTCCTCACACTGCATTTCGCTTCGCGTAATTTTTGTTTGTCTGCAAGGCTTTGGCTATGTTTATGTTTGCTGTGAAGTTCCCTTTGCTTCCGCAGCAGTTTTCTAACTCGGTTGTTGTACCACGGTGGCTCTTTCCCATCTCTTACGATCTTGCTTGGCACATACTCATCTAACGCATATTGTACCAAGGTTTTGAACTTTGTCCACTGATCCTCAACACTATCTGCACTTGAGACAAAACTTTTGTGTTGAGCCGTCAGGTACTCTGTAATCTGCTTTTTGTCACTTTTGCTAAACAGAAAAATCTTCCTACCTTTTTTAATATTTCTATTTACGGCTGAAATCATCGATGCAGTAACCGCTTTATGATCGCTGATTCCCTGTTCTGCATTAACTGATTCAAATAGTTCTGGTCTGTTTGTCACCAGATGGTCTAATATGTTATCGCCACGAGTCGGTTTTCTGTTTAACTGCTCAAGGTAGTTTTCAGATAAAGCACTTAAAAATATTTCACTGGATTCTTTGTCCCTGCCACCCGTTATGAATGTTTGAGTCTCCCAGTCTATATCCGGCAAATTAAAATCTCCACCCAGAACTATAACATGGTGGGGAAATCTACTCGAAATATTTTCCAAATTATTCTTCAGGTGCTGAGCCACAACAGCTGCTGAGCCCGGGGGCCTATAGAGACATCCAATTACCATGTCTGAGCCTGCTTTAACCGTGACCTTCACCCAAATCATTTCACAATTCGAATCTCCGTCAATTTCCTTCGATACTATTGCACTTCTTATCACTATAAACACGCCATTTAGCTAATATCGTTTCAATGTCTTTGTCAAAACTTTTCCATTAGCTGTGCTCTCTGGCAATGCATTTTGTGCGATCTATGCACCAATCGCACTGATTTTACTTTCATAACAGATGATGGGTCCGAAACGCCTGGAAACGTTGCGATAAGACGACTGGGCCACTCGGCTGATAACCTGAGAATACATCAAATAGGAGAATTTTAATGATTTTTTAATTATAATTCTATAAGTTTAATACAAAATTCATGTAAAATTCCAAGCACTTTGCCCCATATCTCAGCTCACACCCAGAATTCCAAAATTTGTTCTTGCGACAACATTCATTAGGCTTAGAGAAATAAGTGTACAAAATTCCATAAATATAGCCTTCGTAAATTTTGAGAAAAAATGTACAAAACTTTAAAAAACACAATTTTCAGGAAAAAGAATTTTAAAGTTCAACCTAACTTACGTCACCTCCTCAGAAGGCCGCAGATTTGTCCTCAGAGTCCTCTTCTCTTTCAAAATTTATCTTCTGTTTCCTCGTTTTCTACATTCTTATCTTCACCTTTCATCTGCAGAGAGGCGTTGTAAATCCATTTTTCTCAAGATGTCTTGAATGAAATGTCCTATCTTAAAGCCTATTCTCTCTGAAACCTTCATCTTTCCTACGTTTCCATCATCAAATACATTAACCGCGTCATAAGTTGCAGTTCTGACAAATATCCCATATCAAAAAGAGGCAAAAAACAAAAAGGTTGGATTGATAGTGTTTCTAAAATACGGAACAGAGTTACAGATGATCTATAAACCCATACAGTACATATCACAGTCTTCTAGATAAATCCTGTGCAAAATTGCTTGAAATTAATCTACGGATTCGTTATTCACCGAGCTAGTATTGAAATGTTGCTTCGAAAAGTGGGTGTGGCAGGAAATTCACGTCACACATTTAATTACTTTCCAGGCACTTCGGATGCAATTTCCTCATTGAAACTTTGGGAAATTACGTCCATGAGTTCTACTAATAAATTAAAAATAAATTGAAATCTGACTTTTTCGGTCATTTCCATGAATGTCCCCCCTTAAGCACTCCAGGAATCATTCGTGTCGGGTTTGATACTGAGAATACCAGGTTGGAACCTTTGTACACTGTAAGCGCATGCCTAGTACTCCAGTATGATTTTATCTTCTGGTTGATTAAATAAGATGTTTTCATTAGGCTACTCTATTTGAATATTCTGTTTGATCTTAGACAAAACAGGATATTTAGACACAAGTTTGGCAATTAAATTTGAGCTTACTACGAAATTTTCCACAGTGTGTTCACTACTGATATCTACTGAAAATCAAACATCAGCTGATGAGTCAAACATTTTGTCTTACCCTGCTGGCAAACATGAAAGCATCTCTGTATTCGTGTGTTATGCTGTGGATCTGCATGTAATTTTGTACTCGTAATTTGACAGACCCCCCACCCATGAACAATGAACCTTTCCAATAGTGGGGAGGCTTGCGTGCCTCAGCAATACAGATAGTCTTTGTGGTTCCTGAAGAGGAGCAGCAACCTTTTCAGTAGTTGCAGGAGCAACAGTCCGGATGATTGACTGAATTGGCCTTGTAACATCAACCAAAACAGCACTGCTGTGCTGGTACTGCGAATGGCTGAAAGCAAGGGGAAACTACAGCCGTAATTACTCCCCTTGGCATGTAGCTTTACTGTATGGTTAAGTGATGATGGTGTCCTCTTGGGTAAAATATTCCGGAAGTAAAATAGTCCCCCATTCGGATCTCCGGGCGGGGCTATTCAGGAGAACGTCGTTATCAGGACAAACAAAACTGGCGTTCCACGGATCGCAGGGTGGAATGTCAGACCGCTGAATCGGGCAGGTAGGTTAGAAAATTTAAAAAAGGAAATGGATAGGTTAACGTTAGATATAATGGGAATTAGTGAAGTTCGGTAGCAGGAGGAATAACACAAAATCAAGTAGGGGTAATGCAGGAGTATGTTTAATAACACTAAATGAAGCCATTAAATACAGTTTTTTAACATCATCCTTGTGTTCCATCTCAAATTGATCAGGTGTAAAATGAAGGTAATAAAAGAAAATTTACTGACGTCCAAAGTTAAAACAATAAACCGTTATTTCCCCGTTCTGCGTTTAATTCACGGTATAATCGTACAAACTGTCACCCAAATGTCCGTACAATTTTGTTCTGCACAGGAGATGGTATTCCAGTCAATGGATCATGCCAACGATGCTATCAGGGTATCTATGAAACGAGGTATTGTTTACCGGGTAGTCCCATATCCACAATCGCTGTGTACAAAGTCACAGACGGTGCAGTATGGCACAGAGAAGATGCAAACAAGACTCTCTGCGGCGGAAGACCACAGAAAGAACGGTAACAGGACAGTCGCAAACTGATGTGGCCCGATGGCTTACTGAGAATCGTTCTGTTATTTCTCGGGTGTGGTAACAGGTTATAGAGACCCAAATGTATCCCGAAGACCAGGGCAGGGCTGACCATGTATGACTTCGGAAGAGAGGATAGTCATTTGGCTGTAAGAGCACGACGGCACCACCTTAGTACTGATCGGCAACTGGCGTGTGAACTCGCAGCATCCACCACAGAACGTATGTATCGAGGCAAACGGTGTGCAGAAGGCATCGGCAGAGTGGCCTTTATTGCCGGAGACCTACTGTATGTCTACCTCCGAAGCGTCTTCACAGAAGGGAACGTCTAGAGTGGAGTCATCAGCATACCATCTGGGTGGTCCAAGACAGGCCAATTTTGTTTTCATAGGCGAGTCCCGATTTAGTCCAAAGAGTGATTCTCGATGGATTCGCATCTGGAGGGAACGTGGAACACGATTTTAGGACCCCAACATTGTGGAAATAGGCCGATATCGAGGAGGATTATGTTTACCTCTCGAACAACTAACTATTCATGAAATTTTACGGGTGAATCGGCAAGGTTTAAGTGCTGTCAGGTGTAATGACGAGATCTTGGGACCTTATTTGCGGTTGTTGCGAGGTGCTATGGGCCCAGAGTTCGTACTGATGGACTACAATGCTCGACCTTATAGAGTACGGGTGGTTGATGTTTTATTGGAAACGGAAGATAGTGCACGGATACCTGCTCGCTCTCCCGATTTGAATCCCATAGAGCATGTCTGGGATGCCCTAGCGAGATGGCTTGCATCACGTCAGCATCCACCAACCACTCTTCAAGACTGCCAGCACCTCTGCATGAAGAATGGAAGTTATTGCCTCAACATGCAACTGAAGACATCATTCACGGCATGCCCCATCGTTGTCAGGCCTGTATTGTTGCCAGGGGGTCGCACCCCGTACTGAGCACATCAAGCAGTATAGATATTAAAGCGTAATATGATTTAGAATTTAAAGCTCTTATATAACTGTATTACGGATAAAGTAGAGTTGAGAAGACAGGAATATTCAATGAACAGAACAGGAAGGAAAAACAAAAAAATACTTGATGCGGATGAGGATCGGCTTTACAAATATTACATTAGAAATCCAGAACAGCACTATTACACTACAAGCGATAACTCGTTTACCTGGTTTGTTCACTTACATCAAACTGACCTCACAGCAATAAATATACGTAGTGAACACTATCTCATTTGGATCTCTACTAGCGAGATGCAACCACATTTTAAGCATCTTCTCCCTCTTTGGAATGCTCAAAAACAATATTTCGGAAGTTTTTGCACATTTATTTGTATACTGTGGCACCACACACTACTTGAAACTTATTTTCTGAAACGTAATTTCCAAAATAAGAGACCACTGTGAGTGACCTGTAGACAATAGGAGCATCACACGACTCAAACCAGGCGCTTTAGTGGGCTTTCAGATTATTTGAATTTCATTTCCGTTTTTTTTTAACAGTACTGGAATTCACGAGGAAAGAAGCATATCACGAAATGATAATGATTAAATTAAACGTTTAAGAAAATTTCCAGAAAACAGTCAAATACCCTATTGCGCCATTGACATGGCAGTCAAATTCATTATCTTCATTCCTCTCTCTCTCACTGAAATTAGTTTAACCTATTCACTGTCCTATCCTAATTCATTTACCTAAAGTAGCGTGAAAACAATCCTTTACACTGACTGACTGTTCTGCCGGTTCTTGGTAGAATATTCTGTACATTAAGAATGAAACACACACAACACTGGTGTAATATTTTACAATATTTATTATTTGTTGCATGAACCGGTTTTCGGCTGTTACGCCATCATTAGGTACAAAGATAAGTAAGTGGTGCAGTGAAATTTTGTTGGATCAAAGATTTTAAACTAGTGCGTGTACAGAGTATCTCCACTTCCAGAGATGAAAATGTCAATGTTAGAATTCAAATAAAACAAGCGAGATTATTTCAGGGTAAATGCGATGTAAGATTACTTAACTAAGATAAAATATGTGACACATTAACTAATCATACGTCATTTCCGAGAACCTGTACAAAAAATTAGAATAGAGATCAACACAAACAACATTTCCGCCCTTTTTATTGCTCATGAAAAGCACACATTGCATGTTGTACCACCATACAGCGAGACCTTCAGAAGTGGTGGTCCAGATTACTGTTCACGCCGGTACCTCTAATACCCAGTAGCACGTTCTCATGCGTTGATAAATGCCTGTATTCGTCGTGGCATACTATCCACAAGTTCATCAAGGCACTGGTTGTCCAGATTGTCCCATTCCTCAACGATGATTCTACCTAGGTCCCTCAGAGTGGTTGGTGGGTCACATCGTCCATAAACAGCTCTTTTCAATCTATTCCAGGCATCTTCGATATGGTTCATGACTGGAGAACATGCAGGCCACTCTATTCCAACGATGTCGTTATCCAGAAGGAAGTCGTTCACAAGATGTGCACGATGGGGGCGCGAATTGTCGTCCACGAAGATGAATGTCTCGCCAATTGCTTCCGATATGGTTGCATTATCGGTCGTAGGATAGCATTCACGTATCGTACAGCCGTTACAACGCCTTCGATGACCACCAACGGCGTACGTCGGCCCCACATAATGCCATCCCAAAACAGCAGGGACCTTGCTGTACTCGTCGGACAGTGTGCCTAAGACGTTCGGCCTGATCGGGTTGCCTCCAAACACGTCTCCGAAAATTGTCTGCTTGAAGGAATATGCGACAACGCCGGTGAAGAGAATGTGATGCCAAAACTGAGCGGTTCATTCGGCAGGTTGTTGGACCCATCTGTACCGCGCTGCATGGTGTCGAGGTTGCAAAGATGGACCTCGCCATGGACGTCAGGAGTGAAGTTACACATCATGCAGCCTATTGCGCACAATTTGAGTAGTAACACGTAACTACTCAACATGGTGGCATTGCTGTCAGGGTTCCTCAGAGACATAATCCGTAGATAGCGCTCATCCACTGCAGTAGTAGCCCTTGGGCGGCCTGTCTCTCTGTATCTCCTCCATGCCCGAATAACATTGCTTTGGTTCACCGCGAGACGCCTGGACGCTTCCTTTCTTGAGAGCCCTTCCTGGCACAAAATAACAATGCGGACGCGATCGGATCGCGGTATTGACCGTCAAGGCATGGTTGAACTACAGAAAACAGGAGTAGTGTACTTCCTTCCTGGTGGAATAACTGGAACCGATCGGCTGTCAGACCGCTGCTCATGCATGGTTGTTTACATCTTTGGGCGGGTTTCGTGACATCTCTGAACAGTCACAGGGACTGTGTTTGTGATACAATATCCACAGTCAACGTCTATCTTCAGAATCTCTGGAAACCAGGATGAAACTAAACTTTTTTATGTATGTATATAAAAGAAATTGAACCATTCACAGTGGCGCTTGGTACAGTGCTAATAACTGGAACATTGATACACTGGTAATCTGTGCGCAGTAGTGCTGGGTGGTTCCGATCTAATTAAGTTTTTTTTTACATAAACTTTTAAGAGACAGATTTATTTATTTATTTTAACAAGTTAGTGTAAACCTGAATTGAACAGTCAGGTCGCAAAAGTTACATAATACATTACACTGATTCCTACTGTCAGACATGGAAAACGTCTGTCTGTAAAATCCAATAGACCTTCTAGCTACACAAATATTGACTCAGTAGTATTCAGCAATTTCCTAGAATTTATAGCCTCTACATGCATCTACAAACACTTTGAATGGCACATCCCTCTTCCCACGATCCAGTGTCGAATTATTGCGGAGTTTAAGGGCACCATCAAACGCACTGTTCGTGTACCCCAGCAACGTTTAGCACAAAACAAACTGCTGCTTGGCCCGCCCACAGCCAAGCATAACTGCAACACCATACGTTAATGACCTCGACTATGGTGGCATTTACAGAAACTTAGTCTCCTTATCTCTAAGTATCATGTGCAGAACCTGATAACATCTCACGAGTCCGTGGTTTCAACGTATCCGTTACATACACCAAAGTGTTTTAATTAAATACAGGGCGTTTGCATCGTGCTTCGCGCATTTAAGAAAAAAAAAAAAGAGGTTCAAATAGCTCGGAGCACTAGGAGACTTAACATCTGAGATCATCAGTCCCCTAGAACTTAGAACTACTTAAACCTAACTGACCTAAGGACATCACGCACATCCATGCCCGAGAGAGGAATCGAACCTGCGACCGTAGCGGCCTCGCGGTTCCAGACTGACGCGTCTATAACCGCTCGGCCCCACCAGCCCGCGGTCCCCTAGAACGTAGAACTACTTAAACCTAACTAAGCTAAGGACATCACACACGTCCATGTCCGACGCAGGATTCGAACCTGCGACCGTTGCGATCGCGCAGTTCCAGACTGAAGGGCCTAGAACCTCTCGGTCACAACGGTCGGTGCGCATTTAACACACCCATCCTTAGTGGGATTGTAGTCCACTGGAATGCCTAGCAGTTTCGCACAGTTTTTCCTAGTATGTAAAGGACGTGAAAAGCATATCGTCACTAACATTCTGCGACCTAAACAGCGGAGCTCTATAAATAATCACCAGCATTATCGGCAAAAAGCGTAATGCCGCTTGCCGCTTCCGGCGCCCATTTCCCTGCTGTTTTCATTTTGTTTAGGAAAATAATGCAATCGAGTAATATTTAATTAACTGGAAAAGTGATTTTCAAAACTAATCGTGTAATTAATTCACGACAGCGATACAATTATATTAATTATTAAATAATTTAAAATCGCATTTGTTCTATTCGAATTTAATTTCGGACTTGTACTTGTGAAGCGATAAAGAGTGATGATTTTAATAATCGCTATTTTAATTGGCAGTCCTTAATTTTCATATCAATACTGCACAGCCCGAAGCGTAATCCGGTCAGCGATCGCCAACGAGTTGCGCCACACGTTGGAAACAGCGGTGACCGTCGCGTCGCCGTACGTCGCCCTTCAGGCTTGAAGGTGGTTTGTCGATCTGCACAAACACTCCAGGCAGGAAACAGGCTCCAGTATTCTACTTCTACAGCAGTAGTCACAGTTCGGTATTAGGAATGACAGACCAACAACTTTCAACGACTGCTGCACATCACTAACAGCTATGACGAGTTTTTTTATTTATTCACTCACGTGCTACCTAGATACGATAGCAGATCGTGCCACATCAATTATTACATACTTTTTAACTGATTGAACTTGTGTAATGCTCAACAAAATAAGGATACTATCCAGGTACATGGAGGAGAGGGAAGTACCAAAAACACAACACATTATTATGCCTGATACGGTGTGGCAAACTAGTTGGCATTCGAAACAACTTCCAGTCGTCTCGAAGTGGATAAATACAGACCCTGTGTGAATTTTAAGGAAATCCTATACCATTATTCCATAAAACAGTAGCAAGTTCATATAAGGCTGATGGAGGTGTATAGCGACCACGCCCAATTCCTATCACATTTCAAAGAATCAATAATACCGATATCTGGTGACTGTGGTGTCTAGGGGGGATGCGAAAATTCATTCTCGCACTCGCAAAACCAGTCCTGGGAGATGCTAGCGTCTTGGAATACAGTATCACCACTGGAAAACAAACATTGTACTATGGGAGCGATCTTATCAGCCAGAATGGTCAATAGTCGTCGGCAGTAATGCGGCCTTGCAGAGCAACGGTGAGGTCCATGGAATGCTACGATATGGCTACTCCTGTCATCTCCAAACGTCGCAGTGTTTCACTCTTGGGACATAAACTCGACCAGAACATAGTGTTAATCAAAACTCATCGGACCAAATGAGTGCCGGCCGGTGTGGCCGTGTGGTTCTAGGCGCTTCAGTCTGGAACCGCGTGGCCGCTACGGTCGCAGGTTCGGATCCTGCCTCGGGTATGGATGTCTGTGATGTCCTTAGGTTAGTTAGGTTTAAGTAGTTCTAAGTTCTAGGGGACTGATGACCACAGATGTTAAGTCCCATAGTGCTCAGAGCCACTTGAACCATTTGAACCAAATGAGTTTCTTCCATTGCTCCATAGTCCAGGCACCAACTTCTTCTGCTACAGGCATTTGCATCACTGATGACTGGTTTTGGAATTCCAGGACCCCCTGCAGTTCCCTCCTTCGTCTTGTTTTGGTGCTGATGGCGTTCGTAAGTCTGATATTCAGCTCTGCAAAGACTTTTAGAGTTGTCACCCTCTGATTTTTCATCACTGTCCTCTTCAATGGGCATCTGTCAATATTTCTCAGCACACAATTTCGGCCGCGTCGTGACTTAATGGATGATGTTTTCCTGTTTCACTGTATACAGTATAAATCTTCGATACGGTGCCACTTGAAATATCGAACACTCGGCTGCCTTGGTTACGGAAGCACACACCATACGAGCACCAACAATTTGCCCACGTTCTAATTCACTGAGCTCCGAGCTAATGCACTCACAACTAGAAAGAACGTTGGTCTGGCCACGACTGACACTTGCAATGTATTGAGGCTACTTCACAGGTGCCGTTCGTGTTCCAGTAGAACAGCACCACCCGCAGGCTTGACTAGCATCTCCAATTATGTTCAGATGCATTTTTCGCGCTGTTTCTATATTTTTGTGCAATCCCTGCATTTTACATTAATGTGTAAGTAAATTATAACTACGTTTCTTACGGTAGTAAGTTAGTATGTTAGTATATTATAACCAATTTAGAAACACTTTATAAGCTAAACCTTCTTTTATATAATTAAATGGTGTATCCTTAGTTATATGTGTAGATGACATAAGCAAAAAGTGGTTACCATTTATTTTTTAGTATAGTTACAGCACATTTTTACGTTTATGTAAACATTCCTGCCTCATGCCACGGGTGTGAAAAGGTATACAGACGTTAACACGCCTTTCATTCCTTTTCGGCCCCTAGTTGGGTAACATGGTCTTAATCTCTAACCATTGGAGCCAGTGCATGTTGTACTGTTGCAACGAACTGTGAGGCGGTCGGACGAGGAGGTGTAAATGTGGCACAGAGCAGGTAATCTCCACACACACACTTCCTGTCCCCACAGCCCCCGCTTCATTGCCAGTTCGCCTCAAGCTAACTCCCCGAATGGTCGTGGTTTCAGTCTACTTATACTTCGGGGACAGAATCTCCGGAATTAACCTTCATGAAGTCTCGGCGGCCGTCGTGGGACGGCGTCTGAGACTATCCAGAGAGACCACATTTCGCTCTACTTTTACGAGATCTGCACAGCCATTGTCCGCGCTGGCTAAGCGGCGCCCTCACCACACACGCAGCTATAATCGTCTTCACACTTACATTTATGTAAATACGAGGGGTGGAGTCCATGCCCAGATACGAATTGGACAAGGCCTCTTGTGCGAACTAGGTGCTATGTTATGGCGAGATTAAGTTTCAGCCGTTCAAACGATACCAGTGGTCAAGAATCCATGAAAGAGAAGAGACCATTATCGTCTCGGTCTGAATATAAGCCGCGCCAAAATATAAAACAAATGTTTCAAATGACTCTGAGCACTATGGGACTTGACATCTGAGGTCATCAGTCCCCTAGACTTAGAACTACGTAAACCTAACTAACCTAAGGACATCACACACTTCAATGCCCGAGGCAGGATTCGAACCTGTGACCGTAGCAGCAGCGCGGTTCTGGACTTAGTGCCTAGAACCGATCGGCCACAACGGCCGATGCCAAAATATATCCACACGCTTAATCTTGAGGGGGACCAAAGGATAGAGAAACTCACTGCAGAAGAATTTATGACACATTACCCATTTACGGAAACTGTTCACAATATAGTCCCTCTTAAACACATTTTTATGTTGTAATGTAGATAAATTACACAGAAATACCAGTCTTCTGATCACAGTTTTCACTGATTCACTATTAAAATCACGAAAAATATGTAAGTCATCACTGTCAGTATTTTCGTCATTCTCTTTCCAAGGTACGTTAACAATGCTACGTTAGAGGGTATTGAACATGCAGCATGAACTCTTTGATGGCAGAACCAGATCACAGTGTGCGCCATGAAGAGAGAATCCACTCCTACACAAAGCTAGCTGATTGCTTTTTAATCTTGCTATCTATTATAGATGCATGATACTCTGAAGAGCCAAAGAAACTGTTACACATGCCTAATGTCTTGTATGGCTCCCGCGAGCACGACATGACATGGGCTCTACTAACGTCTGAAGTAGTGCTAGAGGGAATTGACACCATGCATCCTGCAGGGCTGTCCACAAATCCGTAAAGGGTATGAGGGGGGGGGGGGGGGGTGGAGATCTCTTCTGAACAGCATGTTGCAAGAAATATCAGACATGCTCAATAATGTTCATGTCTGGGGAATTTTGTGGCCAGTGGGCGTGTTTAAACTCAGAAGAGGGTTCCTCGAGGCACGCGGTAGCAATTCTGGACGCGTGGAGTGTCGCATTCAGGATGCTTGCGTACGTGTCACGTGTCAGAGTCGTAACCAGACGTATCAGGGGTCCCATATCACTCCAACTCCACACGCCCCACACCATTACAGAGCCTCTACCAGCTTGAAGAATCCCCTGCTGGCATGCACGGTCCATGGATTCATGAGGTAGTCTCCATACCCGCACACGTCCATCCTCTCTATACAATGTGCAGCGAGACTTGTCCGACCAGGCAACATGTTTCCAGTCGTCAAAAGCCCAATTTTGGTGTTGACGGGCCCAGGCGAGGCGTAAATCTTTTATGTTGTGCAGTCATCAAGGGTACACGAGTGGGTCTTCGACTCCAAAACCCCACATCGATGATGTTTCGTTGAATGGTCCGCGCTCTGACACTTGTCGATGGTCCAGCACTGAAATCTGCAGTAATTTGCGGAAAGGTTGCCCTTCTGTCACGTTGAAGGTTTCGCTTCAGTCGTCGTTGGTCCAGTTCTTCAGGATTTTTTTCTGGCCTCAGCGACGTCGAAAATTTGATGCTTTACCGGATTCCTAATATTGACGGTACACTCGTGAAATGGTCGTATGGAAAAATCTCCACTTCATCGCTATCTCGGAGATGGTGTATCCCATCATTCAAGCGCCGACTATAATACCACCTTCACACTTACTTAAATCATGATAACCTGCCATTGTAACAGCAGTAACCGATCGAACAACTGCTCCACACACTTGTCTTTTATAGACGTTGCCGACAGCAGCGCAGTAATCTGCCTGTTTACTTATCTTTGTATTTGAATACGCTTACCTATACCAGTTTCTTTGGCGATTCGGTGTAACTTTCTAAAACCCAACTGGAATAGTGTTTCCGGGGATGGTCTTAAATGACTCGTTAAAACGACGTCGTGTACGTAAATATATCTGCATTCCTCTTACTAGCGGCAACTTTATTCTTTATTTCAGGTGTGAAGCAACGAACATTAGCGATTCCAAACAGTAACTAGCCATATGCGATTTCAGTCTTCCTCGGCGTATTCCACTGATGAATTCTTCTCGGGTTATCAGCTGAGTGGTGACGTCGTCTTGTCAAAACGTTTCAATGAGTTTCGTACCCATCACCTTCTGAGAAGATGATGGGTACGAAACTCATTGACGCGTTGCGACAATAGGACGCCACCACTCGGCTGATAACCCGAGAAGAATTCATCAGTAATTAGCCAGTCTGTGACAAATCTTTTACTGGGACTACAGTCTGGAGATAAGGTTAATCAGAGGGAACGGGTGGGAAGCCTGCTGCTTCGCCTGTGAGGAGAGTGGCTGGCTGGACGGCGGTTTTCGGAGGTGGGGAATCTAACTGCGGATCGCTCGGCAGCGAGAGCCCTGGGAACGGCGCACACAGAGAATGTGCTTCGTTCTCGGAAACGCTTACACGACGCCTTGCGAACCGTGGAACCGGTAAGGAACTATGGCAGCTCTGGGAACTACGAGACTGTTTGCAGATATAGAACGGAGGCCTGTAGGGAGCTGCCAAATGCCGGACAAGACGGAGTTGGCCAGTTCCTGGTAGGGTTTGTCACGACTCCTTACCACCCCTGGAGTCACTGTGAAACCATGATGGCTCTGGGAACCCTGAGTTTGTTTCGCAAACCCGGAAAGAAGGTCTGTCAGCCGCTGCCAGGTGTTACTTTTCGGTGGAGAGTAATAGCTGCGGATCCCAGGCCACCGTCATACCGGGAAATTCATTGGAAGGAGCGAGAAAGGCACTGGGGCAACAGGGAGCCGAGTGACCAAAGAAAGGCACTGGGATATCAGAGAACAGAGAGACCAATGACAGTTCGCCGCTGAGATTGTTTATGAGACAGCCAATCATAAGGGGGCAGAGGCCAAGAGTGGTGTAGCCGAGCGCAGGAGTGAAAAGAGTAGTGATGGTAGTGAGTGTCGGTCCGCGGTCTGGGCCGGTACTGGAACTGTGAAGTGGTGACAGCGGCGTGAGGAGCTGGAAACAGCCTGGAGGGCGAGAGGGCGGTTCAGAAAGGACCGGCACAGGACTTAGGGGCGCAGCGCTCGCTGTCAAAGGTAAAGCAACCTAGTAAATTTTTTGCAGTTTCATTTATGGCTGGGAGCCAACAATTCTGATCGGTTGAAGACTGGAGGACTGGTAGTGTTAGGGTTTTACTACCTGTCAGGAGGGACTAGCAGTGCCTAAGGGCATATAACAGAGATTATTTTAAACTTTATTTATCATAGTATGAAGATGGAGGGTTTTTTAGACCACATAAATACGGAGATTAAAGGAGACCTTACTTCTAAAAGTCTAAAAGGATGGAAACGGATATTAAAAGATGTGAATAGAAGCCCTTTGCATTTTTAATGTATGTTGCCTATCCCTTTAGGAGTTAGTTGAAACGCGTTATTGGTATTTATCTCTAATATAGATACGGTGACAACGTGTGTGACGTTCCTGACAATAATAGTATTCTGATTGTGAACAACATCACCAGAAATTCGAACAGAAAAATTAATCAGTACTCCCATGAATTGTAAAGAAATCAATTCTAAACCATCTGATTGCGAGTTTTAAAATAACCTCTGACGTCTCTAACAACTGTTCGCAATGCTCCTGTGTGTAAACAGACATCTTACCTCGTCTTGCCACTGCAACTGCGTGATCAGCAACATGCTAATTTTTTTCAAAAAGCAGTACTGCGATCCATGCAGAGTGCAATGCGTGGACTAACTGCAACAATTACTGCCATACTTTTATACCTAGAAACTGAATGATCAGAAGGGGTTTGGTCATATAACCTTAATCCGAAAACTAATGATTTAAATGCTGACAAACTTCACTTAGACTTTTAATTATTCCACAATGTCCATGTTCAATAAACACGTTTCTCGCCACAGCAAAAACATGAATATTACTCAGAGTGTATGCACACATAAATCTGACAAAATCCCTCCAGTGCGCAAGCGGCCAACTACGTGCAGCGAAAAGGCAAATTACCAAAAAATCCTCAATTAATTGTTCAAGTGGCTGTGAGCACTGTGGGACTCAACTGCTGTGGTCATCAGTCCCCTAGAACTTACAACTACTTAAACCTAACTAACCTAAGGACATCGCACACATCCATGCCCGAGGCAGGATTCGAACCTGCGACCGTAGCAGTCGCACGGTTGCGGACTGCGCGCCTAGAACCGTGACACCACCGCGGCCAGCTCCTCAATTAATACCAAAGTCTCCTCCCGCGCTACAAGCACGATCATGGTAGGCTGCGAGCTCTCATGTTGCGCCGCTTCTCTCCACTGCACTTGCGTCCGACCACTTCCGACTCTCCTCGACAACTGCTCGTTCGCTATTACTCGCGATAATAATATCTCAGAGTTTGTGTATGCGCACAGTAGAATCATAGACGTCCAACTTTCATAGTCTCTCCATCTGTGTTAACCATCCTAAGTGCCGTCACTCCTTTTTCAGTGTACGCCACCATTTTGTATGATGATAGGTTAGGCTTGTGTGTAATGTCTGTATTCCTATATTGGTTCCCCTACAGTTCAACGATCCTGACGCACGTGCGCTGGATCTTCGCGACTGTTACATGGGACAGTGGTTTCTGCTTAGGGTAAATCCCTTTGTCTCACGGAGGGTTAACCTTTTATAGTGAGGAAGGCGACTCAAAATAATTAGAATTATCGGTGGAGGATTGGTATCAAAAGCTGCCGAGAACAATTAACTTGATTAAGTAGTACACGTAAGGGAAGGAATTTTGCAAATAGAGATTTAATTCTGTTGTCAACCGAAATTTTACTGGCAGACTGGTAATACCAAGGAGAGCGTTTCTGAAAAAAAGGAATTTGTCTGGAGAATACCCTTGTACGGGAGTGAAACACAGACGATAAACAGTTCAGACATGAAGAGAAAATGGCTCTGATCACTATGGGACTCAACATCTGAAGTAATCAGTCGCCTAGCACTTGGAACTACTTAAACCTAGCTAACCTAAGAACATTACACATACCCATGCCCGAGGCAGGATTCGAACCTGCGACCGCAGCGGTAACGCAGTTCCAGACTGAAGCGCCTAGAACCGCTCGGCCACACGGCCAGCACAAAAAGAGAAGATAAGCTTTTGAAAAGTACTGCTACTGGACAATGCTGAAGACTGGATGTGTAGATCGAGAAACTAATGAAAATGGATGATATCGAGTTGTCGAGAAAAGAGTTTCGAGGTATAAAAGAAGAGAAATGTTGACAGAACACAGCTTGAGGCATCAAGGATCAAATAGTTCACTTGATAGTAGAGGGATGAGGGTGGGTTGAACACTCTAGAGGGAGACGACGACTAGACTACAATAAGCAAGTTAAAGAGGATGCAGTAGTTCAAAAATGTTCAAATGTGTGTGAAATCTTATGGGACTTAACTTCTAAGGTCATCAGTCCCTAAGCTTACACACTACTTAACCTCATGCCCGAGGTTGGACTCGAACCTCCGACGGGACCAGCCGCACAGTCCATGACTGCAGCGCCTGAGACCGTTCGGCTAATCCCGCGCGGCCGCAGTAGTTATTCGGAGATTGAGAGATATGTACAGGATAGAGTAGCGTGGAGAGCTGTATCAAACAGGGCCTCGAAATTAAAGGCATGACAACAACAAATGGAATAGACATATTTGCCCTTGTGAGAATTTGTATTTTCTAAAGGTTACCACGAAACGAATTTGTGAGTGTGCGGAATGTTGGGAGTGTGTGAAGACTTTTGTTAGTCAGAGATGTTCTTTCACGGAGTAGTACCTGGTAAATGTTCCGAGAGGGTTCCGCGGAGTACTTGGCCCTCACGTAATGGGATCGCCGGCAGCCCTTGGAGCTCTTTCCTGTTCCGGGCCCTGAAGGTTAGCCGGTAAGCCTGTTTGCTAAGCCTGCCTAACTCTGCGGCACCAAGTTCGCGGCTCGCCCTCGGCACGGCGTACCGGCAGAGACAGCCGCACTCTGCAACCTGTTGGCTCCCTCGTCGTCTGTCCCACTGCCCGCACGTCTCCCGTGGGATCCACGGAAGCTGGGACCTCAAGGTCTAGCGGGGCCTCAGCGGCCTGTAGCGCAGCACGCTCTTCCGTGGGTAAAACGCTGTGCTGATGTAATCCTCAGTGAATCTTGTCATTACTCATAGTGCTCCGCGATGCAGTGTACGCTGCTGGTCACTGAAACTGCAGCACAAAGAAAGACAGCAAGGAATGAAATTTTACTTACTGTGCATTACAGCATCGTGAATTTTAGCTGAGATCGAAGTATACAGTGACCGAAATTTAGTACAGTGAGTTGAAATCTCTGGCAGTAACAATGCTTCTAATCCGGCTGGGCACTGAGTCGAACTCAGCTTGTATAACAATGACGGGTACGTCATTCCACGCTGAATCAGGTCTAAGTCAGAGTTAATCAACTATAATGATTGACAGATGGGAGTCTCTCGGCAAGTCACGATCAGATGTTACAGCGAGTGAGAAATCTGCAAAACGTACTATTAAGGAAAACGGTCAAACATCCTCTGTACCGAGGTACGTGGCTAGAGATGGGCAAACTCGTTCATCCTTGGGAACTAGTTCACTGCTGATCTTTCTTTTTTCGGAACCGTTCATTTTTACTCGTTCACCGTTCATTTGTGCTTGGTATATGGTTCTTATGAAACACTGAAAACTAGTAGTGTAGGTGACTGACGTATGGAGGGCACCAAGAGGGGCACTTGCCGCCCCCCTGGAGTATAGAGTTTTTATTCATTACAGAATTCTTACACACTTTTAGAAGTAATTTCTGTGATTCTGCAGACCCTCTCGTTTAGCCAACTGTAGAGTTGTGTGGCTGATCGCAGGGAAATAATATAGGGTGGCGCACGGAAAACCGGCCCCGAGTACAGACTGCTCGCCAATTACGGACGATGTGTTGTCCGTATGAGCAGTTACAACAAACAGACAAACATGTAATAAATAGGCAGTGAAGAAATAACAAGCTAATGCAAGCAACAATGGCGAAAACAATCGATGACGATGTGTAAAGAGCTGGAGAAGAGAACATGAAGATCTCACGCGACGTGCATGGGCTATAGCACATGTAGTCTACGATTTTATGGCAATCTATGGCTTTTCAAATGGAGAGGCACCGCTTTTTCTACTGAGCCAAAATGACCCACAACCTACTTTTTTTCCAAAGAAACCAAACTAGCGGGTAATGCAAATTGGAAACAACCAAACTTAAAATGTTTTGTATATGAAAGATACATGAAAATCGTTTTATATGAATTTTCTTTCACTAAAAATTAAGCAAATTATTGAAATTTAGTTGCTAAATCAAGTCGATGAAACAAACAAATACATGAATAACAAAAAAACTTGCCTGTTTATAAGTATGTCTTCTGTTGTTCATCGATATAATGAAGTGAGCTGATATGCCCTTTTGTTACCTGAAAAGACGTACCTATTACATACAACGTAATTTTTATGTAATTTACGTAACTATAGAATACTTTTTGATTACTGGTCGTGGATGCTGAATAGCCAGACCCAAGTGCACGGACAGTTTGGAACACATGTAAAATGGGTGAACGCAGTGAACGAAACGAACAACTGGATACTGAACTAACTAAGAGCACTCGGTAGTGGAACTGAGACAAGTGGTCATGCGAAGAACGACGAGTGCGGCCGAGGGAGACCGAGACTGAGACGAGCACGCGATCGAGGCTGGAACGAGAACTGCCGAAGTGACCGCCGCGACCGAAGAGAACTAGTGAACTAGTGAACTATGAATCGATCGTTCCTCGTTCCCGGGAACTATAAGTAGTTCGCCGCGACCGAAGTGAACTATGAACCGATCGTTCCTCGTTCCCGGGAACTATAAGTAGACCGCCGCGACCGAAGTGAACGTGGAACCGATCGTTCTTTGGAATTCGTTCCTCTGTCCTCTCGTTCATCTTGGTGAACCGTTCCTTTGCACCCGTTCGTTCGTGAACTATCCATCTCTATACGTGGCTTACTCGGAAACCACTGTGAAGATCAAAAATGTTTTATTTTCAGCAGTTAGCCACACCTTCCAGCTACTCCTCTACATAGTCGCCGCTCCGATTTAGACATTTTTCGCAGCGTTGTACCAACTTTCCAATATCCTCCTCATAGAAGGCAGCCGCCTGTTCTTCCTGCCAATTCTCTACGCTGGTCTACAACTCGTTGTCTGTACCAGAACATTCTACATCTACATATATTCTCCGCTAGCCACCAAGCGGTGTGTGGCGGAGGACACAATTCGCGCCAAAGTCATATTCCCCCCCCCCCCCCCTCCTCTGTTCCACTCGCGGATCGCGTGAGGAAAAAACGACTGTCTGAACGCCTCATTACGAGCTCTAATTTCCTTATCTCTGAATGGTGATCATTGCGCGATTTGAAAGTTGGTGGCAATAATAGGTAATAATATATGCACTACATCCTCGGCGAAGATCGGATTTCGGAATTTAGTGAGCAGACCTTTTCGTTTAGCGCGTCGTCTATCTGCAAGTGTATCCAACTTTAAACTTTCTATGAGATTTGTAACGCTCTCGCGATGGCTAAATGTACCAGTCACGAATTTTGCCGCTCTTCTTTGGACCTTTTCAATCTCTTCAATCAGACCCAACTGCTAAAGGTCCCATACAGACGAACAATACTCTAAGACTGGACGAACTAACGTATTGTAAGCAATTTCCTTTGTTGAAGGACTGCATCGCTTCAGGAGTCTACCAATCTAGAGTTCACCTTGCCCGTTACTTGCGTAATCTGATCAATCCATTTGAGATCATTTCGAACAGTCCCACCCAGATACTTAACGGATGTTACCGCTTCCAAAGATAGGGCATTTATTTTGTACTCATACATTAATGGGGATTTTCGCCTTGTTATACGCAGTAGGTTACACTTACTAATATTGAGAGATAACTGCAAATCCTCATTGATTTTTTCACAACTACTCGTGTGATACTACTTTCCTGTAGACCACAGCATCATCGGCAAACAGTCTAAAGCCCCTCTCTGTACAATCAACCAGATCGTTTATGTAAATCGCAAAAAGCAGAGGACCTATTACGCTGCCCTAGGGCACACCTGAAGTTACTCTTGTTTCTGTTGAAGTCACCCCATTGAGAACGACATACTGCTCTCCGTCTGTTAGAAAACTTTCTATACAACCGAATATGTCATCGGATAGACAGTAAGCGCGCACTTTTTGGAACAAGCGCCAGTGTGGAACTGAGTCGAAAGCCTTTAGAAAGTCGAGAAATATGGTATCAACCTGGGAACCGGTATCTAGAGCCTGTTGTAAATCATACAAAAAGAGAGCCAGCTGTGTCTCGCATGACCGCTGTTTTCTAAAACCGTGCTGGTTTCCACAGATAAGGTTTTCGGAATCTAGAGAGGTCATTATATCTGAACACAAAATATGTTCCATGATTCTACAACAAATATATGTCAGTGAAATTGGCCGGTAATTATGTGCATCCTATTTCTCCTTTTTTTTTATAGATTGCTACGACTGGACCTTCTTCCAATTCCGTGGAACTTCCCGCTGTTCCAATGATCTCTGATAGATGATGGATAAGAATGGTGCTATATTTGTAGCATAGTCAACATATTATCTCACGGGGATACGGTCTGGTCCAGATTCCTTCCTGGCGTCTAAGGGTCTTAACTGTTTTACAATCCCAGTTACACTAAACACTATGTCAGCCATCCTTGCGTTTGTTCGATAATTGAAAGAGGAAATGGTGCTGCAGTCCTCTGCCGTGAACGTGTTTTTGAAAGCTAGCTTTAGAATTTCGGCCTTCTGTTTTTTAGAATTTCGGCCTTCTGTTTAGCATCATCCGTTAGATTACGCGTACTGTCAGCAAGATAAGGTACTGAATTATTTGCAGCATTCATAGATTTTACGTGCGACCAAATTTTTTTGGGGTAATTTTTGAATCTGCAGATAAAATATTGCTTTCAAATTCGTTAAAAGAATGTCTCATTGAACTTGTGACAGCTGCTTTAATTTTTCATAATTTCTGTTTGTCAGTGAGGCAGTGAATACGTTTGAGACGACTGTGCAAAATTTTCTGCTTTCTCAGCAACTTCCTAATATTGTTGTACCAAGGTGGATCCTTTCCCTCCCCTATATTTTTGCTAGGCGCATACTTCTCTAGCATGTGGTGGACAATACCTTAAATTCCAACCAAAGATGCTCAATATCTTTCTGTCCCGCGGTGAATGCTTGGAACTGATTATGAAGATATTCATTAAGAACACTTCTATTTGCTTTGCCAAACATGAAAACTCCATTCTGTTTCTTTTTTTTTTTTTTTTTTCAGGTTCCACTGACAGAAGCCACAACGACAATATGGTCACTAATACTTTCTTCTAGATTAACTTCCTCAAAAACATCAGGTCAGTTTGTCGGCAAGATATCTAATATGTTCACAACTCGAGTTGATTTTCTAACCAATTGCTCAAGGTTGTATGTTAAGAGCGCTCCTAGAATAACTTCACACGAGTCTCTGCCTCTGGCCGTTGTGATAAAGGTGCAATTCTCCCAGTCAATGGATGCCAGATTAAAGTCTCCACCTATAACTAATGGATAATTTGGATATTTATTTCCTATGTACTCAAGACTTTCCCTGAAATGTTCTGCATTGTTTGTTGTGGATGCTGGTGCTCTAAAAACCATCCTAATACAATGGTCATTCCTTGCCTGATTGACAAGTTTATCCAGACTGTTTCACAGTCCGAAACAGTATCGATCTCAACTGCGTTTAAACAGCTTTTAAATGCAGTGACCACACCACCTCCCATAGCACCAGTCCTATCCTTCCTAAACCTTGTCCAATCCGAGTTCAAAATTTCACTGCTATTTATGTCTGGTTCGAACCAGCTTTCGTAACCTAATACAATATTCGCAATGCTACTGTTAATTTCGGAGAGTAACTCGGGGATCTCGCTACATTGTCTTCATAGCCAGCGGCTCATGTGAGCAGAGATGAAATTCAGGAAGAGACAATTACAGGCTCTATTGTGGGTGATCAAACACTTCCCATCGAAAATGCTGCAGGAGCATCTTCATTGCCCCTGCCGAGTGCGGCCGAAATTGTCATGCAGAAGGAAATGCATGACAGCTGTGTTATGTGGGCTGCATGACATCAGGCGAAATCTCACATCAGGCCCTCATACTTGATGGGCGACAGTATTGTTCTAAGCACCTTTACGTGCTCACTGTGTGCTCAAAACTGAAAAGAGCGAGGTGACGCTATCGACGGGCGTACTAGAGGACACTGCCCAATGATCTGTGCAAAGCTTCATCGATTTTCATTGTGGTTTCCATTTCGCACCCCGTGAGAACTTACTTTCCGAATAGTCCTCGTATATCAGAACACGGTGGCCAACGTGCGGCCTTACGTTATTTTGTTCATAGTATCGACACCAAGGCCTTGAAAACAGAGCACAGTCACCAGCTTCAAATGTATGAAATACAACAGCTGCTGTTCAAATTAACGACTATGCGAATCCATAGCTAGTAGCGTTATGTATTCGGTGGCACTCCACACCATCGTACTAGAAACTGGGTCCGTATGACGATAAGGAGTACAGTCCGGCAACGTTCGCTCCAATCGGAGATTCCACAAGCGGATACACAGGTGTCGTGAGGCTGTATGAAGAACCGGCACTCGTTTGAAACGGCGACGAGGAGTCAGTGCTGTGCCCAGTAATGCTGGGGGCTCCACTCTGCCACCGCTTGAAGGGAAACCGCGTCAGTGGTCTCCAGACTGGCAGTACGCAGTGTTTCAGAAGGCGTCGCACCGACCCTGTGGATGCTTGCCTTGCTGCGAACAAGTCCATTTCCTGACGCAAGATATCTGACACTCTACTACGATCCTGCACGGCAAACAACAGTATGCTTGTCCTTTGCGCCATTAATTGCTCGGGGCAGCTAAATGGCATTGAGTAGGTCTTCTTAAACTCATAGATTCTGTTTTCGCAAGACAGTCGCAGAATATCGACTAACACAAGCAGTGAAAACTCGGAACATTAAACTGTAGTCTGGAGAGGCCACGAACCTGCCAGTGTCCAAGACCAGCTGGTGGACGTTTCTCCATCTTACACTATGCATGACACCATGTTCTCACAAATAATCAACATTCAGATCTGATTTCTGAATGAGAAGTCAGCTTCGTAATCTTTCCTTACATACAAAACTAACTTAACAGTCGTTACTTCTCTCTCGTAGACTTCATGGTTTGCACAGATTTTTTGTTTTCTTTAACCTAATTTTTATGACTTTTACAAACTCCAACACCTTCTAAAACTTCACGCTAATTAAGAGCATGGAAACATGTCTTTTCCGAATGTGCTTCTGAACAAAAAATCATCTGGTAGCTGGAGTCCAAGGTTTCTTTTCTTTTAATTATTCCTTTTGAGTTCTTGCGGTGATATTTCCGTATAAACTTTCATCCCCTAACACCTATTTGCTTACTTCTAACTGAGAAGTCAAATAACAATTTTCATATATTTGGCTTTAAATATTTTTTAATATAACAAAATATTTTCTTAAAAATTTTCATCGCCTGTTTCACCCCCTTAAGGGTTGAATTTCCAGAAACAATCAAACACGTACATTTTTCATTACTAACCAAGAACTCAAATATCAGTTTTCATAGATTTAGCTTTAAAAATCATGTTGATAATTTTTGCTTCTGGACCGTCTAATTACAACGGAATAAAATACAATTTTCGTGTCAAACGCGTTTCGCCTTTATTCTTTGCAACTCATCTTCAATGACCTGGAATATGAACATATTTTTGGTTGTACTATTTAATTTACATTTTGACTATGTATATAAACATGTATTATAAACAGTTCTGACAGTTTGCTTTTCTATGATGTAGTAATAATTTAAAGTTATGTTTCGTGGAAGTTGTTATACACGTTGTGTCTTTGTTCCATTTTTAGTGCTTTTCTTCTTCTTATAATTGTCATTTGAAATTTTGTTTTTCAAACTTCATAGCACTTAGAAGTGAAGACTTGTTTTCACGTTTTGTTGTGGGTGGTGTTTCCAAAAGTCGAATGTTATTGGCAAAGTTCGAACGTTATTGCCAGCTATTTTTGTAATACCTGTGATATGTCTATGTGTGTATGTGTGAGAGAGGGAGTGTGTGTGTGTGTGTGTGTGTGTGTGTGTGTGCGTGCGTGCGTGCGTGCGTGCGTGCGTGTCTGTGAAATGGCATCTGTTTTGTTCCGATAATGCGACGGTGTATTACTTTTTTATTTTAAATTTCGTTTGTGATTTTGTGTGTGTGAGAGAGAAGTGGTATTTGTTTTCGCGTAATTTTTTTAAAGGTGTGTGTGTGTGTGTGTGTGTGTGTGTGTGTGTGCGGGGGGGGGGGGGGAGTTTCGAACAGAGAGAATATGTGGAATGGCTTGTTTCATACTTTCAACACCTAACGTGTTCTTTGTACCTTCTTTTACAATTCCTGCGTGTCATGCCTATGTATATTGCGCCACAACTTTGACATTCAAGTGTTTAGATTCCTGACCGCTGATATTTGTCCTTCTTGATTATTGGGTGGATTCAGTTTCATTAGAGGGTTTGCACTATTTTATTTGAAAGCCCCATTTCTCCGGAATGTTTACTATTCTGCTTGTTAATTTATGTGTGTAAGTCATAGTGTACAATTTACTTCTTTTCTGTGTAATATTGTAATTGTGTATGTGTGTGTGCGTGTTTGTGAGTTTGCGGCTAGTGAGTTTTCTTGCATTCTTGAAATGTTGGATGTGTTGTCCTTGTTTTGTATTTGCGTTTTTATTTTTTTATTGAGACATGTGTGTCATGCCCATTGTTCCTAGCTATTTGTAAGATAGCTCCCATTTTCTTTTTCATAGTTTCTCTCGTTGAACAGAATCCATATAACATAAGCCTTTTTGCAGCAAGCTTCTGGTTGTGGGGATGATTAGATGTGGAATGTACTATTGTGTCTGTGGTTGTTGGTTTTCGGAAAATGTCAAGTGAATGATTGCCATCCCCCTTCATTATTGTTAAGCGAAGAAAATTTATATGATCTTTTTCTTTTTCAAGTATAGATTTTATGTTCTGATGCGCTTTGTTGATTTCGCAGTGTAGTTCGTCTATTTTTCTCATTTGACTCATCTACCAGACAAATAATGTCATCCACATATCTGTACCAATGTATGATTTAAAATTTTTCATCATCACCACAGCCAGAAGCTTATGTCTTGAAAACTCAGAATTTAAAAAAAGAACTGTCAGTGGGAATGCTTTGACGTTTTTGATCACACTCCAAGTTAACTGTAACTGGGGATTTTTTTTGTGCATGCGATGAGTTTGTAAATTATAACAGTCCGCCATAAACCAAAATACTGAAAGAGTCCCTCTGTCACCTAATACATAAGCGAGGAATTAGGCTGAATTTCATGACACAGTCTGTTTAAAGTCGGTCAATGTATTGATATACATTTATTTAAAAAATGACAAAATAAAAAGTGTGGTGTCACCGCCAGACACCACACTTGCTAGGTGGTAGCCTTTAAATCGGCCGCGGTCCGTTAGTATACGTCGGACCCGCGTGTCGCCACTATCAGTGATTGCAGACCGAGCGCCGCCACACGGCAGGTCTAGACTAGAGAGACTCCCTAGCACTCGCTCCAGCTGTACAGCCGACTTTGCTAGCGATGGTTCACTGTCTACATACGCTCTCATTTGCAGAGACGACAGTTTAGCATAGCCTTCAGCTACGTCATTTTCTACGACATAGCAAGGCGCCATATTCAGTTACTATGTCTTCTGAATAGATAATATTGCGACTCATGTAACGTCAAGAGCGATCTTCATCATTAATGGATTAAAATTAAGTATCAAACTAATTACGTCCGCTTTCTGAATTCTAATTCCTTATCATGTTCCAGACCTCACGTCAGTATAGTCCTTCCCTCTTCACGCCAGCCTGCGTGAGCTAAACGCGTGCATTCGGCCTCCTATAGTAACACGGTGTTAGCTCTTCAACCAACACAACAATAAGGATTGAAGGGAAAGGTTAATTTAATTTTGCTGTTTTTGAGTTCATGAAAAAAATGGGGCAAACATGTTTAAAACTTTGAAATATTTTGGGCAATCTGACAGTAACAGTCAAGACGAGCGGTCAATCTGGTTGTAGGAGGGCAGTCTGTGGACCTACAGTAGGAAGCATTCGCTGTGGGTGGAGCTTGCTCCTAATGAAATTCGTCTGCCGCTGGTAGATACAGAGGCAAAAGCTAATACAGCTTGGCGAAAAATGAGAGTTTTTGTGAGTACCAGTGAGGCAAAACATTATGAACACCTAATTTTTAGTGTGATGGTCCAGCTTTGAAACGTATTGAGTAGAGACTCCGCATGGGATGGGTTCAACAAATCTTTCGTAGGTTTCCGGAGGTACGCGGAAATAGCTGTCTACGCACAGATCACTCAATTCCCGTAAATTACGGACCGTTGGATTGCGGGGGCTGAGCTGGCAACTGATAGCGACCCAGATGTGTTCTATCGGGTCCAGATCAGGAAAATCTGGTGGCCTAGACAACAATGTGAGTTCACTGCCGTGCTCCATAAACCACTGTAGCACAGTTCAATTCTGGTCTTGTGACGTGGTCAGTTATCCTGCTGGAAGATACCGTAGCCATCGAAGAAGACATGAAGCATGAAGGGGAGCAGGTGATCCACAGTATTGTTCACATAGTCCACAGTTGTTGTGGTGCTTTCGATTGTTAACGGAGTCCCATGAAGGCCCAGGTGAAAGTCTGCGATAACATAATACCTCCACCACCTGCCTGCATCCATGATGCAGCTCATGTTCCGAGAAGCCGTTCGCCTGGATGACGTTGTATTCGGACATTTCTATCGACCTGGTGTAACAATAAACGTTTCCATTGATCGGTTCCGCAGCTCGTGGTCTTGTGGTCTCGTTCTCGCTTCCAGAACATAGGGCCCCGGGTTCGATTCCCGGCGGGGTCAGGAATTTTCACCTGCCGCAAGATGACTGTGTGTTTGTGTTGTCCTCATCATTTCATCATCGTTCATGAAAGTGGCGAGACTAGACTTAGCAAAGGTTGAGAAATTGAACGGGCGCTTATAACCGCGCAGTTAAGAGCCGCACAAACCAAACCTCATCATCACTGATCGGCAGTTCAATCTCGATAATTGGCAATGTCGTTTGGTCAACATAGCAATCTCTAGCGGTCTTTTTCTGAGGAACCCCATCTTCCTCCACAGTTTTTATCCTCTACAGCCCCCTCTAGTACCACGGAATCTATTCCCTGATGTCATAACACCTGTCATATTATCCCATTATCCCGTCCTTTCTTCTCGTCATTGTTTCCTAGATATTCCTTTCCTCGCCGATTCTACGCAGATTCTTTTCATTCCTTATGTTATCAGTCCATCTAATTTTCAACGTTCTTGTGTAGCACCATATCTTAAATACTTGTATTCGCGTCTGTTCCGGTTTTCCCACAGTCCATGCGTCACTGCCATACACTGCTGTGCACCAAACGTACATTCTTTCTTCCTCAAATTAAGAGCTATGGTCAGGAAGACCCACATTGTCAGTGCTAATCTGCTTTTTATATTCTTGATCCATCCGTCATGGGTTATTTTGCTGCCTAGATAAAGAAGTTCCTTAAGTTCATCTACCTCGTGATCACCAGTTACGATATTAAGTTTCACGTTGTTCTCATTTCTGCTACCTCTCATTACTTGCGTCTTTCCTCGGTTTACTATGTACTTATTACATTGTTCACTCCATTTACCAGATCTTGTAATGCTTCTTCACTTTCACTTAGGATAGCTATGTCCTCAGCGAATCTTAACATTGATATTCTTTAACCTTGAATTTTAATCGCACTCTTGAACCTTTATTTTATTTCCGTTATTGCTTCTTCGACGTGCAGATTGAAAGTAGAAGTCCCTTGCACCCTTTTTAATCCGTGCACTTCGTTCTTTGGTCATTGACAATTATTGTTCCCTATCGCCGGCCGGAGTGACCGAGCGGTTCTAGGCGCTTCAGTCTGGAACCGCGCAACCGCTACGGTTGCAGGTTCGAATCCTGCCTCGGGCATGGATGTGTGTGATGTCCTTAGGTTAGTTAGGTTTAAGTAGTTCTAAGTTCTAGGAGACTGATGACCAAAGCAGCTAAGTCCTATAGTGCTCAGAGCATTTTTTTTGTTCCCTATCTGTTCTTGACCATATTGCATATTATCGATCTATTTTTCTCAGGATTTCGAACGTCTTGCACCATTTTACATTGTCGTATGCTGTTTCCAGGTCGACAAATCCTACGAGCGTGTCTTGAATTTTTTTCAGTCTTGCTTCCATTATCAACCGCCACGTCAGAACTACCTCTCTGGTGCCACTACTTTTTAAAGCCAAACTGATCGTCATCCAACACATCCTCACTTTTCTTTCCCATTCTTCTGTATGTTATTCTTGTCAGCAACATGGATGCATGAGCTGTTAAGCTAATTGTGATATAATACTCGCATTCGTTGGCTCTTGCGTTCTTGGGAATTATGTGGATGATGTTTTCCTGAAAGTCTGATGGCATGTCGCCAGTCTCTTGCTATGTTCACACCAACATGAATAACCGTTTTGTTGCCACTTCCCCCAATGACTTCAGAAATTCCGATACAATGTTATGTACTCCTTCTGCCTTATTTTAAGTCGTCCAAAGCTCTGCTAAATTCTGCTTCTAATATTGGATACCCTATCTCTTCCAAATGTTCTATATCTATATCTGTATCTTCTATATCTTCCTGTTTCTTCTTCTATCAAGTCATCGATAAGTCCTCCTCCTCATACCGTCTCGATGGTAAATTTAATATTGGGATGGACACTGTTACCCAAGATCGTGAACGGTGACCATCCCAACATTAAATTTACCACCGATATGGAGAACGACGGCAAGCTACCGTTCTTAGATGTTTTAGTTAAGCGGAAGGTAGGAGACCGACTTGGTCATTCAGTGTACAGAAAAGCGACGCACAGTGATCTATATTTGAGCGGTGATAGTTTTCACCACCCTTTACACAAGAAAGCGGCCCTGAAAGCATTAATACGCAGAGCCAAAGTTGTTTCTGACGACGACAACCAGCAGTTTGAACTGCAGCACTTGAGACACGTGTTCATAGAGAATGCAAAAGAGACTTTGCAAACGCTTCGGGTGTCACCGAAGAATGACGCCCTGTGAATGGGCAGAAGAAGTCAAGCCGGTGGCTTTACTGTGGGGCAACGAGCAGCAAGCCAGGACGTGTACTGCACAGACATGGATGAGGCCAGTGTTCCGCCCGCCCCCAACATACGAGACACGCCGCGCACTGTTGTAGAAGACATAGCTCTTCGTGTGGCCGGTGTGTATGGTGTCCCTTACGAGTGCGGCAGCATCTACATAGGCCAGACTGTTGCAGAGCGCTGTATACAGCAGAAGAAACATATTAAGCAAAGGAAGCTCGACAAGTCGGCCATAGCTGAGCTTTCCCTGAAACAAGGACACAAAATACAGTTTGATAACACGAGAGTCTTGGCTCGTGCCAATATACTGGGATTCCGTTATAAAAGAAGCGGCTGAGATTAATATGAACAACAAAAATTTTAACAGAGACAAGAGGTACACGCTGAGTAGGGCGAGGGGGCGGGCTTTGGATGCCGAAAAGAAGCAACGATGGATGCTTAACGCTTGTAGGGAGGCGGAAAATGGTGCCAGGCCCGGCACTCCTGATGATGATAGCAGAGCTAGCTATCGAAAGCTCGAGAATTTTATTCTAACTGACGCGGCATGATAACAGAGAAGTTTTTATTCAGACACAGCGCCGCGAAAGACTCCGATGACACGTCCGTTCCGTGTGTTTGCCGGGAGGTCTCGTTGGAGATGTGGAAGAGGCTCTGCAGGTGGTTATTTGAAGGCACTGGGTGCAGCCGGTCGTGTCGGCAGATCCATCCTTAGATCCTTTCGGCGACTGGCTGGACTGGTGAACGCAGCCAGCAACGCGCGCTGGGTGCAGGGTGATCTGTCTGCTTGTAGCAGCTTACTCAGAGTCGACCGGAGTTTTCTAGTTTAGAGCAGAGTGGAAGGTCTCAACCAGAACTCAAACCATTCTGCGACGCTAATGGATGCCAATCTCTCGAACTCCAGGACCCCCCTCCCCCCTTAATAGGTCAGGAGTGCACAACATGCAGGAAGCAACTGTTAGAGTAGTGAAATACATGGGCTGTAAATGTTGGTTTTTTTTTTAGAGGGGATATGAACCTTTCCCAGAAATAGAAGATGGAGCAGCCACGTTATTTTCAAAGAACTTTATTCGTCGCAGATCAGAAATAGAAAAGATTAATACTAGTAAATTTCAGGAGCATTCTTGGTCGGTCCCAGTATTCGTATCGCTTGTTAAAAGTAATAACGCCCATATAGCATTAGGAAGAGAAACTTGGTTGAAATCAGAAGTGAATAGCAACGAAATACTAAATTGAGACTGGAATGTACATGATCAGTCAAAACATGACCACTGCCCACGGCGATGTTGGATGCCGTCTGGTGGCGTAGTGGGCACGCGACACAGTAACAAAAGTATGTAAGCGGAGCAGACACGGACGGGGGTTACCCTAGCAAAGATATGGTCTGCAAATGGGGAAATCCATTGGGATAAGCGACTTTGACAAAGGGCAGATTATTATTACGCATAACCTGTGAATTAGTACCTCGAAAACGGGTAAGCTTCTCGAATGTTCACTTGCGACTGTCCTGAGCATGTACGGAAAGAGGTAGAAGGGCAGTGAAACTACAGCTAGGCTTTGAATGGTTGGACGTCCACGACTCTTCACAGAACGTGGGGTTCGGAGGCTTGTCTGTTCCGTAAAGTACATTACATGGTAATCTGTGGCATCTCTGCCGAAAGGGCACAACGCTGTGTACGCACAAGTGTTTCGGAGCACACCGGACATCGTACATTGTTGAACGGGGAGCTCCGCAGCATGACCACCCCTACGTGTTCACATGTTGACCCAACGACATTGTCAGTTACGACTGCAGTGAGCACGGGACCATCGGGATTCGATATTCGATCAATGGAAACGTGTCGGTTCTTCGGGTGAATCACATTTTTGCTACACCAGGTCGATGGTCGTCTCCACAAAGGCCATTATCGAGGTGAACGGGTAGTTAAATTTTGTACTGGGATACGTTTTCGCTGGAGGCCATGGTTTTTAAACGTACAAAAATGACCTTTAAACTCACCTCCCACCCCCACATTCATTGCTCACCAGTCAGAATTACGCTATAACTAATTACGTTGCCAATTTCATCCAAACTTAACTCTTTACAAGCGTAGTACTTTTGTAGTCAGAAGACCTGACGAATACAACGTGTAATTGTTTATTTCTTGCAGTCAACATTCACAAAATTGTTAGGTAAAATTTACTCATAAGCCAGTTTTATAATTTGCAAGTGCTCGACTAATCCGTTGGCATAATAAGACCAATCAATGAAGACCAATGGAGGTCGAATGTGGGAAATAAATCGTGAAGTCTCAAATGTTTCTATAGTGGTCAGATGAAGTGTCATGAACAGCATAGTAGAAATTCTGACCGGTGGGGACTTAGTATGGGGGTGGGGGTGTGATTGTACGTTTTTCTTGAATAACTCGAAAACTACGGCATCTGACGAAAACATACCCCAATTCAAAATTTAACAAAACTAAATTTACTACAAAAGGTCCTGTTCATTTTTTCTCTAGGACCAACAGTTTGCGCGCAGCGACCAACAGAATATGAAAATCTCGCGCTTGGTATTTAGGGGCCAGATAGAGCACTGCAGGTTGCGTAAAAGACTTCTGTAGGGGTATATATATATATATATATATATATATATATATATATATATATATCGTGGTTTAACAGGAGATGTAGAACTTTGACATATATATATATATATATATATATATATATATATATATATATATATATATATATATATATATATATATATTCTCGATGGTTTTGAACACTGTCTGTTTAGAACGACGACTGTATCTTCTGTACGGCATCTTATATATACTTCCACATCTCCTGCTAAACCACGAGACTAATTTCAACCAAATTTGATATACACATCACTTACTGTCTGGAAATCAGCGCTGTGGGAAGAAGAAACACCTTCCTAGAAGAGATAGAGAAGATCCAACGGAGAGCAGCGCGCTTCGTTACAGGATCATTTAGTAATCGCGAAAGCGTTACGGAGATGATAGATAAACTCCAGCGGAAGACTCTACAGGAGAGACGCTCAGTAGCTCGGTACGGGCTTTTGTTAAAGTTTCGAGAACATACCTTCACCGAAGAGTCAAGCAGTATATTGCTCCCTCCTACGTATATCTCGCGAAGAGACGATGAGGATAAAATCAGAGAGATTAGAGCCCACACAGAAGCATACCGACCATCCTTCTTTCCACGTACAATACGAGACTGGAATAGAAGGGAGAACCGATAGAGGTACTCAGGGTACCCTCCGCCACACACCGTCAGGTGGCTTGCGGAGTATGGATGTAGATGTAGATGTAGATGTACCAAAGGAGTTGGGGTAAAAGGCAGTGAATACCCATACTTCAATCATCTAGTATTTGAGAATGAGGGCAATTAGAGGCCTGCAATAAACTCTACATATAATTTCAGATCCTTAGGATTTTTTTTCCTCGCTGACAACCCGCACGAAATGATTAAAGGAAAAAGTTTATCGCTTACTACATTCTCGCATGAGGCATGACGTTTTAATGTACTACTTCTTTTCATCTCACTGTATTCGTGACACACAGTGTTCACATACACCATTGATTGTACCTGAAAAATTATATCTTAGTAAGACGCATAGTTCAGGAGATACGACGTAACATACACTGAAATGTGTGAAAAACTGCCGTAACTTGCGCAGGACGTCTAAATTTATTGCTTCTTTGCTACAATTTCTGTTCCCAACACTTTCGCAGACAGTATTCACAAGTGTCGCTAAATGTACTAGCAGAAAAACATCATTGTACGACACACAGTTCAGGAGAAATTATGTCATAAACACTGAGATGCGTGAAGAACTGCCGCATCCTGCATCACATTTTAATTTATTACCTCTTTCCTACTAACTCGGCTCACAACACATTTCTCAGATACTATACACACGACTTGATCTACCTGCAAAATTATATCATTGTCCTGCATATAGTTCAGGAGATACGATTCATAAACATTGAGCTACGAGAAAATGAAACTGCAGGCCGAAATTTGCTTCACATACAAATGAAATATATATACAAATACGTGTGAAATACGTTAAATGTATATTAAATATATTTGACATATGTATATGGGGCCAGAGCCTCGGGTAAAAACCTCATCCTAAAGCCCTGCAGATTTCAACCAAATTTGGTACACATACAGAGTGTTTTAGTAAAAGTGTTTGCCTCTGTAGCTTACAAATTAATAGGTAACGGGAAAATAAATTGCGGTAGGTCAATATAAGAAGTGTTACACTTTCTACGGTACTAAAAACATAGTTTACTGTGTTATTTTTCAAAGAGTTACAGCTAAGGGATACAATTTTTTACATGGAACAATAGTTGTTTCTATCATGCACTGAAATCCTTGAAATCAATTATGTACAAATCATTTTAAATCATATTCCTATCAAGTTTAGTTTGGAGCTACAACCCTTTAAAGATTCAGAAGGAAAGAAGGGATAGGATGGTACAACCTGCGCATCGAGAAATAGCTAAGTTCATGCTTGTTTGCATCCAGCATCAGGCGTTGTTATTTAACTTTCCTGAGATGATGGAAGCTTTGAGTGAGAAATAGAATGCCACTAATCACATAAGAACCACACACTGTACATAACGCAACGCGCCTTCTAAAGGTGCTGCCAACGAGACGTAACGTCACCGGTCTCGCGGATCGACAACCTTCCTCGATACGCTATTATACTGCCGACTGCCGCCGTACAGGGCAGTATAAGCGACATGTCGAACCACACAACACAAAAAACGGGGTTCAGTGTGCTGCGGTCTCTGACGTCGAATGAAGATGGCTTAAAAAAAATGGCTATGAGCACTATGGGACTTAACTTCTCAGGTCACGAGTCGCCTAGAACTTAGAACTAATTAAACCTAACTAACCTAAGGACATCACACACAACCATGACCGAGGCAGGATTCGAACCTGTGACCGTAGCGGTCGCTGTGCTCCAGTCTGTAGCGCCTAGAACCGCACGGCCACTCCGGCCAGCGAAGATGGCTTACACGAACAACCAGTACGTTGACATGTTGCTTATGCTCGGCGAATAACAACACGATGCCACTGAATAAACCACGGCGTAAGCCATATGATATCTTAGGAGAAGAGCTCCGGCAGCTACTACGTTCTTACGTGCTGAACAATGCAGTGAACCGCCATAAGACGTATTACTGGGCCGCGGACAATCCTCGGCGGATATGACCTGTCAAACATCGACTTCGGTGGTCTATTAACGTGTGGTGTCGAATGCTAAGGGCGGATGAAACCATCGGCCCACACTACCTCACAAGTACACTGTCAGGTGAGATGTATCGAGCTTTTGTAGTCGGCAGTTACGGTGCTGTTCTTGAACATGTGTGTCTAGGCATCGGAGTCCATATGTGGATGCAGCACGGTGCTCAGTCAGCATTCGTATGCTATTGTGGAAGAACTGAACAACAGATTCCCTAGAAGATATCTGGGGCGCCGTCGTCCTTATGAAAGGCCCACACTGTCGCCCGATTTAACGCCAGTATATGTCTTTTTGTGGGATAAAGAACTGTGTTAATACCACTGAGCCCACGACACCAGAAGATCTAAAGCGGCGCATCGACGAAGCATGTTGCTCCGTGACACCGGCGACGTTACATATCGTCCGCAGATCCTTTAGAAGGCGTATTGCGTTGTGCATTCAGGAACATGGACACATTTGAAAACCTCATCTAGATCAATATTCCACCTCCAGAACGTCCATCATCACACAGTCACGAGTTATGTACAGCGTGTGGTGTCTGACTCCGAAATTTTGAAGGGTTTTAGCTCCCAAACTGAACTTGATAGGAAAGTGATTTAAATTGACTTGTACACAGCTAGTTTCAATGATTCCAGAGCATGATAGAAACAATTACTGTTCCATTTAATAATTTGTATCTCTTTGCTTCAACAATTTGGAGAATAACACAATAAACTATGTTCATAGCTCTGTAGAAAGTGTAACGTTTCGTATGTTGACCAGACGCAATAAATTTTCTTGTCACCTATTATTAGTTTATAAATTACATGGGCAAAAATTTTAACTGAAACACCCTTTTTACAATCTAGAAACAATTGATGTGGGTGTAAGAACCACCAGCGTCCTATTGGGATGAGGGTGATGATATGAACAGAGAAGAGAGAGAACGAAATGGACAGACAGCGATGGAAAAGGAGGAGATGGGCACAGATAAGGGAGATTAGGAGATGGATAGAGAGAGGGAGAGGGAGAAATGAACAGGGTGAAGGGAGTGGAGGAGATGGACAGAGAAAGAAAAAAATGAAGAGGAACAGGGGGAGAGAGGAGGAAAAAATGGACAGAGAGAGGAGGCTGAAGGAAATGGACAGAGAGGGGAGAGGAGAAGATGGAATTAGAAGGGCGGGAGGAGATGGGCAGGGAACGAAGGAACAGGTGGACGGAGGAGAGAGGAACAGATTGACAGAGAGAGGGAGAGAAGAAGCAGGAGGATATGGAGAGTGTGTGGGGAATGGAGAAAGCAGACAGACAAAGTAGGTGGAGGAGAGTCGAAAACAGGGGTTGAACGAGGAGATGGGCAGAGAGAGGGAGGAGGAAGAGATGGTCTAATAGAAGATTGGAATGAATAAATACACGGGGAATGCCAGGTACTTAACTAGTCTCCTCTGTCAAAACCAATATGTGTTCCGCAAACAGAGATCTTGCGGAACTCAGCTCACTCTGTTCGTCTGTGAGACCGAAAGCGCCGTAGACAAGGGCGCACAGGCTGATGGCGTGCTTCTTGAGTTCAGGACGACATTCGGTACAGTTTCAAATTATTGTTTAGTGAACAAAATACGAGCTTACGAGTGTCGGGTCGGATTTGCGGTTCGATTTCGAAATGCCTTAGAGATGGCACTGAACATATCGTTCTCAACGGAACAAAACTGGCACTTGTAAAGGTAAGTACCTCAAGGACTGTTATAAGGCTGCTACTACTTACAATTTATATTAATGATGTAATGGATAGTGCCGGAAGCTCCGTGAGTCTATTCGCGGCTGATGCTGTTGTCTATAGGGAGGTTTCAACGCCAGAAGACTAAAGCAAAATTGAGGAAAACCCGAAAACTATAGACCACTGGTGCAAGGATGGTAGCTGATCCTCAACATAAACAAATGTAACTTACTCTACGTACGTAGGCGAAGAAATCCACTACTGTTCGATTACACTATTAGTGACAATTCATTGGAAACGGTAACTACCTAAAGTAACCACCCGGAGCAATCTAAAGTCGATTGACCACATAAAAGAAAAAGTTGGAAAAGTAGTGCCGTACTGAGAGTCATTGGGAGAATCTCACGGAAATGTCATTCATCCAAGAAAAAAGTGGCTTACAAGGGAGAGCGTTACAAACTCCAGTGGCAGACGATACAAGACAGGCGTTGTGCTCCACGGGGAGTTTTGCTGTTGAAATTTCGAGAAGAATCGGAAGACATACTGCTTTCCCCCAAATGCATCTCGCGCAATGTTCTTGACGAGAAAATTAGATACGTAGTGTGGGACATTACCGACAATTATTTTTTCCACGCTCCATACGTCAATGGAACAGGAAAGACGGAAAAGATAATTGTACCAGAAGTAACCTCCACAACACACCACAAAGTGGTTTGTGGAGTATAGATGTAGAAGATAGCAGGGATATAATACAGGGATCGAAAGGCTATTTAGAACTTGTACAGAAACCAGACTGCGGTTATAAGAGTCGAATGATGTGAAAAGGAAGCAGCAGTTGCGAAGGGAGTCAGTCAGGGTAGTACCTTATTCCTCGTGCCATTCAATTATTGCTATGAAAAAGCGATGAAGAAAACCAAGGAGAATTTTGGAATGAGGATCAGAGTTCAGATGGAAAAGGAGGTGACGGGAATGGATAGTAATGGTAATTAATCGAAACCCTCCGATGCCAACAGGTGTTGCTGATATACCTCAATGGGGACAGTTGAAAATATGTGCCCCCGACCGGGACTCGAACCCGGGATCTTCTGCTTACATGATAGACGCCACCGAGGGCAGAGAGAATAGCACGACTGCAGTGACTTATCCTTTGCACGCTTCCTGTGAGACCCACATTCCCAACTGTCCACAACCTACATTCGTAATGTTCCAAAAGGATATTTTTGCCCATTCACTCATTACTCGCGCCAACTGATGTGACGATTCCCGTAAGAGTTCGGCAAAGTGTGCGCATTCGTACAGAAAAATGGATAGTGTCTTGAAAAGAGATTATAAGAAGCACGTAAAAAAAAGTAAAACAAGGATAATGTAATGTAGTCTAATTAAAACAGCCGATGCTGAGGGAATTAGATTATAATATGAAATATTAAAAGTAGTACATCAGTTTTGCTATTTGGGCAGGAAAGTAACTGATGATGGCCAGAGAAGATATAAAACGCATACTGACAATAGCAAGGTAAGCGATTCAGAAAAAGAGAAATTTGTTAATATCTGACATAAATTTTAATGTTAGGAAGCCTGTTCTGAAAACTTTTGTCTGGAGTATAGCCTTGGACGGGAGTGAAATGTAGAGGATAAACAGTTGAGACAGGAAAAGAAAGGAATAAATGGTTCAAATGGTTCTAAGCATTATGCGACTTAACATCTGAGGTCATACTCCCCTAGACTTAGAACTACTTAAACCTAACTAACCTAAGGACATCACACGCATCCATGCCCGGTCCCGCCTGAAGCGCCTAGAACCGCTCGGCCATAGCGGCCGGCAAAAGAAAGGAAGGTTTTGAAATGTGTTGCTATAGAAGGATGCAGAAGATTCCATTTGCACATCAAATAACTGATGAGGAGGTGCCGAAGCGAAGTGAGGAGCAAAGCAGTTTTTGGTAGAACCCGGGTGAAAGAAGTGGTCAAAAGACAGGACAAATATTAAGGCGTCAAAGAATCGTCAGTTATGTAAAAACTGTAGAGAGAGACTAAGACTCTTATACAGTACGCAGGTTCAAATTGAAAAAGGTTGCAGTAGTTACGCACAGATGAAGATACTTGCAGAGAAACGACTAGCATGGAGAGCTGCTTCGAATCTGGCTCCGGAATGAAGACCGCAGCAACAACAACTTTTTCCCCTAAGGTAGTATGCCTGCCCGGTGTAACTGGTAGCCGCACAGGGATTAGCTGAGCGGTCTGAGGTGCTGTAGTCATGGACTATGCAGCTGGTCCCGGCGGAGGTTCGAGTCCTCCCTCGGGCATGGGTGTGTGTGTTTGTCCTTAGGATCATTTAGGTTAAGTAGTGTGTAACCTTAGCAGTTAAGTTCCATAAGATTTCACATACATTTGAACATTTTTTAGCTTGGAACCAGTTTTTCGCGAGTTGTTGAGCGGATGCGAAGCTACAAAATGTATCGTGCCGCTGATAAAGGCGGAAGGAATCATCCCGGGTGTCACGTAAAATAGTTTAAGAAAACCACGTGAAACCTAAATCGGGGTGGCTGCAGAGGTAGTTGAACCTGCTCCTCCGGAATGCGAGTCTGGCGACGTAGGCAATGTGTCACCTCACTCGGTTATATACCTCGTCGAATCTGGGCACAAAAGCTACTCCGTGGCGGTGGAACGGTGATCTGCCGGCGTGGAAACTGTCTCCGGTGACGCGAAGCCGGCGCCTGCTGCAGGGTGCTATCTGTCACGGACGCGCTCCCTCGCATTTCAAAGCAGCCGTTAGCAGCGCGTGTCGGTTTCCGACCCGTAGCGCGCGGTGCGAGGCGGCGCGGCACGAGTTGAAGGCGTGCAGATGCAGCGCCGCGTGAAAAGGAGCCCGGCGTGAGCGGTGGCCAGAATAGCAGAGCGCGCTACGCGACACCGCGCAAACACGGCGCGCTCGCCTCGCCGGCTCGCCTTACACCGGGCGGGCACCAGACAGCGACACCGCCACCGACCCGGCCGCTCTTGTCTGGCGACACCTGCCAGCCGCGCTGCCTCTGTCCCACAGTTGAACGGCACCAGCCTCGGTGACGAGGCGCGCATACCCCTCACAGACTTCAGTCCGGCTGATGTACTGCACTGCTGAAGCACATTACTATGTCGCTACTGTGAAGCATACCGGACCAAAACTTAGTCACCCGCCCCCCTTCCCCCCCCCCCCTCCCACCTCCAGCCCCACACTCCCCATGAGGCATCAGAAAAACCGTAGCTGCTGGTGAACCTTTCAGGTTGTATGGTCCTGCTCCATGAAAATACTGCATTCCTACCGCTTTGTCCAGAGCTGCAATGAACATCAGCAGAGATACCCCCAGTAACGCTGAGTCTTGCCGACCGTGTCGACCAGAATATTGACGACGAGCATGCCTGCCCTCCCGTTCCCGTGAAATCTAGCATCACCGAGCGGGGTAACGCTGTGGTTCAAAATGGTTCAAATGGCTCTGAGCACTGTGGGACTTAACATCTGAGGCCATCAGTCCCCTAGAACTTAGAACTGCTTAAACCTAACTAACCTAAGGACATCACACACACCCATGCCCGAGGCAGGATTCGAACCTGTGACCGTAGCGGCCTCGCAGTATCAGACTGGAGCGCCTAGAACCGCTCGGCCACAACGGACGGCGGTAACGTTGTGGTTACCACACTGGACACGCAGTTGGGAGGACGACGTTTCAAACCAGCGTCGGAACATTCTGATTTAGGTATTGCATCATTTCCCTAATCGCTTAAGGTAAATGCTCGGATGGTTCCTTCAAAAGGGTACGGTCACTTTCCTTTCCATCCTTCCCTAATCCGAGCTTGTGCTCCGTCTCGAATTCGTTGCCGACGGGACGTCATTGTAACTGCGGACGTTAGGAATCGAAAATTTTCGCGGAACGGGACCACACAACTCGGAAGATTCACCAGCAGCTACAGTGTTTGTGATGTCTCATGGGGAAGAAGGTGGGGGGAGGGGGGGCGGGTGAGTAAGTTTGGTCCAGTGTGCTTCACGGTAGCTAGACATAGTAATGTGATTCAGCAGTGCAGTACATCAGGTGTAATTTTGAAATGAAATGTCGTGTGACAAGGGCCTCCCGTCGTGTAAACCGCCTGGTGCAGGTCTTTCGAGTTGACGCCACTTCGGCGACCTGCGCGTCGATGAGGATGAAATGATGATGATTAGGACAACACAACACCCAGTCCCTCAGCGGAGAAAATCTCCGACCCAGCCGGGAATCGAAACCGGGCCCTTAGAATTGACAGTCTGTCACGCTGACCACTTTTTTTTAATCTCATTTTTTCGCTTTTGATCGTTGAATCTGCTCGGGGCGGACGTCGTAAGACATCCGTTTTAGTTCGTTGTTGATCTATTAACTCAGTTTTTTTTATTACACGGGGTAGCTAACCCTCTGACCGAACACGCTGAGCTACCGTGCACCACTCAGCTACCGGAGGCAGACAGGTACAACTTTTACATGCATGTATTGAGTTGCTGCGTACGTTCGTAGTGGCCGAGCGGTTCTAGGCGCTTCACTTTGGAACAGCGCGACCGTTACATTAGCAGTTTCGAATCCTGCCTCGGGCATGGATGTGTATGCTGTCCTTAGGTCAGTTAGGTATAAGTAACTGTAAGTCCTAGAGGACTGATGACCTCAGATGTTAAGTTCCATAGTGCTCAGAGCCATTTGAGCCATTTGAACCATAAGTTTAATAAACCAAACGGATCCACGTAACAGAGACTTTGGTCATCAATAATGTATACTCCTTCACTATTTACAACAGTCTGTCAACGGCGGTGTAACTTTACTATTCCGCGACTGTAGAAATCACGCGGTTTTGAGACGAACAACTCGTCGAGTCACTTTGGGAGCGCATTTTCATACGGAAAGGAAGTTCATTGAAGGTTGTTCGATACAGAGCGGGAAAGATGAAAATCTGAGGGCGCTAGATAGGGTGAATAAGGTGGGTGCGGAATGATTTCCCGAACCAGCTCCTGTACAGAGTTTTTTCATCAGTGGACCGGAATGCGGGTGGGCGTTATCAGGAGTAGTATGACTTCAGGCAGCCTCCGCGGTTCTCGTTCTTGGACTGCGTCCGCAAGACGTCTTAGTTGTTGACAATAAGTGCCAGCCGTGATGGTAATATCTTGACGAAGGAATTCGTGGTTCACCACACCATCGCTGTTCCGCCAGAAGCTTTTGTATTATTTGAGCCGCCATTTGTTGGTCATTTTGTGCTCTTTTTTATTTCAATAAAACCCGAAGTCATTTCAAGCTTGTGTGTCAATTTTTGTCTCTCTGCCTACATTATTCGTGAAGTCTGATTTTGTCCATTATAAATGGTTTTCTTTAAAGCCTGCGGCTGTGAAAATACTGAGTTGTTTATAAATAATTTTTCTGCTACCAGACGTGATTTTCTTTTATTCATATTTTACACAACGCGTTTCGAGAAATGATACCCGTTTTCCAGTATGTACTTCTTCGTACTAACACATTTTTATGTAATGTTTTCGAGTTGTGAGGTTCTACCTTGTTTTGTTGGTTTTATTGTAATATACAAAAACGCGTAATTTTAGTTATTTGGCGATTTTTATATGTAGTTGAGATGATATTTGGAAGAACTTGTACATACAGTTTTCTTATGGTCCATTTGAGCAGAGTTTCACACATATTAAACATCATACATAACTCTCAGTGCACAGTACACATAGAGAATGACTCACTTAAACAAACAGTTGAAAAGATGTTTTTAGATGTAATTGGCAGAGATAATGTTACAGGTCCTCCACAGATATGCCATCATACAGAGTGTATTTATCTTAACGTTGTGGATTATAATTTGCTTAATTTATCTTACGATGGTGCTCATTTCTATATGTTACTCTTTTATTCACCGATTCATTTTCAAGTTTTTCGGTCAGCATTTTTCTTTATATTTTCCGTAATCTGTACACATTCCGAGTTCTTCTAACATAACCATTTTATGCCCTTTATTTAGTCGATGGAGTACTTTGAGATTTTGCTCTAGATTTCGAAATGGATACTCTGTGTATGTATGTATGTATGTAGCTATCACTGATGCGAACTTGTGTGTGTGTGTGTGTGTGTGTGTGTGTGTGGGTGGGTGTGCTGTGTGTGCAGGCTTTAATGTGTTCTTGACCTGGTGTTAAAATTTCGGCGTGTTTGTCCTTGGGAGTACATGAATAATTCCCGGCGTGTTATTTGGTATATTCCAGAGTCTGAGTATGGGTCATGATTACACTTTATATTATGTATTAGTTATGGTTGTAGTTTATTTGATGTAGGAAACCCAACTTTTACTTTGTGATTTTTGAAAATATTTGTGATCTTCTGTTGTATATTGCCAGTGAAGGGGTGCTAGATATACAGCTACATCTACGTGGTTACTCTGCCGTTCAAAATTAAGAGCCTGACGGAGGGTTCAATGAACCACCTTCAACCTGTCTCTCTACCGATCCACTCTCTAACGGCGCGCGGGAAAAACGAGCACTTAAATTTTTCTGTGCGAACCCTGATTTCTCTTATTTTATCGTGACGATCATTTCTCCCTATGTACGTGGGTGTCAACAGAATGTTTTCGCAATCGGAGGAAAAACCGGTGATTTAAATTTCATGAGAAGATCCCGTTGCAGCGAGAAACGCCTTTGTTTTATTGATTGCCACTCCACGTTTCATGTCTGTGGCACTGTTCGCGATAATGCAAACCGAACCGCCCTTCTTTGAACTTTTTCAATATCACCCGTCAGTCCCACCTGATATGGATCGCACACCGCCCAGCAATACTCCAGTCTCCTTAGTAAATCTGTTGCACCTTCTAACATTCGTTTTTGTCTTTTTCTTCTGTGGTATGCTTTGTGTTTGCGTCTTTCTTCACTTTGTTTAGAACTGTTTTAACCACGGAAGTAGTTTAAACATTAGCAACTGCAGTCTGTTTCACTATATTTATTTCTTGTTGCATATTTTCTTGGTTCATAGCTATTTTTAGTTGCCATATGTATCACTGATCTGTATGCTGCCCGCTTATGTATGTCCAGGTGACCTGAGGTTGCAAGATTGTGGTGTCGGTCATTGTATTTTTACTGTAAATTTTGAAGATGTATGTGTTGTTGTTTCTTGTAATATTTAGGTCCAGGTAATAGATGCTTTTGTTTTCTTCATGTTCCACTGTAAATGTAAGTTTCTCATGTGGATTACTGAAGCAATTCAGAATGACTGTTATGTCTTTGGAATCCCCTTTCACTAACAGTAGTGTGTCATCTACATATCTCTTATAAAATTCAGTTTCCTTTAGACAGGGTTCTTGGCTACTAAATAACTTTTGTTCCAAGTGATTTACGTACATGTCAGCTATGGTACCCAATATGCATAATCCCATTGCTAGGCCATCCGATTGCTTATAAATGTTGCTGTAAAGATGCAGTAGTTGTAACTTACAGTTAGCTGGTGCAATTCGACAAATTGGATGATGCCTGTGTATGCAAGTGTCTTATGTTTCGTAAGGTTCTTTTGGCTTACTGTTACAGTTTCTTGTGTGGGTATGTCTGAGTAAAGGTTGGTAATGGCAGATGATAAGAAATGAGCATCTTGGGGGGAGATTTTTACCTTTTAGTTTTTCAGCTAGCATCATACAATTTTTTATAGAATATATTGTTTCATATGTATAATTTTTCCTCAGTACGTTCTTCAGTTTCTGTGACAGTTTGTATGCTGGCTTATTTATAGAGTTCACCACAGAACGTGTCGGATTACCTTCTTTGTGCACCTTTGGCTGCGCTCTTAGGCATGGTGTCTTCCGTAAAGTACGTAATTTTCAAATATTAACGGACTTTTGGGTCAACAAGTAGATTCAAGTTTCAGAGGTAGCATAAGATGCAAACCATCAGCACACTACACAAACGACTTAGTAATCCCAGATGGACTTTGGCGACGTGCGCAGTACGTAGGTATTCCTACTCTTTATTTATATGGTCACGAGCGCTGCTGTACCATACTATCGCCACATTTTACAATAAATAATTCACCTAACAAAAGATGTTGATAGCAGTCTTAAGACTTATGATGCAAGATACAGAAAATATAGATAATAGTCGGACTACAAATATTTCAGAAAAAAGTTTCTTTTAATGCTCAGAAAAACAAAAAAAACGAGCGAGAAGACGCCATTTCGAAGAGCTCACCAGGTTGACAATCGTATGTCTGCAGTGTCCCTGAGCCTGTGTAAAAGCTCTGCTGTTTTGCGTTCTTTTGTTTTAATGTTATTCTTCGTAGTGTCCGATTTTCTCTTTTTTTATTTAATGGATCGGAGAACACAAGGAAAATTTTTAACCATATGTTCCTTGTAAATCAGACAGGCCACTTTTAATCTGAAATAGGGTAAACCAGCCTAACTTGGTGGTATTAAGAATTGTAAATGAAAAGCGAAACAAATATTCAACATAGAAAATGTATATTTTACATTTAAGAGACCAATACATTGCTCTCTAGCTCATGATAAAGAACATTTAAGAAACGAAAAACTGTTGAAATTATAAAACGTCGTAAACAAAGTGGGCATTCTATGTAATTTCGTTATAGCTTATCTAATTTTATGGCATTATATCCTTAACTTCATGGTAATGTGCTTCATTCCTTGACAGGTTTCATTTGCGCTGTTAACGTTTACTTAACGCACTTGTCATTCATTTTTAGCATCGGTTTCACTGTCACTAACATTTGCACAAGTATTACCCATAAGTGCCGTAGCGTCAGGTGAATCGATGGACTGATCTCTGAAACCAACGCAGACAAAAACAACATTCAGTCCACAACTGTAGCTGTCTTTACAAGTGATGCTGATTCCATCACTTCTCTTGTGCTTCGACATCTGCTTACCCTTACACACTGATTTCACTGTTCTACATGGGTTAGTGGAGTATTCCGACCAAACGCTATTGCCTGCATTTGTATTATGGAATTAACTAACTTAACTTGCAGTAACTCTTACGGGCAAACGGTATACCCATTTTGCCAATGGTCATATTGTCTTTGTCACCATCAGTGTAATCTACATAGTCTTGTAAAGCACTCCACGAAATAAAGAAATGTTTAGCAGCTTCGTATATCGACCACTTTTCTGACAACACTTTCTGAAGTGCTGCACGAAGGCCATCAGTTGAAAGGACTTGTCTTATCTTGCTTACATAAACCAATTTTGGCTTTTCTTTCTCCACACGTTTGCCTAGAGATGCAGCTTTTGTTTCTGAAATGAACGTAAACATTAAGAGTTGTTGTTTTCCTAAGAGAATGAATCAGTAATAAGATATTTAAATCCAATTGCCATGACTAAGGTTACAATTATGTTCAAAGTTACTTGAAAAATTTATCTTAATCAATTATTATTACAGGATCAACCAGCAACCAAAGTATTTCCATCCACACTAACATTAGTAAACTACCTGTTCCGCATACACCATTCATTCCATACCAGAACGTCTTTCCCATGTGAAGATATTCCTGCCATTTGATGAGGACGGTTGGAACTGTGCATAAAAGGCCTGCTTTACGTAAGGACAAAGAATGTGTATGGTATCACGAAATAAAGTACGTCATGTAGTTAGGTAGTTTTACCCTACAGCGAAATAATTATTAAATAAGAAAATTTCATATATTCACCCTGTCTTCTACAGGTTGAACTGATTCGTCTATATATTCGCTAAAATGCTCTGTTTCGCTATAATTTGAAAATATATGTACGTAACAAGGCAAAAATTCCAAAAAATGATTTTCTATTGACACTTGAACCAGTCAGCGTTGTTTATGAGCGTAAGAATTATTCACACTCACACAAATAGCCAATGAAACTTTATCAAAGAGGGAACGGTTTCAAATGTTCTCACAACGAATCGTACCGCTCTGTAGTCATATTTCGGACGGAAAAGAGCAGGATAAAAGGAACAGCGCCGTGCCACTGCTGCTGCCATATCGCGCGCCCCTCAGCCCCTGAATGACACCGTCACCTGATGCCGTACCAGATGTGAATGCTGAGTGGGAAAGAATGCCTCACCCCACCGGGGCGCCCAGGAAGCCGCTCCAAGGAAACTTCTCAAAACCTACTTAACAATAATGTCGCAGTGAATGAAGGTGACACGAAGAACCTGTTCCATGCAGTAGAATTGGAAGTTATGTGTGTCTCATGTTTAGTAAATCTAAAGTCACAAAATGTAAGGAAAAGTAAAATAAAAAAATGTGTTATTTCTGATGTCTGCATACGGCCGTGGTCCAAGGCATAATGCCCTACCTAACGTTTCGAGGAAACATCATCAGAGGCTTTAACGACTAGGAAAGCAATTACTGACTCGACAAGCTTAGCAATACAAACTGTTTGTTCGAAGCCACACTGCTGGACTAGACAGGTTTCATCATAAAGGGTGTAAACTTAAGTTTTTTCAATAATTTTCAAGCTCAATCAACGAAACAATTGTGTATTTTAGCGGACAATCCTGATCACAGTAGAATTTAGCACGCCTCATATACATGAAGTGTTTCTGAACATTTTATCAGATCAAACATTTTGTTCCATAGATGCATAGTGAAGAGTTTTCCGATAACGTGGAACACGTCACAAAACGAGAATGGATAATACACATTTACAAAAATGAAATACGCTGATATCCGTTCCTCACATCCTAAGTGAAACGTGTTTTCATTTAAGAGGCAATAACAAACTTGTCACAAGACCATTTTACGCTTGCGATCTGAAGTTTTCCCGGCGTATTTCCAATTTGAACAGTTCTCGGGTATCCGACCGGGTAGCGTCGTAATTGCTCCACAATATTTCGGCAGACGTACACGCTGCCAACTTCAGGTGGTTCCTGACGAAGGCTGTGCTGTTCCTCTCGGCGACCTATATATACTGGCCGTTACCCCCTCCACCATTCCTCTCCTGGTGTCTTCGGTGCGGGCGGCGAGGTGGCTACTGGAGGTGGTGGGCGAAGCGGCGCCTGGGTCTGAACTGAGGTCTCCAGTCTCCCTGCTGCCACCGTCAGGGGCGGTCCTCGATATCTGGGACCGCATCTTTCTCTCCAGGCTGAGTGCAGGGTTCCAAGCCTGACTAAGTTGAAGGCCGCTGTCTTCATTAATTAGATCGTCCTGCAGTCGGATTTCGATGGCCTCTTTAGCAACGCAGTCCCAGAAGTAGGAGGATTGACAGAGTATTTTGTTTTTTCATAGTCCATAGTATGGCCAGTCTTTATACAATGGTCAGCCACGGCTGATTTAGTGGCCTGGCGTAATTCAGTGTTGCGCTTGTGTTCGCGGCACCTCTCTTCCACAGTGCGGACTGTCTCCCCAATGTATGATTTTCCGCACTGACAGGGAATTTGATAAACGCCAAGTTTTCGAAGACCTAGGTCATCTTTCGTTTATCAAATTGACACCGTCCAGCACTGCCGTTTAATGAAACAAAATACGAGATTACTGAGCGTCGGGCCAGGTTTACGACTGAATTGAAGAGTTCCTCACAGATAGAATTCAACACCTCACTGTTAACAGGACAAAATCGACAGATGAAAAGGTAATTTCCGGAGTTTCACGAGAAAGTGTGATAGGTTCGTTACAGTTTACAGTGTATGGGGTCGTAAGCTCGTTGAGACTGTACACAGTTGATACAGTTGTCTGTAACAAAGTAGCCACGCCAGGAGACTGTATCGATTTGCAGAACGACCTGCAGAGAAAAGAACGAATGGTGCAGGCTATCACAGTTGGTCCTGACCGTCAGTAAATACATAAAAAAAGAAATCTAATATTGTACAACTACACTGTTTAAGCCAAATTGCTGTGGTCAGTATGTACCGTAAACTATCTAGGAGTGACTGTACAAAGCAACCTTAAGTGGAATAATCACATAAAACAAACAGCATATGGCAGACAAAGATTCATAGGAAGATCTTAAGGAAATGTTACTCATTCATGAAGAAAGATTAACAAGTCACTTGTTCTACTGTTTTTCTAGTATTGTTCATCAATCTTGGATTCTTACCTGGTAGGACTGACAGAAGAGACAGAGAAGATCCAACGAAGAGCGGCACGTTTCGTCAGGGGATCGTTTAGTCGGCACGAGGGCATTACAGGTTCAAAAAATGGCTCTGAGTACTATGGGACTTAACATCTATGGTCATCAGTCCCCTAGAACTTAGAACTACTTAAACCTAACTAACCTAAGGACATCACACAACACCCAGTCATCACGAGGCAGAGGCATTACAGGTATGCTCAACAAACTCCAGTGGTAGACGTTATAAGAGATGCGTTGTGCATCACGGAGAGGTTTACTACTGAAATTTTGAGAAAGCACTTTTCTGGTAATGTCGGAAAATATATTACTTCTCCCACACACGTATTGCGTAATGAGTGCGGCAAGAAAATTCGAGAAATTACAGCTAATGCAGAGGCTTATCAACAAGGGATTTCAAATCAATTGCGTATTTTTAGATTTCCACAAGGCTTTTGACACCGTACATCACAAGCGGCTTGTAATTACATTTCATGCGCGTGGAATATCGCCTCAGTTATGCGACTGGATTCGTGATTTCCTCTCAGAGAGGTCACAGTTCATAGTAATTGACAGCGAGTCCTTAGTAAAACAGAAGTGATTTCCCGTGTTTCGCAAGGTAGGCCCTCTGTTGTTCCTTATCTACACAAATGATTTAGAAGACAATATGAGCAGCCGTCTTAGGTTGTTTGCACATGACACTGTCGTTTATCGTCTAGGGAAGTCATCTGAAAATCTAAACGAATTGCAAAACGATTTAGATAAGATATCTGTATAGTGAGAAAATTGGCAATTGACCCTAAATAATGAAAAGTGTGGGGTCAACCAGATGAGTGCTAAAAGGAACCCGTTAAACTTCCGTTACACGATAAATCAATCAAATCTAAAGACCTTAAAGTCAACTAAATGCCTAGGTATAACAGTTACGAACAATCGAATTTGGAAAGCCGGCCGGTGTGGCCGAGCGGTTCTAGGCGCTACAGTCTGCAACCGCGCCCCCGTTAAGGTCGCAGTTTCGAATTCTGCCTCGGGCATGGATGTGTGTCACGTCCTTAGGTTAGTTAGGTTTAAGTAGTTTTACGTTCTAGGGGACTGATGACCTCAGCAGTTAAGTCCCATAGTGCTCAGAGTCATTTAAACCATTTTGAATTTGGAAAGAACACAAAGAAAATGTTGAGAAGAAAGCGAACCAAAGAATGCGTTTTATTGGCAGAACACTTAGAAGATGAAACAGATCTGCTAAAGAGACTGCCTACACTACACTTCTCCGCCCTCTTTTGGAGTACTGCTGCGCGGTGTGAGATCCTTGCCAGACAGGATTAACAGAGTGTATCGAGAAAGTTCAAAGAAGGGCAGCACGTTTTGTATTATCGAGAAATAAGGGAGAGAAGTCACGGACATGATGCAGGACTTAGGGTGGGCAACATTAAAACAAAGATATCTCTCTCTGCATTGCAATCTTCTCACGAAATTTCAATCGCCAACTTTCTCCTCCGAATGCGAAAATATTTTGTAGACGCCCAGCTACATAGGGAGAAACGATCATCACAATAAAATAAGGCGAATCTGAAATCGGACAGAAAGATATAGGTGTTCGTTTTTTCTGCACGCTGTTCGAGAGTGGACTAACAGAGAATTATTGTGAAGGTGATTCGATGAAACCTCTGCCAGGAACTGAAGTGTGATTTACAGAGTAGCCATTAAGAGGTAAATGTAGATTCTTCCCACACGCTGTTCGCAGGTGAATCAATTAATGATACCAGAAGGACCCTGCTCCGCTCACCGTCAGGTGGCTTGCGGAATGTTAAGTAGATTTAGATGACTGGAGAGCTATCACAACTGGTATTTAATCACAGGAGCAGGATAGAAGCCGACTGGAAGAGCAGCACAGAAATTAAAACTAGGATAACAATGGCAGAAAATAAGTTCTTTAAGAAAAGGTAAATTTTCTGCAGCATCGCTGATACAGATTTGAGGAAATGATTAACGAAATATTTTTTATTGGTTCTCCATCTGTATTTCGCTGAAACGTGGACACTGAGAAAGAAACATAGGCAAGGCTTTTGAGATGTGCACATGGCGGAGAACTGAAAAGTATAATTGGGTGGATAGAGTGAAAATGAAGAGGTACTGAGAAGAGTGGGGGAGCAAAGAAAATTACTAAATATAATAAAAAGAAGGAACTCCGCCACTGCCGGTCCCAAGTCCGGGCCTCATCTCGCAAGTGATGAGGAAGGAGGAGGGGGAGGAGTAACATCTCGTTAAAAAAAAAACCTGGGTCTATCTGGCTCCGGATGGCAACACCCTGTGAAGGCCCCTACCTATGGTTACATGTGAAGCTCCAAAATCCAGACACGTCTGCGTGGCAGCCACCGGTACTCTGGTCAGCGTCTGTTGTCTCTGTGAGCTCGGCTATGTTTGAATCTTCTGGAACTCAAAACTCTAGTCGTAATTATGTGAGATTCTTCGTGATTTCACCACCAAAACCTCAACACAAACCTATAATCATGATAGAACAATGGGAAAGAATCCTCTACCCCGGGCCCCAGTCAGTAAGACTGGGTAATAGACCTGATCATCGGATTCCAGGGGTTTAGGCACGTCATGAAGAGAAAAATCTGAGCTTCTGCAAAAACACTCAAGACAAAGAGAATATTTTACATGGGAACACTCAACACAAACACGCTACTGAAGTCAGGTAAATTGAAACAATTAACAAACACCATGGATAAATTAAACATCACACAAACACGCTACTGAAGTCAGGTAAATTGAAACAATTAACAAACACCATGGATAAATTAAACATCAAAATTATGGCAATACAGGAAACGCGATTAGCAGATGAAAGCCACTTTGATTCGGGAAATTACGGAAAATATAAGGGGAAACCAGGCATAACAATTCCAGGAGGTAATCTCAAACTCTCTAGAACAGGATTTGTAGTACATAAATCGATACTGGCCTCTGTAATAGATTTCACCTCCAAATCAGAAAAAATTTCAACACTCACAATACGATCTTCAAACACAGCCTATACACTGATTAGTGCACATGCCACCACAAATAATTATAACAGGAAGAACCGAAAGATGATAGAGGACTTCTGGGAAGATCTGGAAGAAACTACCAGCAAAATCCACAACAATCACTTAAAAGTGTTACTACGGGATTTCAATGCCCAGTTACGCAAGGAAAGAAAATTCGGAGACACGACAGGGAAACACACTGCCCACAAGAGAACAAACAAAAATGGAGAGAATTTGATAAATTTCTGCAGGAATTTTGAGCCGAAAATTATGTCAACGCAATTCCAGAAACAACCCAGAAAACTAGTAACTTGGAAATCCGCCAACAATGCTCTACGAGAATTTCAGATAGACCTATCCATGAAAAACGCTTGAGAAATAATGAACGTAAGAACTAGGAAAGGAGTTTTTGAGTCTGACCATCATCTTCTCCAAATTAAAGTAAAATTTACACCTAACAGACAGATCAAGAGAACCAACAGATCATTCAGAACAGATCCAGAGTACCTGCAACTAAACAAGAAAGAAATAATAGAAGAAATTACGAAAATCATCAGCAACAACTGGACAGAACTGTCGGAAAAAATGAGAGAACTGATAAAACAACTGGGGCAACCACCGAGGAAAAGGAAACATCGATGGTGGGACATGACATGCGAGAGAGCCATAGAAAACAGAATACAAACCTGGAAAAAATTTAACAGCCATAGAATACAAGAAAAATGGTAAGAATTCAACAGTATACAGAAAAACACTTCAAAAATAATCCGCAGTGAAAAAAGAGGTTACAAAAACAGCAGGTTTAAGGAGATAGAAGAGGACCTCACCAGAAACAACACACTGAATTTTTACAGAATATCCCGAGAAAATATGACAGAATGTCAACCTCCAAGCTTGTGCTTCAAAAGACAAGGTGGAGCACTGGAGACATATCCCAAGAAAAATTGTGAAATATTAGCTCAATACTTTGCCACATTACTCAATTGCCATGAACCAAAACAGAGATTACAGTTTACAAACCCAGAACTTAACCACGACTCTGAACCCTCAAAAGACGAAGAAATAGTGAAAATAATAAAATCATTGAAAAATAACAGAGCACCAGGAGAAGATTGACTGATTGCAGACATATAAAAATTAGACCATGAAAACATTACACCCAAAATACACAGAATAATCAAAAACATCTGGGAAACAGAAAAGGTACCAGAAGAATGGAAGTCAGCCCTAACACACCCCCTCCACAAGAAATGAGACAAAACAGACCCTAATAACTATAGATGAATTTCGTTACTGCCTGTGACATACAAAATTCTATCCAAAGCTCTGTTAAATCGCCTACAACCTCAGATACGTTCACAAATCGGAGAGTACCAAGCAGGGTTCAGGAAAGGAAGATCGTGCAGTGAACAGATCTGGCGCCTGAGAACAATATTAACAACGAGAAAGTCAAGAAACCACAAAAACATTTGTTGATTTCATGAAGGCCTACGATTCCATAGACAGAGAAACACTATTCAGTACAATGGAAGAAATGAAAGTAGACAAAAAGACCAGGAATCTAATCCAGGAAACATTAGAAAATCCAAAATCCAAAGTGAAGTTCATGGAAGAGATCTCAGAACCGTTCGAAATCAAGACAGGAATGAGACAGGGAGATGGCCTGTCACCCACTTAATTCAACGCAGTTTTAGAGAAAATAATCAAGACATAGGACAAAGAAGTCAATTTGGTAAAGATGGGGAGACACAAAAATAGAACCGTCAAGACAAAATGTCTGGCCTTTGCCGATGATATAGTCATCATAACAAATAACAGAATAGACGCCCTAGAGACACTACATGAAATCGCAGTCAGAACAGGACTACAAATTTCGTATGAAAAAAAAACAGTACATGGACAGAAAATCCACAGACAGAAACCCGTTGGTAACAAAGTATGGAAAGATAGCACAAGTAGAAAGTTTCAAATACCTGGTAGAGATTATACAGAAAACAGGACTAAATTCGACAGCCAATGAAGAAAGAGCTGCAAAGCTACAAAAAGCTTACAGACTCACATAGAACCACTACAACAAGAGAGATATTTCTGTGAATGCTAAATTAAGACATTACAAAACATCAGTTTTACCAGAAGCCTTTTATGCTTCAGAAACGACAGTAATCAGGGGAAAGACGAAAATCAAGGAAATGGAAAAGCAAGAGAGGAAAATTCTGAGAAAGATCTATGGGTCAGTTCAGAGAACGGATCTGGATAAAAAGACCGACAAAAGAACTGTACAAACAGACAGAGACAATTGCAGACAACATCAAAACAAGAACGGCTAAATTCTATGGGCACGTTTATAGGATGAACGAAAATAGGCTGAGAAAGAAGATTTTTAACATAGTGATAAGTAATACGATGAAAACTAACTTGGCAAAGGAAACCATGGAAGACCTCAAGAAACTAAATAGCTAGACAGAAGAAATAACGAACAGAGAAAAATACTGAGAAAAAATCAGGAAACAGGAATTCGAGGAAACACCAAAAGAGAAGAAACCAGGAAAGAAGTGGACAGAAGAGAGGAAGAAGCAACACAGTGAATATATGAGAGGTTTTAGGGAAGAGAAAAGAAAGAGAAAAAAACTAAATGCGATGAAAATTGATTGTGTTTTAACACTCTCCTAAATGGGTGATTAACGATAATAATAATAAAAGAAGGCAAAGAGATTGGAATAGGACACTGGAATGGACATATGCACTCTAAGAAAGGGAAAAAAACGAGGCATCACGCAGGAATTATCCGAGTGGAACGGAAACCGGTAGGTGTGATGTACAAGTACAGACAAATAAATAATTACAATTTCGGAAGAAATGGATGATTTATTCAAGATAGAGAGCTTGAAAACTGCCTCTTATGCAAGCAGTTATTTGGGTTGGCATTGCTTGACAGAGTTCTTAGATGTCGTCCTGAGGGATATCGTGTCAAATTCTTTTCTGTTGCAGCGTTAGAGCGTCAAAAACCAGAGCTGGTCTAGGACGCTCCCCGTATGCTCCAAAGGTTCTCAATTGTGGAGAGATCAGGCGATATTGTTGGTCAAGATATGGTTTGACTAGCACGAAGACAAGAAGTGGAAACTCTCGTCGTATGCGGGCAGGGATAATCTTGGAGAAATATCATCCCAGGGTGGTTTGCCATGAAGAGTAACAAATGGGGTGGAACTCATCATTGAAGACAACTCTACTCCAGTCCATTAGATTCCAGGCCAAAGATGTGTATGGGGACACCCCAAACAACAGTGGGATACCAACGTGACTGTCGCCCGCCATTTGGCCCGACATCGATTAATGGTAGTCTGGGGTATCACTTCTTTTCATAACGTGACCCCTTTGGTTGTCGTTCAAGGCACCTTTACAGCATGGCGGTACGTCGACGGTTTCTGAGCCCCGTTTTGTTGCCCTTCATGGCAAGCCATCCTGGGGTAACATTTCACCATATGGCGAGAATTCCTATTGCTTGTCTTCGTACTAGCCAAACCCTGCTTGGCCAGTAAGGTCACCGGATGTCGCCCCAGTTGAGAACTTTTGGAGTTTTATGGGCCGAGTCCTCCAACCATCTTGGGATGGTCTAACTCCCCAGTTCCGCACGTTATCCTTCAGAAGCACATGCAACAACTATATCAGTTAATGCCAAGCCGAATAACTGTTTGCATAACGTCTATAGGTGGACCAACACGTTATTGACTTGCTCAGTTGTGAAGCTCTTTATCTTGAATAAATCATTCATTTTTTCTGAGATTGTAATCATTTGTTTGTTTGTACAGGTTTATCACATCTATCGATATCTGCCGCATACAGATAATTCTTACGTTGCGCTTCATTTATTTTGTCTTAGAATGTATCAAGAAAGGAGGAGGGGCCTCTAAAAACAGACTTAGAGGAAATCGAGGCGAGAAGGACACGATAATGTAGTAGAAAATGGATGCTGATGATGATTTCTCCAAAATTTATTCGGTATCCGAACAGAGAGTTTTTTCACTAGTTAAAGAAAATTATTCTTTTCTTACTGTGTTGGCAAACTACAAAAATATTAGTATCAGTTTTTAGTTTATCTTCTTCCACTAAACGTAATTTGTTGCTTACTTTCCAAATATCTTTTAACCCTTAAATTGTACTAACTATCGAATTTTAACTACTTTGTTTTCGTTTTTTGTCTTCATTCCAGTATGTAATTTATATGCACCAGTCTTCTTATTCACCGTTTCGAGTCCAATTTAGAAGAATGAATAAAATAGCTATTTAAAACCTGACGTTATTTGAGATGCATGATTGCTTATCTAATACCTGTTTTTCCAAGAAATATTTCAATTAGGTTAGCAAACAAGATCTTGTGTATTCACTTAAGCTTATCCCAATTCGACTTTTTCCACATTCACATTATGACATTTATCTATTTCGACAAAAGAAATACTCTACTGTTTCATGTTATCAACTCTCACTTTTGGCAAGGTTTTGGTTTCATTTATCTGTTATTTTCTTTGTTTAGCAAGTCTGAATTTCTCTTGCTGTTGACTATTTTTCATTCATTTTACGAAGTACGCAGTATGCAGCTTAAATTTCTTCAAAGATATGAGAGTATTACAAAAAAATACTCCATAATAGTATGCACTCCACTGCAAAAACAAGGATTTGCTAGTGTTTTAGCTTTGTTCGATCATTCTGGAACCATGACCTCTTCGACTTCAAGAATTCATATCTTTCACCTCAAATCTTCAAATCTGTTACACACATTTACTTGTTACTTGTAAAGTGCAGTTTTGTCCCTCTCTCCCTCTGATTCTCCTTTCTGGTCTCTCTCCCCCCCTTCTCCCCCCCCCCCCCCTTAAAACCAAATTTTTAGCTGAGTAGGCAGTTTTGCTTGCACCTCTTTCAGTTATTGCTGCGATGCCCGTAACATCCACACTGCTGTTTGTTTCACGTTGCGGTAATTCATTTCCAGCTGTTACTCACTCTATTTACCTTTTTTTAGGTTCTGTTTCATCAGTAAATAGCAAAAATTATTTCAGTTTGTAACTATATGACACATTAAAACAGAGGATGCATCGGGACTCGAATATGGACATCTGGCGGTAAAAGACAGGGAAACAAGTGTTCCAGGTCTATTATGCAGCATCGATCTTTCGAAACAATTGAAGAAACTCATATTACCACCACAAGCTGCCTTTAGTTTATAGGGCTCTGTTAGTATCATTTTCAAGTCGACGTAAAAATACATTATAATAAGGACATCTTCGTACAATAGGTTACCACGTAAAACGTCATTTCCAAGTTACCAAGTGTCCATCAAGGACATTTACATAGGACTAGACCTATCGAAGCACGTCGTAGAATTGTGACAGATCTTTGCTCCTATGTGGTGAGGAGAACATATGACAGCAGTCGCCGATAAAGCATTATTTTCTAAATGCAGCTTATGGTGGTAGCATAAATTTCTTCAGACATGAGTTCTACAAAAAAAATATACTCCATAATAGTATGCACTCCACTGCAAAATCAAGGATTTGCTAGTATTTCAGCTTTGTTTGATTATTCTGGAACCATGACCTCTTCGACTTCAAGAATTCATATCTTTCACCTCAAATCTTCAAATCTGTTACACACATTTACTTGTAAAGTGCAGTTTTGTCCCTCCCTCCCTCTGCTTCTCCTCTTTGGTCTCTCTCCCTTCCCTCTCCCCCCCCTTTTCTCTCTCTCTCTCTCTCTCTCTCTCTGTGTGTGTGTGTGTGAGAGAGAGAGAGAGAGAGAGAGAGAGAGAGAGAGAGAGAGAGAGAGAGGGTGGGTGGGTGGGTTACCACAGCCTTTTCCGAGATTCACGATCTTCTGCACTCGTCAGTCAGTAATTTACCTCGTCTGTCGACTACAGTAAATCAGTTCCCAATAAAACAGCCATAATTTTCCTTTTATAGAATGAAACAGGCGCTTATTTCCTTCGCATGCTTTTTATGAGTTTCATCTTCTATAGCTTTCGATTTGCCGTGCAGGTTAAGTTCTTTACGTGAAACTGGATTCACATGTAAAATGAACTTCGTCTCATGGTCGCCATTGATACTATATTCATGTCGGTCTTTAAAGAAAGTTATTGTGTCATTTTAAGTGTAAATGGGCATGTAGTCTCCACGTTCGTCCCCGTTAATGCGTAATATAGGATAACAGTACACCGAGTCACCATAAATTGTTATTGTGCCCTTCACTTTACTGCCGCTATTCCTGTTTAAGTCCTGCATTAGCTTAAAAACAACTCCGTTTCATTTATTTTTCTATTTATTTATATTGTACTCAGGTTCTCAATGTTAAGTGTACTATACTAATAAATGTAAATTTTTCATATTTTCTATTCGATGAACTCATCGCAGGAATTCGTGTTACGATCTGTTACATCTGACAGGCCTGTCTCTAAAATAAAAAACAAGAACTCTCAAAAATTCGTCAGTATTTTGTCACGTTCAGACGTGTCTTCTTTTTCTTTTTTAATGTTCACAATTTTGATGTTTCTTATTTGTGCGCTTTCATAAGCTGTAGCCTCTTCGAAAAGAGCAGAGGGAACCCATAATTAGAGTAACACGTTCACAGTATCAACGCCTTTGAGAATGACGGCCGGAGATGATTCTGTTGTTCGATTGCACCGACAATTTCACTGCCGACACTGCATGCAACTGTGATCAAACAGTCCCTTCACATGAGTCAATAAGTTTCACTCGAATACTTCCGTATAAAATGTCAAAATCAGTATGTGTGATAGCAGACCTGTAAAATTTAGCCGACGAAAAGTTAGCAAGTGAATACAAGGTTGTACCAATAACGAGAAATACGGGATCACCTCCGGGTCTCCACCGAGAGAGGAGAGATACTCACAGACGGAAGGGAGAGGGAAAGACGAAGGAGGAAGAAAGTTACCAAGATATGATCATACGGAGTGTCTTCTCAGATATGAAACTGGTTAAAAGATGTTTTAACTGACAGAACCTGAGCGTTCTGTAGTATATCATTTCCCGACCGTCCGACAACTCTACCCACGCACAATGAATATCAGGCTATGTAGTGATTGGTAAAAAATCATTTTTGACAAAATGCTATGTTATTAATTTTATCTGAACTGTTTATGACTGCTCAAATTACCTATGGACGTTGGTTAGACTTCATCTGTTATTATTATTATTATTATTATTATTATTATTATTAATCTATCAATAAACAGACACAATCACGGTTGTAAGTATCTCCATTACCGATAACCTTAAGCAGCATCAAACTCAAGAATATTTTAATCTACAACAGAATTAAGTGGTATACGCCCATGCTCTCATGCTCTTTTGATCACAGACGCATAAAAGATTATAGAAAGTACGTCCAGGGCCCGCTCGGTTGGCCGTGCGGTCTCACGCACGGCTTTCCGGGCGGGAAGGAGCGCCTCGTCCCCGGCGGATTTGTGTCGAGATCCGGTTAACCGGGCAGTCTGTGGATGGTTTTTAGGCGGTTTTCCATCTGCCTCGGCGAGTGCGGGCTGGTTCCCCTTATTCCGCCACAGTTACACTACGTCGGCGATTGCTGCGCAAACAGGTTCTTCACGTACGCATACACGACCATTACTCTACCACGCAAACGTAGGGGTTACACTCGTCGAGTGTGAGACGTTCCCTGGGGGGTCCACCGGGGGGCGAACTGCACAATAACCCTGGGTTCGTTGTGGGGAGGTGGAGGGGTGAAGTGGACTGCGGTAGTCGTCGTGGGGTTGTGGACCAATGCGGCTGCGGCCGGGACGGAGCCTCTCAGTCGTTTCTAGGTCCCCGGTTAACATAAAATACAATACAAGTACGTCTAAGTTTATTAAATATAATTATGTCGAAGATTTCAAACTAACTGCATTGTTGCTCACAATGAAAGTATAAACAGTTATCCAAACTTCCTTTTTGCTTTATTTGTTTGGCCAGTCTGTCCTTACTTGCTTCATAATTATTGAAAGTATTTTAATTTCGTCTTTGCGATTACAAGAAAATGCATGTGTTTGTCAGAAAACACGTTTCTGAGTTATCCTTTCTTTTGGAACTGTTGCTGCAGGCCTAATTCTATATTACTTTGCAGAACTATGCAGTTCCGATGTGAAAGGCACCACGGTATATCACCACCACTGTCTGAGATATACTGTGTTGTTTTTCATATCGAGATACGCATAGTTCTGCAAAGCAGTATGGGATTAGGCCAGAATCAATACTCCCAAAACAAGGATCAACCCAAGAAAGGTGTAAGCAGACAACGTTCCTAAAAAGAAACGCGTTTGGTGACTACAACATGCACTTTACCTGTAGTTGTAAAGAGGAGACTAAAATATCTTCATTAATTTCTTTTTGTATACGCTGAAACTACAGAAAATTTGGCCTAACTAGGTAAACTCTCAATGAAAAGTAAAACTCGGAAATAGTCGGTATAAACCCTGACAGCTCGTGAAAGTATTCTACCGTTTCACCTTATGTAGGCTACAGATCCAACATGAAAATTGGTTGTTCTTATTATTGAAAAATTTATCAGCTATAGAGCAAAACATTCATTCTTTTTCAGTCCGCAAAGCAGAGAATGGAGCAATACAAAAGTTCAGAGCTGTGCCTAACATGTAAAACAATATTTTTAAGAAAAAATGGAAAGAAGAGAGAGAAGGAAAACAAAGTTCTAAAAAACATAGGAATACAACTGAAGTAAAGAAGAAATGCGATAAGAATTATGTGTTCGTAGCATTAGAGATATAATAACGAAATACTGTGGCAATATGCACATGCAATTTACGTGTCAAATCACGAAGCAGATATGTAACAGTGAGTAGGTTCATTTTGTGTTCCGGAAAAGGTAGAGTGTCGATAAGAATTTCGCACAGTCCAGTAGACATAAAAGTAAATGATCCGAAATTCAGTTACAGTAAACTCTAAAGATGGCTCGTATGAACGAATTGTATTTTACTCTACATGCGGTGTCCAACCAAAGATTTTCAAATTTTGGCCACATACGCTTCATTTTATTTACTATCATAGCATTATTGGAGTTCAGTGACACATTAATGAAGCGAGTCCACGCAAAGCTAAGAACATACAGGTACAATAAGGGGAGATTGTTCTACATACTTACGCTGTATACGATTGTTTCTTGTTCTTAATTTCTGTCGTGTGTAAGCAAAAGTGGTTTTAAATAGAAGATGTTATAATGCTTTAGTGAACTTCACAGCGTTAGGAAGGCATTTTAAACGTTTTTCTGGTCTTAAATGCATATTTGATCCAGTAATACGACGCATTTCACCTAGCTAATTTAACTTTCCTGTTCTTGCAGGTTTCGAATAACCAAGAAGAGAAGTATGTGACGTGAAAAGACTGTTTTCGTAATCCAGCATTTCCCTTATTACGGACTGACGAAACTGATGTTCCGTAATAAAATGAGGCACCTACAGCCGTCCCTATAATGTCATATATTGTATGGCTACCAGTTTCGGTGTTTTGGTGCACCATCTTCAGGCCTCAGCTGTTGATGGTTGGAGAGACAACATCACGGTTACATGTAGTCTGCGAAATCCAGTTATAGACGTTTGCCCTGATGCATCGTGTATATGGATGCTGCTAACCCCCTTAACATCAGCTAAGGGCTGAAGATGCTACACTGAAGCACCGAAACTGGTAGCCATACAATAAATGACATCATAAGGATGGTTGTAGGTGTTCCATTTTATTACATTAAGTGGACGGCCGAAGTCCCTCTCCAGTCACAAGGATGGACATACAAAAACTGATGTTCAGTGGATGTCCTCTTCTAAAAAAAAAGGCTGGGAACGTATTTTGCTATGTTTGATATATGTCAAATCTTTCCATCTCAAAGCGTTCAATAATCGGCGCAACCAAAATTCATGTGATTTCTTTACACCTGAGACTATAATCAGAGTGATTAGTACACCCGTAAACAACTCAGACTAGCATTTTTTACCTAAACACTTCCACCAGAAGCTAAAGGGGCATCAAACATGATGGAGGTACGCCGGCTTCAAGACTGTGAACGGATGACAACTTCCCTTACTATGCATTGATAATTGTGAAAGCGTTTTTACGATTGGTATTTGGAGGTGGGCTATGAAAGTAATTATTACTGCGCGTTATTTTTAACTCTTCGTAATATCATTTAGTCCCTGCATCTCATCTATACTTTGCTTACCTGCATTTAAGGTAAGGTTATATAGACTTGCGCGAGCAAATTACCGTGTGGCGTAAATTCAAAGAAACAGCATGGGCAGTAATGAGACATTTGTACCAAATAAATTAACAAACGGTAGAGCTGATCCCCCATGGTACATGAAACAGATCTGAACACTGTTGCAGAAACAACGAAAAATGCATGTTGACATCATACGAGTCAGTATTTCATCTGCAAATAAGGATGTCCAAAGGACTTTCTAGCGAACAGATCATGGAAATTCTATACAATTCTGATGTCAGTGACGATGGAAATGAATGGGACATTAATAATGAACTGAATGAATATATGGAACCTCTTGACAAAGACCATATCATAGGATCAGATGAAGCTGATGATGAAATATCAGAAGACACCACACATTCACGTGAATAAGTAGAAGAAGACGAAGAGGATGATGATGAAGAAGAAGAAGACGAAGACACTGGAGATTTGTTTGTTTCTAGAGGTGGACTACAATATTCTTGTGAACCACCAAAAGGTGGGCGGCGTCGACGTCGCAACATTTTGAACGTAACACCTGGCCCAGTGAATGATGGAAAAATAATCAAAACACTAACAGAGTCATTTTTATTATTCATCTCACCGGAAATCGTGAGCATCATTGTAGAAGAAACGAACACACACACACACACAGACACACACACAAACATGCTTCAGATTAATTACGGTAATTACATGTCCTGTTCTTAGAAATAACGTAGGACAACGCTGTCTTAGCTCAATGCCAGCTGTACAGCTCCTGTCAGTGGCAAGTGATGAACGCGGCTGGTGCTGCCATCTAGTATCAGACGCGACAGGGAGCAACTTCCCGGCTGCACTGTCGACCGCATGCACCAGGCGTGGGGAAGGATGTTAATAATGTCGATGTCCATCGCCCTGTCATCGAAGCAGCAGTTTTCAACCTGGAAAATTATTAACGTCCTTCCTCTGAAGAAATTTTTGTAGAACAAGACTGCATTGGTATCCTCCTAGGTTACACATAAAATGTCCCGTTTCGCAAATTTGTAAAATATTTCGTCCTCGATTGAAGCCATGTTGTTAGTTGATAACATAGTTAGTTACGTGTAACGTTAGTAAACGAAATCTTTGCATTTGTGAGCTCATTGTCTTTACAACGTACTCTAATAACGAAATTCTATTGTGTGTGTGTGTGTGTGTGTGTGTGTGTGTGTGTGTGGAAACACTATAAGGAAATCTAACAATAAGCAAGGAATCACTGAGAGTATTAGTTAAAACATATTTACGATTGAATTTGACTCCAAGGTTTGATATTAATCATTTTATGATCCTGACATCTCCTCCAGTCCTCTTTCCCCTTAACTGTTCTAACTCAGCAAACTTGACACTAATGCATTCATGACAATAGGGAAAAAAATATTACAATAACTACAAATGCAAATAATACTTGAACTGCCATTTCACTTGAGTATCCCTTATCTATACCTGTCACTCGTGCGACCTCCGATTTCCCTTATTTTATTATGATAATCGTTTCTTCCTATGTACGTAGACGTCAAAAAAATATTTTCGCATTCGGAAGAGAAAATCGGTGATTCAAATTTCGCGAGAAGATCTCACTGCAACTAAAAACCCCTTTGTTTTAACGATGTCCATCCCAAATCCCGTATCATATCCGTGACACTCCCCCATTTCTCGATAATACAAAACGTCCCGGTCATCTTTGAACTTTCTCGATGTATTCCAATAATCCCATCTGGTACTCCAAAACTGGTAGGACAAGAGTAGTGTAGGCAATCTCTTCTAACTGTTCTGCCAATAAGACGCATTCTTTGTTTTGCCTTCCCCATAACATTTTCTATGTGTCCTTTCCTATTTCAGTTGTTCGTAGTTGTAATTCCTAGGTATTTAGTTAAATTTACGGCCGCTAGATTTGATTTATCGTGTAACGGAAGTTTAACGGGTTCCTTTTAGCAATGACGTGAATGACATCACACTTTTCATTATTTCGGGTGAATTGCAATTTTTATCTTCTGATGACTTTACTAGATGATAAACGACAGAATCATCTGCAAACAAACATTATGGATCCGCCACCAGCTTCCATAGTGCCTTGTAGATCACTTGGGTCCATGGCTTCGTGGAGTCTGCTCCACAATCGAACCCTACCACCAGCTTTTACCAACCGGAATCGGGACTCCTCTGACCAGGCCATTGTTTTCCAGTCCTCTATGGTCCAACCGATATTGCCACAATAGGTGCTGACAGCCATGTCGCGCTGTTAGAAAATTAACTCGCGTCTGTCGTCTGCAGCCATAGCCCATTAACGCAAAATTTCGCCGCACTGTCCTAACGCATACGTTTGTCGTACATCCCTCTTTGATTTCTGTGGTTATCACGCAGTGTTGCCTGTCTGTTAGCACTGACAACTCTGCGCAAACGCCGCTGCTCTCGGTCGTTAAGTGGAGGCCGTCGACCACTGCGGTGTCCTCGTTCAAAGTCTGTTGATTTCTATCGTGCGGCCATAATCGGGTCGAAAACCGTTTTAGATGAATCACCTGAGTACAAATGACGTACGCCAATACATTGACCTTTCATACCATGTGTACGCGATACTTCTGCCATCTGTGTATGTGCGTATCGCTGTTCCATTACTTTTGTCACCTCAGTGTGTAAGTGGCTGGGTAAGTCATTACTTAACTCAGAGGATGGCTAGGTTTTTTGCTGAGTGGTTGGCTAGTTTAACGTCATACGGGGAAAGTTAGATGGGTAGATAGGTTGGCATATACGGATTTGTTCAGCATCGTACCCTTTGGGTGGTCATGGTGAAACAGTGGTTTATTTTATTTAACACTTTTAATGTTTTGTTTATTAAAATTCTAGAGCTCTCCGGTATCCGGATAGCATAGGTAGGACTCGGGCAATTGTCGTGCCACTAGTTTATATAAGGAATTTATGACGTATAACCCACGCGTGTGTCTCGGGATTTTATGAAAATGCTCTTCCTCTCACCATTAAACTTTTTCCATGTGGTAGAGGGGTGTAAGTTGTTGTTTGAAGGCTTCTATTTGGGCAATCATGCCCCATGAATTTAGTTGGCTGTAATTCGATAGGCGGATGGCTGCCGCCAATGTGGTTGCCGTTGGGTTTAACAGATAGCGCCTAAGACGTTTGCATAAGCGAACTGATCACAGGGTTTTAGTTTATGACGGATGATGTTGGTTATATTTGATTTGGTGGTATTATTTTAGGGATCTGAGAGGTTGAAAGGTTTATTCATGAAGGAACTCCGCCCCCTGCCTCCCTATTATTTATTTTATATTGACATATGGTTTGAGTTGTACTGGTGCCACTACTGCCTATAGGCCTAGTATGGCAATGTAAACAATTTTGGAGTTTTTAATTTTTTTAAATTCTTTAGTGTTAACGTGTACGGAAGTACTAATCCGATAGCTAATCGTAATTACACCCTGTTAGATGTTATATGCTGAGTATATTATTATTAAATTACATGTGCACGCACGGAGCCCTACCGAGGGCGCTTCGCTGCTAGTTGACTTGTTTAGCGTCAGTATACGCTCTGCTTCAAGACTGCTTGTGTTGCTGTCATGTTTTTCGACACTTTCTTTGAGTTGTCAAGGCTGTTCGCCTGGTTGGTTAGGAAGCAGTTGAAGTTTGTGGTATGTAACTCATATGACCAGATCTCATTTTCTGTAACGTTGAGACGTGTTGAGTGTGCTGTTCACTTATGTTTTGTACTTTTTTGTAACAGATGTCTGAAGATAGGTGTAATCCCGAAACGTATATCAACAGCGTACCACCTCCAATAGGTTAATGCTTTAAGGCACCGTAGTTTTTTTTTTTTTTTATCTTTCATTCCAACCCCGGATGGGGGAAGGCGGGCACATGGAGAACCTAACGTCCTTTGGTGCCTTACATTAGCTTATGTAATGCTGTTGTGGCTCTCTTTATTTTGGTCTTTGGGGATTCTTATTTCCATACTTCTGTAATCTGTTTAGTTATTTTGAAAATCTATATTATTTTTCTCGCTCTAGCGATTTTGTCTGTGTGGGAGGGTGTGCCGATCCTGGCATTCGCCCTTGTGCTGAGGGAAACCTCCCTAAAACCCCAGCAAGGATCCATGTTGTGCTGTTGTAGTGTCTCTCTTTGGTGTTTCTTATGTTTTGTTTTCTTGTGTTGTTGCTTCGTATATTGTGTCCTCTTTTGCTTCTGTTAGGTGTTCTATTCTGTTTTCAAACCGACCTTCGGGTTGACTATTTATTAATTTAGCAGCAATGAGTATTTGCGGGAGTGACTGAGTCGTCATCGTATGTTGAATATGGTAGCTGCGGTCTGCATCGTGGGAACAGGACGGCGCGATGTTTCGACAATAACTTTGCAAACAAGTCGCGATACAATTACCCGTGTGGGACGGGCCACGCAGCAGCTCGCCCTCTCGGCGCGGACAAATATTTTGGGGGAATGGGCCTGTCCGGAGAGGACAAAGGCGGCAATTCCACACGCGGACCCCCGGCGAGCCGCAGCCTTTCTCATGGAAATGCCCGCCGCCGCCCGACACTGTGTGTATATACAACACACCCACACTGGAATCCAGACGGCCGCTGACAGCCGCGAATTGCTCTAAAGTGACGTATGAAAGAGTCCGCCGACAAATCAGACGTTTCGCCACAAAACGCGTGGGGCGCGAGCCCGCGAGGCTGAAAGCCGGCCTGTAGGGGGAGCGATCGCTTTCTGTGTCCGACGCGGTGCCGGCGCGCACTCGCCGGCTGAAAGGGAGGCCCGTGTTGGCACCGCCTTACACCCACTCGTCCGGCCCGACGTGCCGGACTGTTTATTGCTCTATTTCAGGCTCTGCTGCGCTGCCTGGCGGGATATGCGGTGGCGCAACCACACCTGATCGGGCAGATACGCTTCATATTTTCGACCTCACTCGCGGATGGAATATCACGTGTTGTTGTTCTACTCGTCATTCCGAATATCGGTCTCATGCTGTTGTCCATGCTAGTCCATCATATGGTTCAAATGGCTCTGACCACTACGGGACTTAGCATCTGCGGTCATCAGTCCCGTGGAACTTAGAACTGTAATTAAAATCGCTCAAAAGAGGAAAGGCCGCTAGACCTGATGGGATACCAGTTCGATTTTACACATAGTACGCGAAGGATCTTGCCCCCCCTTCTTGCAGCGGTGTACCGTAGGTCTGTAGAAAAGCGTAGCATCCCGAAGGATTGGAAAAGGGCACAGGTCATCCTCGTTTTCAAGAAGGGACGTGGAACAGATGTGCAGACCTATAGACCTACATCTCTAACGTCGATCAGTTGTTGAATTTTGGAACACTTTTCTGGAGACTAGAAATCTACTCTGTAGGAATCAGCATGGGTTTCGAAAAAGACGGCCGTGTGAAACCCAGCTAGCGCTATTCGTCCACGAGACTCAGAGGGCCATAGACACAGGTTCACAGGTAGGTGCCGTGTTTCTTGACTTCCGCAAGGCGTTCGATACAGTTCCACACAGTAGTTTAATGAACAAAGTAAGAGCATATGGACTATCAGACCAATTGTGTGATTGGATTGAAGAGTTCCTAGATAACAGAACGCAGCATGTCATTCTCAACGGAGAGAAGTCTTCCGAAGTAAGAGTGGTTTCAGCTGCGCCGCAGGGGAGTGTCGTAGGAACGTTGCTATTCACAATATACATAAATGACCTTGTGGATGACATCGGAAGTTCACTAAGGGTTTTTGCAGATGATGCTGTGGTGTATCGATAGATTGTAACAATGGAAAATTGTACTGAAATGCAGGAGGATCCGCAGCGCATTGACGCGTGGTGCAGGGAATGGCAATTGAATCTCAATGTAGACAAGTGTAATGTGCTGCGAATACATAGAAAGATAGATCCCTTATCATTTAGCTACAAAATAGCAGGTCAGCAAGTGGAAGCAGTTAATTGCATAAATTATCTGGGAGTACGCATTAGGAGTGATTTAAAATGGAATGAGCATATAAAGTTGATCGTAGATAAAGCAGCTGCCAGACTGAGATTCATTGGAAGAATCCTAAGGCAGTAGGTTACAGTACGCTTGTTCGCCCACTGCTTGAATACTGCTCAGCAGTGTGGGATCCGTACCAGATAGGGTTGATAGAAGAGATAGAGAAGATCCAACGGAGAGCAGCGCGCTTCGTTACAGCATCATTTAATAATGATGAGAAATCAACTCCAGTGGAAGACTCTGCAGGAGAGACGCTCAGTAGCTCGATATGGGCTTTTGTTAAAGTTTCGAAAACATACCTTCACCGAAGAGTCAAGCAGTATATTGCTCCCTCTTAGGTATATCTCGCGAAGAGTCCATGAGGATAAAGTCAGAGAAATTAGAGCCCACACAGAAACATACCGACAATCCTTCTTTCCACGAACAATACGAGACTGGAATAGAAAGGAGAACCGATAGAGGTACTCAAGGTACCCTCCGCTACACACCGTCAGGTGGCTTGCGGAGTATGGATGTAGATGTAGAAACCTAACTAACCTAAGGACATCACACACATCCATGCCCGAGGCAGGATTCGAGCTAGCGACCGTAGCGGTCGCGCGGTTCCAGACTGAAGCGCCTAGAACCGCTCGCCACGCCGGCCGGCCCTAGTCCATCATGTACAATTATTTCCATATCTGCATACCTGCTGCACCCTAAATCCATTCAAGTCTGCTTATTGTATTGAAACCTAGTTCTTCCTGTATGTACACTGCCAGAAAAAACAACAGCATAGTCAAGGACTGTGTTCAGCGGCACCAGGGTGTAACTTAAGTTTATCTATGTTATGTGGATGTTATTTGAGGGCTGCGACTGTAGTGTAAAATTTTTATGAAATAATATATGTTGCAACACTCACTTGTTACTAATATTTTATTATAACGACGCGTTTCGGCAGCATGCTGCCTTAATCAGGAGCATTTCAAGTTACTTTTACATTGTAATTAATATGAATTGCGGATAGTTTCCTTTGTTGTGTGTGCTATTGAGGTTAAATGTCGAAAAAGACTCCTGCTCAGGAAGATAAATAAGTTATAGTGTGTACTTCATGTGATAAGCATTTTATTTTGTTAGTGTATTTACGTACATTTTTGTTGGTAATTTCGTTGTCTGCCACCCAGAGCACAGTAACAAGTACTTCACAACGTAAACCTTCTACAGTCATTTGTTTACATCAGTTCAAAGAGTCTTAAAAGCTAAGATAAATTAGTTTCTATTGTTAAGACAGTTGTATACAGGGAAGATGAAACATTTACATTTAGATGTATTTATGTCACAGCAAATATTAGGCGAGTAGTTGGTAAAGACAATTTTTTTCAATGAAATAAGCCTTCAACAGCGGTAAAGTTTTTATGGAAGTTAATGTTATTACTTTCAAGTTAATCATTTAGTAGCATTACTCCAAAAGAAAATGTCTTTACCAACTTCTCACCTAAATTTTGTCATGGCATAAATACATCTAGATATAAATGTTTCACCTTCATTGTATACCACTGTCTTAGCAATAGAATTTAATTTATCTTGCTTTTTAAGACTCTTTCAGTTGACGTAAACAAATGATTGTAAACAGGATCAAGTTGTGATGTTCTTGTTATTGTGCTCTGTTTGCCAAACAGTGAAATTACCAACAAAATTGTAAATAAATACTCTAACCAAATAACTGATCATACTTGTCACATAAAGTACATACTATAACACATTTATCTTCCTGAACAGGCGTCTTTTTCGACACACAAATTCACTGGAACACACAGCAAAGAAAACTAACCTCAGTTTATATTAATTACAGTAAAAAATAACTGTAAATGTGCCTGATAATGACATCATGCTGCGGAAATGCGTCGTGCTAATAAAATATTCGTGGCAAGTGACTGTCGCAGTATATATTATTTCATAAGAAACACGGTATAACATGTAGATACCGAACGATCATAGCGTTAGTCATTCATTTGTAGAAGTCATTGGCGATCAGATGGCACCCGCCAGGTTAGCCGAACGCGCTAACTCGCTGCTTTATGGACTCGGGTAGGCGGGCCCGCCCCGGACCGGCGGATTAACGACGCGGGATGTGGTTTTTAGGCGGTTTTCCACATCCCCCTAGGTGAATACCGGGCTGGTCCCCACGTCCCACCTCAGTTACACGGCTCGCAGACATCTGAACACTTTCGCACTATTCCATGGATTACCCTAGTCGCAGTTGGGGTACACTAATTATTTCCAGGAGGTACGGGGTGGCGACTGGAAGGGCATCCGGGCACCTCTTCAACTAACATTGCCACATCCGACTAAACATGCTGATCCTGCATATCCGCAGAAAAAATGGCACAAGCAAAAGAAAGAAAATAAAGAAAGAATTGGCGATCAAATGGAACACTGGAGGGCTGTCAGTGCACCCTGAGTTTCGACCCTAAAACCAGTAACTTTACTGAGTTTAAGAGGTGAACAGTGTCTGCAACAATCATTCTACGGTACAACCATGCCCCACCGATGAGTACGTGCTCCTGTTGAACAGCTTCAGCCATTTGAAAGGGATCGCACTGTGGGCCTGCGGGAAGCTGGATGGACGTCTGGACGGACTTGGTTCAAATGGCTCTGAGCACTATGGGACTTAGCTTCTGAGGTCATCAGTCCCCTAGAACTTAGAACTACTTAAACCTAACTAACCTAAGGACATCACACTCATCCATGCCCGAGGCAGGATTCGAACCTGCGACCGTAGCGGTCGCGCGGTTCCAGACTGTAGCGCGTAGAACTTCTCGGCCACTCCGGCCGGCCTGGACGGACTGCTACACGTGTTGGTCACAGTGTATCGGTGATGTGTCGCTGCTTTCGACAGTGGCCTGTGGAGCATTTCCACGCCTGTAGACCAAGTTATGGGCGTCCGCGTAGTATAGACGTACAAGACCAACGCATTGTGCAAGTGGCAGTGTCCGACGGAACATCATCCATGGACAAAATCCGGGCACATGTTGTACCTGATGTTTCATCGGGCATGATTAGGAATCATCTGCTTGCAGCAGGAGTAAGATCACGTGTACCTCTAGCCAGCTTACCACTGGTATCACCAGGCACGTGTGGTCAAACAGCTGACTGAAGAGTTGGCTGTCGCTCTGTTGTCTTCGGTATGAGAGCAGATTCTGTCTGTACGAGAGTGACGGACGTAGGAGTTATCGAGTAGACGTGATTAGTTGCCTATTCCAGAGTGCATTTGCCCATGAGAGACAGGTCCCACCCCAGGCTTCATGGTGTGGGGGTCATCAATTACAAGTCGTGGTCACATCTGGTGCTTCTGCAGGGTAAAGTAACCAGTGCCCGCTACATTGCACAAGTTGTTATCCCAGTGCTATGTCTTCGGCGGAAAGCCGGTGAATTTTTCAGCAGGACAACGCACGTCCGAATGTGGCTGCTGCGACGCAACGTGCTCTTCGTGGTGTACAACCATCTGCCTGGAGAACCAGATCATCAGATCTCTCGCCAACTGAACACATACGGGGCGTGGTATAGCGGAAACTTACTCGTTCTCCTGTAACAACCGTTGCCGAGTTGCAACAAAAGGCTTATTACACACCTTTACGATCGTTTGCATGAGAGAATACACGCCTACCTTTTCGCCAGAAGGAGTGTATTGTGTATTGATGCAACTCTTTGGGCACTCTTTACTACAACTAGTGTGTTTCATTTGGTATGAATTCGTTATTATACACACCTAAAATGATGAACAACCGGTCAAACCTCACTCCCCAATCAAATGACCTTGTCCTTGAAGGTGTCGCCTTTTTTCCGGCAATGTATTTAACCCTCCTCCACACACACACACACACACACACACACACACACACACACACACACACACACACACGCTTTCCACCGTCTTAAATTAAATATTCCTCGATAAAAAGCTTGTCGGAAGGGTTTTCCCATTTGTATTATATAAAAACAAATACTAGTTATAAGTTAAGAGTTGGAAGCGCATCGAAAGCTTCTGGTTGGCTACCGTTGCACACTGTCAAATAGTGCAGGTCCTTGAGTAAACCCCAGTACGTCGTAACGCTATGAGAAATCAAGACGGAAACAACCCAAAGACGAGTTTGCAGCTTAAGTCGTCAACAGTATCATAACTGGCACACAACTGGTAAGTGTGCTGAGATGAATACAAGACTGAGGTGCTCCGGAGACCGCGGGATCGCACCATGTGGTATGACATGGTCAAGGGCTGTATTTCTCCGGCCCATTGTTGTGTACTTTCCACCTGTTGTGAGTACGCGATGCTGCCGTTTGTGAAAGCAAGTACATAATCTCACTGTTTGAGTCACTGACTACAAAAATTGGTTCAAATGGCTCTGAGCACTATGGGACTTAACATCTGAGGTCATCAGTCCCCTAGAACTTAGAACTACTTAAACCTAACTAACCTAAGGACATGATCGAGGCAGAATTCGAACCTGCGACCGTAGCAGTCGCGCGGTTCCGGACCACTGACTACAGCAATCGGTCCTACAAATCTGTCTGTTCCTTTAATCAAGTTGTCTCAGACACTTCTTTCCACTCCAGTTCGATTTAGTACCGCTTTCGTTAGTCACCTGATCTATCCATCTAATCGTCAGCGTTCTTCTGTTGCATCAAATTTCAAAAGCTTTTATTCAATTCCTTCTCTTTTCAGTTCATCATCCATGTTTCACTTCCGTATACTACCACACTCCAAATAAGTAATTTCTGCGAAGACTTCCTAGTACTTAAGTTTATATCCGATGTTAACATTAACAGAATTAAAGATTCACTTTTTCGAAACCCCGTAATTGCCTCCCATTGCGACACGTAAGTTGGAAATTTGGTTCAAAGGTGCCTACAACAATCTTCAGTAAAGGTGGAGAAGCGTGGTGCCCTGCTGTGTCATTCACGGGCTCGGCGACGCTTTAAATAGCAGGTGTTGACACCTACAAAAAAAAGACCAGAGCTCAGAAGTTCGTGTGAAGCGTAAAGTGGGTTAATGATGTCCCTTTGGAACCAAATTTCATCACAGTTCTGCTCAACGACGCCATGGACATGTCATACGAAAGAAAGTTCGTCACACCCCGTGCTACTCACATTTCACACTGTCTTTTGATGCCTGCGATGGAGGTTAGAACTGCGACGCCTAGCGTTGAAATCACGCGATTTTCTTATGAGTGGACGAGGAAAACATTTCTGACATACAGCCGCTCAGAATCGACACGATGAAGGCCTCCAGGGGTCGCATAAAGGGCATTACTGGAACCATTCCTTTGCTTGGGACAGTGAGTGTTGAAGTGTCATCGATCATCGATTACTTCACACTAGCAGTCGACCACAACAAAGATACTGCATGTCAACGCAGCATGAACGCCAGCGTCATTGTCGACGAGGCTGGAGAGACGACTCCCGGAATTGCGAGGCGCCATCGAAGCACAGTAGTTACGAAATACGGCCGCATGGCATAAGCAGTATTGAGTTGTGCCTGCGGGCAAGAGTTAGTAGCAGCTGTAGTGTGGGAACTGTAGGTTGGCTATCTCTCGCAGCCCAGTGTTTTCATCTGCTTTCTTGTATTCTACTGACAACCAAGAGTTATATGTATAATCCCATTCTTGTTAGTTTCAGTCACAGCAGGCAGGAGAGCCATATAAGACACATGTTCTATCATTACTAAATAAAGGGTTGTGTTCATTTACTTTGTGTGTGTGTGTGTGTGTGTGTGTGTGAGAGAGAGAGAGAGAGAGAGAGAGAGAGAGAGAGAGAGAGAGAGAGAGAGTGTTAATCAATTGACTATTCGCTATGTTCGACTGTGTGTACAAAAGGAGAATGCCACTGTGTGCGTGTTAATCAATTGACTGTTCTCTATGTCTGACTGCCTGTACAAAAGGAGAGTGCCACGCCTTGTCCTTGACAGTCGGTTTCAAACGCGACAGGAACTGCTGATGTCTGTGAATGAAGGGCACACCGACCAGTTTCCAGGCAAACACTGCGAAGGCAACAACATGTAATACGCATCTGAACATCTGGTATCTCACCAAATGCCATTGCTCACAAAAGCACATATCACGGTGTCTTCATTGGGCCAAACAACACTTAAATCGGAGTGCAACTGACAGGAGGTGTGTACTGTTGCCCGGCGAGTTGCGAATTTGCTCTTTTCAAAATGAAGCGTATCGACCATACTTACTTACTTACTTACTGCGTGGGCCACACAAACCGCAGTCGGTCTTTGGCCTCACCCATCAACCTCCTCCAGCGTTCTTGGTCCATGTGTTCTTCTTCAGACAGCCCCAGCGTACCCATATCCTCTCTGACTTGATCAATCCAGCGGAATCGTGTTCTTCTCCGTGGTCTTTTGCCTCTAATATCTTTCTCCACTACATGTCTGATGATCTGGCCTTCTCGACGCATTAAGTGTCCATACCACTATAGTCTTCTTTCTTTGACCACTGCCACGATGTCCATTGACTTGTATAGCTCCTGCAATTCACAGTTCTTTCTTTTCCTCCATCTACACCCTCACTGGCCCAAAAATCTGTCTGAGGATGACATTCTCAAATGTCAGGAGTTTTCTTTCCATCTTTTGGGTAATGGTCCAGACCTCTGCTCCATATACGACTACAGGTTGTATTATTGTCTTATAGATCTTGGTCTTTGAGGATATCGATAGAAGCTGGGACTTCAACAGCTTTTCCAGAGCAAACCTTGACCTGTTTCCTGCTTGTATTCGTGCCGTAATTTCCTGGTCCATCTCGTTCCTTTCATTGAGTATAGCCCCAAGATATTTAAAGTCTTTTACCCTTCCAAAGACTTTGGCCTCCACCTTCAGGGGCCTGTCATCATTTTCTCTGCTAACTACGAGGTATTTTGTCTTATCCATATCAACTTCAGGCCTGTTCTCATTGCCTCTTCCATTAATGTTATTGTCATCTGAACCAGGTCTTGCTCTTTCTCTGCTACTAAAACTACATCATCCACATAGGCCAGGGTATTGATCCTTCTTCCCAGCTGTATTCCTGTCTCTAGGCTTGCTACCTTTCTCAGAGCCCTCTCCTGTACCAGGTTAAACAGCAGAGTGGATAGGCAGTCTCCCTGTCGCACTCTAGCCCCCACCTTGAACTTTTTTGATATGTTTCCATTTACTTTCACCATGCATGTTGTCTCCTGGGTGCATATCTGTGTCAGTTTCATGCGTTTTCTGGTAACTTTAGCTCTTTCGAGTTCTTGCCACATTGCTTGTCTATTCAGACTATCATATGCTTTTTTGAAGTCCACAAAAAGCGGTGAACGTTTTTGCAGAATTCCCAGTTTTTTTGTTAGCACGTGTCGTATTGTATGTAAATGGTCTACAGTTGACTTTTCCTTTCTGATGCCTGCTTGTTGGAATCCCAGTACTGTCTCGACGTGTGGTGTTAGTCGCTTCAGTAACAACATGCTCATAGTAGTGTGCTTCCTCTATAGTTGCTACATCTCATTGTGTCTGCTTTCTTTAGTACAGGGCAGATGACAGACTCCTTCCATTCTTCTGGGATCCTTTCCTTCTTCAAAATTAAGCAGACTAAGTGGTATAGTCTCGCTTGAAGAGTAGCTCTTCCCTTCTTCAGCATCTCTGCAGGTATACCATCTATTCCTGGTGCCTTCCTCCTCTTCAGCAGTTTTATGGTCGCTCTCACCTCTTCCTTACTTTTAGGAGGAAAAGGTGTTCGCGCCAACAATGTATATGGCTATTGATAATAAAGCTATTACTAAGAAGGTCGTAGTAGGTGCGCAAGTTATTCTGCATGGTCCTTCAGTGTTTTGTGGACGCCTACTGAATTTTACACTTACTAATGCTGATGCTAGTGCACATGGTAATGGTTGGGTTACTGTGGTAAAGTGGTGGTAAAGTGAAGACTGTATCGGGGCTGCAAACTTTTAACAGCCGAGAAGTTATTGCTTATCTTATATTTCAGATACGTGGGGTGTATAACAGAGATCGTGGTAGATCTTATTACATGTCTACAATGCCATTGGTTCTTAGGAAAAGGACTCTTCGTAAAGTAAATGAATCATAGTCTGTGTCCGTGTGGGTTAAAGGTGCATTGAACTGTGCTTAAATTTAAGTTGTTGGTGGTGTCACGCATTATTATAGAAACTGAAATAAAGTATGCAACAGGTGGGAGTTTTCTTTAAAAATAGAAATCTAGCTTAGCTGCACCTGCTTGCCGTTTGCTGTTCTGTTTTCGAGAAATCTGCAACAATGTTGTAAGACGCGAGGCAAGCGGAAATTCTGATTAGGGCCAGATAATTGCTTTTTTTCAGTTGCGCATTTAATAACAAGACAAGGTGCATTCATATCTGTTACAGTTCAGTTCAAATTGGGTTCTGTTTAGTCAAAGGTTAGCATACAACTTTAAGTTTGGTGACAGTTCTTCGGTACATAGTTTTCATAAAACGTAGACTTTTATAGAGTAGAAAGTAAAGTTGGGACAAATTTCAAACAGAAACAAATATAGCGGGGAAACGTAAGCAATGGGAGAGGGGGATAAGGATGTCACATCAATGGGATCGGTGGACTTTTGCCTGAATACGATTCAGTTTAAACAGTGTGTGGAGATTGTGCCACACTTAGCATTGTGCCGTAATCGGTCTTCGGTGACCTACGGTGAAACTTAACGGAAAAATGTTTGAGTTAAGTGAAGCCACTGGCGGTGTAGCAATGTCACGAGGGGACTCCGTCATGAAATATGAATCGATTAAACCGCGGACGATCACACTAAGACTTGATTCGCATTATCATGAACCTAAGGGTGCTGAGAAATCACTTTGGGTCCGTGTTGAGCCTAGCTTGCCGACAGGAATTTCGTGTGTGGTGGAACCGTTAGAAGAGAATGAAGTCTAGATCAGGCGGGTTGCATAGTTAAACGAGGTTCTGTACACATACAATAAATAAAAGGTGAAAATAGGGTACATGTTTCAACAGATAATTTTAACGCAGAGGACGTAGGATTAACAAAGGGGTTGTTAATCGCTAATATGGATAACCTGGAGGAAGAAGAATGAGACACCAGGGGTGTCAGCCACAGATGATCACTCGTCGGACGCCGCTGAAACTGCATCGCTACGAAACGTAGAGAGAGGGAAGCAATAAGGAACCCACAGAAAATTTACTTTTGAAATTTAAGGATTTATTTTTTTCAAAATGGCCATTACCAGCTACACATATTACAAAGCATTGCATACCAACGGGAAAACCGTAAACCATACAGAATACCTAGGTACTTGCAGCCAATTCTGGGGGAATCTGTCGATCAACAGCTGAAAGACGGAATAGCAGAAAGAAGGGGGTGTAGGAATAGTCATCAAGTGAAAAAATCAGTGGATGGAACACAAAAATTTTGTTGTGATTACAGACATCTAAATGCAAAAATGATTTAGGGCAATGCAAATATTTTTCAACAATGAGCTTGACGAGTGGTTATCATCAGATAGAGATTTCACTGCAGGATCGAAAATACAAAAGCGTTTTTGGTACCATGGGGTCAGTACCAAACCAGAAGAAAGCCACTCGGATTAAAAAATGCACCTCCAACGTTTCAGAGATTGTTGGACAGAGTGCTCAGAGGTTTAAAACCAAAGCAATGCTCAGTGTATCTCGTTCACATAATCAGCTATGGGAGTTATATAGAATAGCATATACAGCGATTAAGGGCAGCGTTCCTAAGGTTAAAACTAGTGAAATTAACACTGAGTGCAGAAAAGTGTAATTTTGTGATGGGAGGGGTAGATATCTACGTCATATTATAAGCAGAGATGAGGTTAAGAAAGAAACAAGATTAGTTAGAGCTGTACATGAATTTCCTGTACTACAATCTGAAAAGGAGTTGCAGCCTTTCTTAGGAGTCGCGAACTATTACCGCCGGTTCGTGACAGGATTTGCAGATATTGTCAGACCGTTGACACAGACGTTAAAATAGGGTATTAAATGGGTGTGGCCAGAGGTATGAGGAGCTTTTGAGAGCTAAAATAGGCTTTAACAACGAGCCCGATATTGGTATTTGCGGATTTTAATAGAGAATTTGTTTCATTATGTGATGAATCAAACCATGCACTTGGCTGTGTGTTGTCACAAGAGATAGAAGGCGTAGAACATCCGGTAGCTTACCTATCAAGACAAAGAAATTCTGCAGACTGAAGTTATTCCATAATGGGGATAGAGATTTTAAGCCTGATTTGTGGAATCTCTTATTTCAAATGTCATCGGCTACAGTAAAAAGTTTAGAGTAACGACAGATCATGCGGCATTAAAGTTATTGTTGGGATTAAATTATCCATCTAGGAGATTGTCGTGATGGACAGTAAGACGAAGCGAATTTGATTTCGAAGTCAGTCATAAACCTAGGAAAATGTACGGAAATGCGGCTGGCTTTAGTAGAAAAGTAACAATAGTACATGCTAACCAAATACCAGGGAAGGCTTATATACTGACTAGCGTTGAGGAGCGTGGTTATAAAAAAATCGCTTTAAATCAATGAAAGGAATCATTCGTGAGTTTCCAAGTGCTACTGGCAATGCAACTAGCACGGTGACTGTGCCTAGGGAGTTAGGAAGAAGGGGTACATTGATCGAGCAGCTTCTCATAAGCCACACATTTTTGTAGTCAATGCTGAACAACACTTGCGGTGGTGCATAGGGAGACACTACTAGACATGGGTGACGGGAAATTAATGATATGGAGTGATGCATCAAACTATATCCTATGATAATCCCACGGAAACGCTCGGGTTTGGTGGACACCTGGAGAATATTGCATTGCGAATTATGTACAGTAGAGAAACAGTTCGGAGATGGTGATTGTATCAGCACGACGGTGTACCCTGTCATAAAGCAGGCAATGATTTGTGGACAATAACGTTACTGAAACGGACTGGCCTGACAAGATCCTCGATGTGAACCAAGCGCAACACCTATGGGATGACTTGGAACGTCGACTTCGGTCCAGAACCCAGCATCAAACAGCACTGCCATCTCTGGTTTCGACTCTTGAGGGAGAGCAGGCTGCCACTCCTCCATAGACACTCAGGCACGCCATTAAAGTTTCTAACAGTTCAAGCCGTCATAAAGTCGAAGGTTCGAAATACCTTATATTAATACCCACCAACAGGAGTCTGGAAACATATAATCGTGTAATGTATATTGGCTCTTCAAGAGTCTCTTATCTAAGTTCAGTACTTAGCCACTGGGCATGTCCACCTTCCGGACATACCATTACGTTGCTTTTAGTTATTTACTTAGTACAGAGTCTTTGTTTCTGGTAATCTGGGAAGTTATGTACCCAGTTGTAGCGGTGATCCAGTCAGACTCATTTCTTTATGCGATATGTTTTATAATTATATGAAAGTGTGGTGACAGTTCCTTTCGCTGCTGTCGTACATGTTATGTAAACTGAAGTTGGAGGTCGTAGTCCCTTTGCATCTCCCCCATGCTCGCATCAAGAACTGCAGGTGGAACGCAAACGTGCATCCGCACTGAAGGTTAAGGAGTCACTGTCCATCGAGGCGAGTAAGTGGTAAGTGGAGCCAGGTGAGAGGTGGGTTGGTTGGTTGGTTTGTTTGGGGGAGGAGACCAGACAGCGACGTCATCGGTCTCATCGGATTAGCGAAGGACGGGGAAGGAAGTCGGCCATGCCCTTTCAAAGGAACCATCCCGGCATTTGCCTGGAGCGACTTAGGGAAATCACGGAAAACCTAAATCAGGATGGCCGGACGCGGGATTGAACCGTCGTCCTCCCGAATGCGAGTCCAGTGTGCTAGCCACTGCGCCAGCTCGCCCAGTGAGAGTGTGGGTCAGGCAGGGAGCGTGTCCAGGTAGTTACGTGTAGTTGCGATAAACACTTTGCCCGGATGACGTAGTGGTTAACGCTGCTGTGCAGTAACAAGGAGATCCCGAGTTCAAGTCCGAGCCCGGCACATATTTTCACTTCTCACCGCTGATTCCGCATAAAATCTCAATCCAGCTGATATCACCATTAGTTCCTTTCCTTTCCTTCCTCTTCCCCTCTTCCCCCCCCCCCCCCCCCCTCCCCCACACCTACCATCAATTTACGTAATAGCTTCATTTTGATTTGTTCCTGTTGCTTCCATCAACATTCCCTCTTAGTACTATGGAAAACGGCTTTCCCCTTCCTCTCAAACTCGAACAGATATGTAGGCGTCTATAATCGCTTTGATACGGGCCGCTCGTTAAGAACCAAATCCGCCCGCTGCTTTGCTCTGAAAGGCAATGATGACGCGACGCCGATGGGGCGTAAACAGCTGCCGAGGGCGCGCCCACCGGCCAGGAAGGAGTGTTTTGTTTAATCTCGCAGCGCGTACCTGGCGCCACGTGGCCGCACCCGTAATGAAGCGCGGGGCGCCGCCTGCCCGCCCTATACTTTAAAAAGCTGCTCTCTTGGCCGGCGCGCCACTCGGGGCACAATGTGCGCCGGCGCTCCCCCGCCGGCGGGGTTTCGATGCGCGGGATTAGCGCGGGCACAATGTGAGTGCGGCTGATTGGGGCCGTCCAATTTGCAGCTACTGCGCGGCCCCTGCTGCTACAATAGCCGCCGCCCGCCCTGCCTCCACGGGCTGCGCAGCGCCGCAGACCTCGCCGTCGGCCCCCCGCTGCACTAGCGGCGCCCGCACACACACTACCGGCACCCTCACACCTTACAAAGCCGCCCGCCTTGTGACTGCACTCTTGCCATCCTCCACCTCTTCCAGTCTTGTACTGATCTTCTCCACATTTACGCTGAGATAACGAAAGACATGGGATACTTCCTAATATCACGTCCGACCTCCTCCTGAACGGACCAGTGTAGCAACTCGACATCTCGTTGAAAGTCCCCTGTAGAAATACTGAGCCGTGCTGCCTCTATGGCCATCCATAGTTGCGAAAGTGTTGCCACTGCAGAATTTTTCGTACGAACTGACCTCTCGTATATGTTCCCATAAATGATCGCTGGGATTCATGTCGGGCGGTCTGGGTGGCCCAATCATTTGTTCTAAAAGTTCAGAACGTTCCTCCAACCCCCCTTCTTGCAGCGGTGTACCGTAGGTCTCTAGAAGAGCGTAGCGTTCCAAAGGATTGGAAAAGGGCACAGGTCATCACCGTTTTCAATAAGGGACGTCGAACAGATGTGCAGACCTATAGACCTACATCTCTAACGTCGATCAGTTGTAGAATTTTGGAACACTTTTCTGGAGACTAGAAATCTACTCTGTAGGAATCAGCATGGGTTTCGAAAAAGACGGCCGTGTGAAACCCAGCTCGCGCTATTCATCCACGAGACTCAGAGGACCGTAGACACGGGTTCACAGGTAGATGCCGTGTTTCTTGACTTCCGCAAGGCGTTCGATACAGTTCCACACAGTAGTTTAATGAACAAAGTAAGAGCATATGGACTATCAGACCAATTGTGTGATTGGATTGAAGAGTTCCTAGATAACAGAACGCAACATGTCATTCTCAATGGAGAGAAGTCTTCCGAAGTAAGAGTGATTTCAGGTGTGCCGCAGGGGAGTGTCGTAGGACCGTTGCTATTCACAATATACATAAACGACCTTGTGGATGACATCGGAAGTTCACTGAGGCTTTTTGCAGATGATGCTGTGGTGTATCGAGAGGTTGTAACAATGGAAAATTGTACTGAAATGCAGGAGGATCTGCAGCGAATTGACGCATGGTGCAGGGAATGGCAATTGAATCTCAATGTAGACAAGTGTAATGTGCTGCGAATACATAGAAAGATAGATCCCTTATCATTTAGCTACAAAATATCAGGTCAGTAAGTGGAAGCAGTTAATTCCATAAATTATCTGGGAGTACGCATTAGGAGTGATTTAAAATGGAATGATCATATAAAGTTGATCGTCGGTAAAGCAAATGCCAGACTGAGATTCATTGGAAGAATCCTAAGGAAATGCAATCCGAAAACAAAGGAAGTAGGTTACACTACGCTTGTTCGCCCACTGCTTGAATACTGCTCAGCAGTGTGGGATCCGTACCAGACAGGGTTGATATAAGAGACAGAGAAGATCCAACGGAGAACAGCGTGGATCATTTAGGATCATTTAGTAATCGCGAAAGCGTTACCGAGATGATAGATAAACTCCAGTGGAAGACTCTGCAGGAGAGACGCTCAGTAGCTCAGTACGGGCTTTTGTTAAAGTTTCGAGAACATACCTTCACCGAAGAGTCAAGCAGTATATTGCTCCCTCCTACGTATATCTCGCGAAGAGACCATGAGGATAAAATCAGAGAGATTAGAGCCCACACAGAAGCATACCGACAATCCTTCTTTCCAGGAACAATACGAGACTGGAATAGAAGGAAGAACCGATAGAGGTACTCAAGGTACCCTCCGCCACACGCCGTCAGGTGGCTTGCGGAGTATGGATCTAAATGTAGATGTAGAATCGTGAACAAATGAGTCCCGGTGACATGGCACATTATCATCCATAAACATTCCATAGTTGTTTGGGAACATGAAGCCCATGAATGTTTGCAAATGGTCTCCAAGCAGTTGAACATTCCCAGTCAGTAGTCGAGTCAGTTGGACCAGAGGCCTCAGTCCATTCCATGTAAACACAACTCACACCATTATGGAGCGACCACCAGTGCCTGCGCCTTGTTGATGGCTTGGGTCCATGGCTTCGTGGAGTCTGCACCACACTCGAATCCTGACATCAGCTCTTACCAAATGAAATCGGGACTCATCTGAACACGCCACAGTTTTCCAGTCATCTAGGGTCCAGCCAATATGGTTACGAGAACAGGAGAAGCACTGGAGTCGATGTCGTGTTATTAGCAAAGACATTTGCGTCGGTCGTCTGCTGCTGCAGTCCATTAACGCCACATTTCGCGGTACTGTCCTAACGCACGCGTTCCTCGTACTTCCCTAATTAATTTCTGCGGTTATTAGAAGTAGTGTTGATGGTCGTTAGCACTGAGAGCTCTATGCAAACACAACTGTTCTCGGTCACTGTCGGCCAGTTCGTTGTCCGGGGTGAGAGGTAATACCTGAAAGCTGGGATTCTCGGTACATTTTGGACATTGTAGATATTGGAATATTTAATTCCCTAACGATTTCTGAAATAGAACGTCCCATGGGTCTATCTCCAACTACACTACTCGCCTCTAAAATTGCTACACCACGAAGATGACTTGCTGCAGACGCGAAATTTAACCAACAGGAAGAAGATGTTCTTTATTGCAAATGATTAGCTTTTCAGAGCATTCACACAGGGTTGGCACCGGTGGCGACACCTACAACGTGCTGACATGAGGAAAGTTTTCAACCGATTTCTCATACACAAACAGCAGTTGACCGGCGTCGCCTGGTGAAACGTTGTGATGCCTTGTGTAAGGAGGAGAAATGTGTACCATCACGTTTCCAACTTTGATAAAGGTCGGATTGTAGCCTATCGCGATTGCGGTTTATCGTATCGCGACATTGCTGCTCTCGTTGGTCGAGATCCAATGACTGTTTGCAGAATATGGAATCGGTGGGTTCAGGAGGGTAATACGGAACGCCCAACGGCCTCGTATCACTAGCAGTCGAGATGACAGGCATCTTATCCTCATAACTGTAACGGATCGTGCAGCCACGTCTCGATCCTTGAGTCAAGTGATGGGGACGTTTGGAAGACAATAACCACGTGCACGAACAGCTCGACGACGTTTGCAGCAGCATGGACTATCAGCTCGGATGCCATGGCTGCGGTTACCCTTGACGCTGCATCACAGACAGGAGCGCCTCCGATGGTGTACTCAACGACGAACCTCGGTGCACGAATGGAAAAACGTCATTCTTTCGGATGAACCCAGGTTCTGTTTACAGCTTCATGATGGTTGCATCAGTGTTTGGCGACATCGCGGTGAACGCGCATTTCAAGTGTGTGTTTGTCATTGCCATGCTGGCGTATCACCCGGCACTTCGAACAGTGGACGTTACATTTCAAATGTGTTACGACCCGTGGCTCTAACCTTCATTCGATCACTGCGAAACCCTACATTTCAGCAGGATAATGCACGACCGCATGTTGCAGATCCTGTACGGGCCTTTCTGGATACAAAAAATGTTCGACTGCTGCCCTGGCCAGCACATTCTCCAGATCTCTCACCAACTGAAAACGTCTGGTCAGTGGTGGCAGAGCAACTGGCTCGTCACAATACGCCAGTCACTACTCCTGATGAACCGTGTTATCGTGTTGAAGCTGCATGGGCAGCTGTACCTGAACACGCCATCCAAGGTATGTTTGACTCAATGCCCAGGGGAATCAAGGCCGTTATTACGGCCAGAGGCGGTTGTTCTGGGTACTGATTTCTCAGGATCTATGCACCCAAATTGAGTGAAAGTGTAATCACTAGTACAATATATTTGTCCAATGAATACCCGTTTATCATCAGCATTTCTTCTTGGTGTAGCAATTTTAATGGCCAGTAGTGTACAATTCCGCCTTCGAAGTCTGTTAATTCCCATCGTAAGGCAATAATCACGTCGGAAACAGTTTCACATGACTCATCTGAGTGCAAATGAGAGCTTCGCCGATGCACTGCCCTTTCATACCTCGTGTACGTGATATTACTACCATCTGAATACGTGCGTACGCTATCCCATGACTTTTCCACCTCAGTGTATATCTACACTCCACCAGCCTCGATAATGTGAATGACAGACGATGCTTCGAATATGAGATGTAACCGACGCAAAAGGAACTAATGAACTGATCGATTCAAAACATAGCTTCGTAACACTTCTTGATTAGTTTGATTTCTTGATTGCTTATCTGTTTCGAATCAATTTTGCAACTGATTTTCAACTACCTTCCTGATGAGCTAGAGACTTGAAACTTTCAACACAGGTCACAACTGGATGATAATGAAACATGAAGACGCTTTCGTGTCTGGTGGGTGAAGGAGGATACTTTGTTTTCCTGTCTGAATATCTGTTCAATTTTTGCAACTTATTTCAAACCAGCTACCACATGACCTAAATACTTGAAACGATCAACAGTGCTCAGATGTGGATGACAATGCAATATTAATTCGCTTTCTTGTCTGGTGAGTCGCGAAGGGTACATTGTGTACCACTGACATTTAGCTAGTTTCCTCTTCCAGTCCCGAATGTTTCGCGATAAGAACGATTGCTGGTAAGCCTCCGTGTAAGTTCGAATCTCTTTAATATTTACCTCCACGTTATTTTCGCTAAATCTACATAGGAGTAACCAATATATTAGTTGACTTAGGTGTAGAGAATTTGAAAGAAACCTGAAATTACCCACACGTTTCTGTTCTAGATCAAAATCTTCCAAATCCATTGGTAAATCCCACAAACTTTTTTTCTATGGTTTGTGCCTTTGTCCTGCGGTTTCGCAGGGTCGTCGTGGTTAATCGGATTAAGCAATGTAAATTTGGGGGGTGGCCGGATGCTCATCCTGCCGCCACCCCATACCCCCTGGGACGGAATGAGTATATCCCAGCTGTTTGCGTCTAGTGTCATCATGGAATATTGTGAATGCGTACAGATGTCTGTGAGCCGTGTAAGTGAGGCGGGACATGGGGACCAGCCCAGTAGTCACCTAGTGGGATGTGGAAAACAGCCTAAAAACCACATACAGGTTGGCCGGCACACCGGCCTTCGTCGTTAATCCGCCAGGCGGATTCGATCTTGGGCAAGCGCGCCTACCCGAGTCCAGGAAGCAGCGCATCAGTGCTCTCGGCTAATCTGGTGGGTAATAAATTCAATAAACACAGACTAAAAACAAAAAATGATTATTTAAATAAAAATCTTTTTAATAATAACAGGTTTTTAAAACGGATTTAAAAGTATAAGATTATTTCTCCTAGTCCCACGCAGATTCCTGACATCATGCAGATAGTCCAAAAGATCTCTGATGTGATTTTCTAGTAGCTGTGAGAATACTTACAAAATTTAAAACGAAAGATCTGGGGCAGATACAATAGATAACCAATAAATAACCTAAAAATCACACAACTGTTAATATCATTTGCAGTGCAGTAAAATTGTTAGTGACGTTGGTGAAGTATTCGTGCTTAAATTATCTGTTGCATGCAGCCCACGTTTTCGTTTTTAATTTTGCAAGTATTATCATAGCAATTAAAAATTTACAAGTACAAATTTTCAGAACTACCTGTTCGGGGTTAGGAGTATGGATCCAGCTAGGAAAAAATTATTTTATATTTTTTAGTTCGTTTTAAAAACGTATTATATTAAAAATATTTTTAATAAATTATTAGTCTAAAATAAAGAAGTAATACGGAGCAAATGGGTTATTTATAACTTGTACAGACACCATACTGTAGTTATAAGAATCGAAGAGAACAAAAGGTACGGAAGTGGTTGAGATGGGAGTGAGACAGGGTTGTAATCTACTCCCGATGCTTTTCAGAATGTGGATCCAGCTAGCAGTAAAGGAAAGTAGGAGAAATTTCGAGAGATAAATAATGTACAGGGAGAAGAAATAAAAACTTCGACTTCTGCCGGTAATAGTGTAATTTGGCCAGAGACAGCAAACGACTTGGAACAGCAGTCGAATTAAATTAATAGTGTCTTGAAAGGAGGTTATACCATGGATTAAATCAGGTGATTCTGACAGGTGTCAGGTTCTAAACTGACATTACCACGTTCTGATCCATTGCCTCTTACAAAAAATTAGACGTCTCACAGTGTAAATCTTGATGTAGCTGCTGCAGCCATAACACACACACAAAAGGGATGCTTTTAAATAAAAGACAGTTACAACATAAGAAAATTGAAAGAGTTTTGGGGCGTTGTGGAGCGTTTCCAAACAGCTCTCCGAAGTTAACTGAAGACCTCTACATTTGAACTCATCTGCCACAGTGACGGGATAACTGATGACTCTGTGTTCCGTTTCAATTGATACCTCATATTGCAGTCACCTACGCGATCACTGTTTCGGTGCCACCCATCCCCAGAAGGTGACTCCACCAAAACTCTTCCCCCATCTCAAACAAGTAACGTCAGTCAGTCATTGTGTGGTAACCAACAGCGTACCAGTGGACGGATACGATGGAAAAAACACCGTCGATATACTGCAATAATAAGCACCACAGTTGATAGTGAGAACAATTTTAGTAAAATTACAGTAATTTCAACACCGACCAATGTTGCGACAGCATGCTTCCCATTTTCAGTAGCATCTCTAAACCATCCCCTCCTCAACTTTGCGAGTATCATTGCGAATGTAGTTAGATGACTGTGTAGTACGTCCATTTATAGTTAATTTTCGAACATATACATCATCAAAGTATACCAGAGACCGATCTACATATTTCTAGCACCTCAAGCATAGTGCATAATTTACGATCCTTCTCTATGCGGATGGGAGTCACAGGGCATTCTCGCATTCTTAGGATAAAGTTAGAGACTGAAAGACAACCCCCCTGCCCCCCCCCCACCCCCCTCCCCAGCACTGTGTTTGACCAACTTGCCCTGAGCACCGTTACTGATTTAATCTGCAGCTTACCAAAAGTAGTCCGATACATTTCGCGTCTCGTGAATGATTGGAGCTTGCCGAGTCAGTAATTGGTGTTCTGCACCCATCCAAGTGCACAAGATTTCTACAGATGCGCACATGTCGATGAGGTTAGCCCCCCCCCCCCCCCCCCCCCATATCGGTGTATAGTAGTAGATCTGGAATTGTTGTGACGTAATAACAGACGGTTAAGAAGAACAAGAAACGGGTGGTTTTTATGCATGAAGGAGCTACAGACAGGTGGAGTTCGAAGCATTTTTATGTAAATCAACTACTTTATCAATTCTAAAGTACTGTTCTAGTGTCTGGAATCAGTACTGGGAAGGTACTACTAAGAGAGAACGTAAACACACGCACTCCTAAGGCTACACGGTTCTGCACTTAAAACAGGCTATAATGTTTGATCGCTAAGGTTTCCGAACTATTAGTGATATGGAATGTAACGCTGTTAATTTTCCAATGTAAGAAATATATTTCCAGCGCATGACATACATCCCTCTTGCAGGTTTCTCTATGATAAACTTGTAAGTAGCCTGCTTATATGTGTGTATGTTGGCAATGCTTTAATCTGCATTACTATCACTGACAGTGCTGTGCACCCTCTGTAAGAGACTCTTTTTTTTTGTTTTTTGGAACTGTATATCACGGACGATTATATAATTTTTTTGAACTGGATGTCACATTATTAAGATAAAATTTGCTAAACTCATTGTTTGCTCTGCAACACAATCTTTCCTTTGCTAACCACATGCCTGTTAGTAGTTAGAATATTTTATTTACCTGGCTGTATTGGTGCTTGCTGTATCGCTTAGTTCGTGTAATGAAGTTTTTTGTGAAGTAAGTGTCTTACGAAATGTATAGGTTATTGTTATGATTTCTTCTAATTCAGAGCCATTCTTTTGTGATAATTATTTGAGCAGTCAGATTGCGTTTGAGTTGTATTTGTGAGGAATAATTCCGTAGGTCACATATGAAATGATAAATACAAGCAACGTGACAGTTCCTTCAGCTTCACTCAGCAGTTTCAGAATTAAATTAATGAGTTTCATATTCCTAGTTATTCCAGTCCAAGTAAAATATATTAAGAAGTTTCAAACATGGTAACAAACTGTAAAATGAAAAAAACTGCTTCCCTAAAATATCGATTCTGTGTGATACATGCACAATGTAGCTTTCCTGAGATGTATAGCGTCCACTGGTCACATCCCATCACGGTTAAGAAATTCTACTGTGCTCGCATCAGTCCTTTATAAAATGATCGTTAGTAACTGAGAATATCTCTTACAAGGAAACAGATAAACGCATAGCAGAGGCGTTTGACATGTGAAATTACACGTCATGCCTCCTCTAACTCTGTAAACAGGACATCTGTCACGCTGATATATACACGAGGATTGCAGTGCCTCACAAACACCTGTCATTTACTTAGAATCACCTTAGTGATGAAACTGAAGTCTCGATTAATTGTCCAAGATGCGACAGGGGAATGGAATACGTCACATAAATCGTCGTTCGTGTAGAGGAATGTGTCGAAATAGGATGGTCACGTTTCATCACATATGAGATGGAAGTTCTCTGATGACCGAGAGGTTTGCTGTTAACGATCGCAAGTAGACGGTGCCATAAGTCATACACAGAACACGTGGTTGTATAGGAATCGAACGCAGGCTATGTCACACGACTGACTGAATAACGAAAAAAAATGGTCAAATGACCTACAGCAACATCTCCTTCCCTCTCTATAATGCACCATCAGTCTGCCATAAAATCATACTTCGTTACAGCTCCGTCTCAACCGATCACTCCATCCGCTCTCTGTCATCCTTTAACGCACGTACATGTAAGTTTAGAGGAAGATGGTTCTCTGTTTTCCTGGAAAGCGTCAGGTACAGTAGTCAACTCGCGTGTATCGCTGTTACTTCAATAGACATACAGCAGGATGTTGCTTCGACGGAAAAAAAATGACTGTTTTCCTCGTTCCCCGTGCTTCCATGTCAACGTTTTCTCGGGTTCCTTTTGCGGTCGCATACTTGTTCCCGTTTACAAGAACTGTTCTGCGTCAACCAGAGGACAAGCAAGTACTTCCTCAATTTCCCCGTATTTCGGTGTATTATCCCTCAATTGATACGTATTTTCCGTCGTTTTTCGTAATTCTATGAATTTTATGTCGCTTCTACCCATGCGATCATGACATCTCTTCTCGTTCCGTGTTCTAAAATTGCTTGTAAATGTAGTACAGCTGCCAACACCTAGTATAAATGCACTATTTTTCTGGTCAGGCTGCATAGTATAGCACTGGAAAACAGAGACCCATCTGCCTCTAAACTTACATGCATCTGCGTTAAAGGATGACAAAGAGTGGATGGAGTGATCTGTTGAGACGGAGCGGTAACGAGGTACGATTTAATGGCAGACTAATGAAGCATTCTATAGAGGGAAGGAGACGTTGCTGCAGGCCATCCGTGACAGATGATTTGTTAGCAGGCTGCGATAATTGTGCACGTTCGGTGTTCCGTCTAACATAAACGGGCATATGAGCTGATAGTTGACTATTCCTCACCATACGTTTATACTCCATGGACACTGATGTTGTACCTGAGGAAGCCAACAAGTATAGTCAACAGGCCAATAGAGCATGTTTCGACAGTTAACCTGGCCATGATTAGAAAATGTGGCTTCATCACTAAACAAGGTACATGATGCATCGGGAGTTTCCTGTCGTAACGCCCATGTACAGAAGTTAATACGATTTTCATAATCGTTTCCATGCAACTCTTGATGGAGAGAGATGTGATAGGGATGGAACCTATGTCGACAGAGAATTCATAGTACACTTGCCTGACTCGTGCCTCTTCCTCCTGCTATTGGGAAGGTGCTATTGTGCGAATCAACTGCAAGCGGTAAGAACATTAATTCCCCCCTCTTCTATCGTCACTTGTTTCATTCTGTTACGTTGTCTAGGTGTTACACCACCACTTTCACTTAACTGGTGCAAGAGGATGTTAAACAATTGTGCAGAGATGATTGACGTTTATTGGGATATCTTGCCGCATACACATTTCAAGAACGAACTGCATTCTTCCTCTGTCTCCATACACCATGAGCATGTCGGCTTTTTCTGCATTGGTAAATCCCATCGTCCACTCAGGACCTATTGCTTGGACTGTCACACACTGACTAGCAAGTAGCAACGCACTTAAGGAACATACAAGCATACTGTAAGCAAACATTACAACATCATACCCAGCAACTACGGAGGTTGAATGGCACAAACCAGTGTCGATCTGGAAACTCCTCAAAATTCGATATCTCGTAAACGACTCGCACTAGAATCCTGCAACAAACACCACTGACATTCTAATTTACTCTATTTTTAGTTTGTTAAAATCCATTTTAAAAGTGTATGTTTGCCCAAAAATACACTTTCTAAGTATTATTACAATATATTTATTGGCTACCAATACGAGCTCCAGACTACCAAGCTATTCTGTGAAAACCGCACATCAATAGCACTTTTCATTTCTGCAATATTTGCGGTGCAAGTGTTAGGTGATTCATGCAGTATATCGCCCATATAAATTCAAGCAGCTTAGGCGAATGTTCAGGCGATACATCATCTTTTACTTTCAACAGTTACAAACTGGACAGAAAAAGTCAAACATGGTTCTACAGTTCTTGAAGACGATCCACGTGAAGCACATACTAAAGATTCATCCAGCCATAAAGACATAAAGAAAGTGCCCAATATTAGAAAGCCGAAGAAATAGCTGACGGCGTAGGCACGTAAGAAGAAAGGGTACTGTAAATTAGTTACAAATAACTTTGCAAAGGCGAATGCGACAATTGGTGACTGTTGACTAAAAGCAGATGTGGGAGCAAATTTATTGGCAAATTTTGGATGGTTTTATTTTAAAATAATACAGCTGAGTTCATGCTCAATTTTTTACTGTGGATGAAGAGTGGATATACCATTTCGTGCCAGAAACGAATTAGTGGAAACTGTATCAGAGTACCAAAAAAAGCGAGACTCATTTAATTTGGCAGAAAGGCATGGTGCTGTAGGAAAGCGAAAGTTACTGTTCTTTCTGATCAGCACTGAAAGGGTAAAACAATAATTGGCGATCATCTTCTTTAATTTCAACTGCTATGAACTTGTTAAACGTTACAACCAAGGTTTAGAAAGGTCTGTAGCTAACATTCGGATGGACATAGGCAGACAGGCTACATATTTTTGTAATGTATGTAATATATATACGTATATCTACAATATGCAAAGATCGAAGAGTTGTTACTACAGATCTTGAAAAGTTCTTGAACTACTTCCAGTTTTTACACGATACTCTATTGAACATTCGGATGGCATAGGCAATATATTTTCGTTATACGTTACACGTATAAATGTATATGTAGTATATAAACGGGAAAAGTTGTAACCAAAAATTCGAAATGACCTTGATGGACTTACTTCAGTTTTTTACATTATACTCTGCTGAAATTTCAGACGGAAATTCACAGAAAGAGGGGGAAAGAAGAGATCGACAGAGGCAAGGGGTAGGAAGTTATCCACAGAGATATGGGAGATGTATGGAGGGAGAGGGGACAAGGAATTTAGGATATATATGTAATTCCCATACATATTTAGTAATTGTGAAGCACTACCGTGTTCGCTAGTATTCAACACTTTTCCCCAGACATTTCTCTGTCAATTGTTTCTTCTGCTTTTATTTTTTTTCTAAATCCTTTTTTACTTCATGGATCCAATTTGTTGTTGACTTTTTATTCCACAAATATTTGAAAACCTTTTTGGTTTACATACTGTCTTGCATTAGAAATAAATGAGCAAAAAACAACAGTCTTCTTTTCTCACTAATCCTGATGTGTTTCCTGTGTTTCGATGAATTTCAAACTTTCCATGGACCTAATATTTTCCTAATGATTCCTCCTTCTAGTATCTCTAACTTACCTAAATTATGGTTTATTGCTAAACATTCACTTTCAAATCAACATTCTGGCATCACTGCTATATTGAAATGCCTTATTTTTGCATTTCCAGAGAGGCTTTTTTTTTTCTAACAGTGTTCGGTTATACCACATGTCCTTCCCATTTTTTGCAACATTCCTCTACAGCAGCATTTTCCAAACTTTTCTTGGATTACCTCCTCCAGATTTTTTTTTATTTCCAATCTGGGCAGTATTGTTTCCAGTAATTTCGGTACGTTTTTAACGTTTGTATAAAATTTGGTTTTCTCTGCAGCAATTCTATAGCCCGTCCCACTGGATATTTCTTTTAAAAGATTAATCTGTACTGTGTTACACCAGATGTCACGTTTCCAGATAGTATAAAGAAGTCGTCTGCAGATGAGAGACGATTTATTCTAATATTTTTGTTTCCTCTCCCCAGTCTTATTTGTGTAATATTACATTCATCCAGTTTTTCATTTCAAATGCTCACATATTTTTCCTGGAACACAACTAAAAAAAATTCGTGATAGGTCGTCACCTTGCCGTACCCCTGCGTTTGTTCCGAAGGGCTGAGATATGTCTCCCATAATTTTCCCTTGTTAATTTAGATTTTACCTCAAATTCTCGGATTATTTTATCTGCAGTTTGTTTCTCAACGGAATCAAAGGCATTTTTTAAATGAACAAATATCTGTATATCAATTTTTCAACTCAGTAGCCTATGGCGAATGATTGACTTGAGGTTAAACATTTGTTCACAACATGATCTGTCGTTCCTAAAGCCACCTTGACATTCACCTAAGTGACCGTCCACGGTTGTTTCTGCCCTGTTTAGCAACATGTTGGAAAATATTTTACATGGAACTGGTAGCAAAGAAATTCCTTTGTAGTTGTTAAATCCATGTTAATTGCCTTTTTTATATATTGAAGGCTACCTCCTACTCTCCTGGGACGTTTCTTGGTTTTCCAAATTTCCTCAATTAGTAGTTTTAGCCCATTTTTTATATATGGTAGAGCCCATTTCGAAACATCTGCTGTAATAGAGTGCTTTGCAATAGCTTTATAGTTTATTAAGGTTTCCCTTACTTTCTTAATTTCTTTAATAGATGAAGGTAAATCTTCTAGATTTTCATGAGTATTTCAGAATTCCAGCTTAAAGATTGGTTCTGAGCAATTAACAAACTGATTAAAATATTTCGCAAGTATTTCGCAATTTTCAGTATTGCTTAAGCCAAATTTGCCATTTTTATTTATGAAACATGTACATGAGGTTTGGTGTACCTTCTGTTTGCCCCTAAAAGTCTGATATAAATCATAGGTTTTATTTTTTGAAAAGTTTTTCTCAATTTCCTTAATTTCCCCAAGTTTCCACTTTTCGAAATGTCTTTCAGTTCTTCTAATTACCCTTGCTGTTTCCTAACTGACATTCTCCAAACTTTTCTTGGGAGCTTCCTGAAGAAAGTAGTCATTAATTTCTTGTGAAAATTTTGACACAGACTGATAAGTCTCACACCCTTAGTGTTGGTTCTTGGGCTGGGTAATGCCCTACCATGTTTCTAAGTTTGTTTTCTCTGCCTATTTGAGTACTGAAGTCACCCAAAAGCAGCATGGTGTTCATCTTCTCTATTTTGAGAACATTTTATAATCCTTCTGTTTGTTCGGATCTTCCTGTTGTCTTCATTTATTGGTGTATAGCAATTAGTAAGTATGCATTTATTGATTTGCATTTAATTGATAAGGTAGAGAGTCTTTCTGAGGCAGATTTAAATTGTGTTACATTCCCTACTACACTTTTATGAACCCTGTAATGGCGCCCCTTTCATAACTCTAATTGCCGGTATGCTTTCGAACATACATAGTTACAAGAATCTGTTACATTTTCTTCTGGAAATCTGGTTTCTTGAAATGCCAGAATTTGAATTTTATTTTTCTCTAAAAGTATTTCTAGTTTTTTTTTCTTTACCAGATTTGAGTAAGGAATTTAAATTTAATATTGTCATTATTGTTATTTCTCACAACAGAGAAAACAATGTTGGATGTACTCAAGTTTACTCCATGTTACTTCTACCTTCCTTCGTAAAAGGCGTGCATATTGAGTAATTTTTACATTACTACACGCAAGATATGGGGGTTTCAGAAAAGTACTATGTCTTTATTGTCTATACAACATCCTGGTATGCTAGACAGAGCGCTCTTCAGGAGGTAGCCGATCCGAGGGAGGGAAGCGTTTATGCACTGACGGAAAAAAATCGCAACACCAAAAAATAATTAATGTAGAGTAATGAAATTTCAGGAATACACTTGTCTAGGTAACATGTTTAAGTGATTTACATTGGCAAATCAAAGTTTAATGCAAACGCGAGATGAACCATCGTAAATGTGAATTGCTGGTACATTAATAATAATCAAATCAACCGCCAAAATGTTGAATACAAGCTAGCAATCGTGCACGCATTGTGTTGCACAGGTGCCGGATGTCAGTTCATGGGATGGAGTTCCGTGCCTGTTTCACTTGTTCGGTCAATACAGGAGCGGCTAGAACTGTTTGTGGATTACGCTGGAGCTCTCGTCCGATGATGTCCCACATGGACTCCGGTTGGACACAGATCGAGCAGACCATGGCAACACATCAGAACCCTGCAGAGCATGTTCGGTTTACAACAAAGGTATGTGGGCGAGCGTTATCCTGTTCGAAAACACCCTCTGGAGTGCTGTTTACGAATGGCGGAATAACAGGTCGAATCACTCAGTTGTTTAGGACGAGTGGTAGGGACAGAGCATCGAGTGACATTATACTGAGTGCACTATCCGAAAATTACCTTGAGCAATTAAACAGCGAACCGACTCGTGGAGATAACATCTTGGACCTACTGATAACAAACAGACCCGAACTTTTCGACTCTGTAAGCGCAGAACAGGGAATCTGTGATCATAAGGCCGTTGCAGCATCCCTGAATATGGAAGTAAATATGAATATAAAAAGGGAGGAAGGTTTATCTGTTTAGCAAGAGTAATAGGAGGCAGATTTCAGACTACCTAACAGATCAAAACGAAAATTTCTGTTCCGACACTGACAATGTTGAGTGTCTATGGAAAAAGTTCAAGGCAATCGCAAAATGTGTTTTAGACAGGTACTTGCCGAGTAAAACTGTGAGGGACGGAAAAACCCGCCGTGGTTGAACAACAAAGTTAGGAAACTACTGCGAAAGCAAAGAGAGCTTCACTGAAAAATTTAAACGCAGCCAAAACCTCTCATACAAACAGAAGCTAAACGATGTCAAAGTTAGCGTAAGGAGGGCTATGCGTGAAGCGTTCAGTGAATTCTAAAGTAAAATCCTATGTACCGACTTGACAGAAAATACTAGGAAGTTCTGGTCTTACGTTAAATCAGTAAGTGGAGCGAAACAGCATATCCAGACACTCTGGGATTATAATGGCATTGAAACAGAGGATGACACGCGTAAAGCCGAAATACTAAACACCTTTTTCCAAAGCTGTTTCACAGAGGAAGACCGCACTGCAGTTCCTTCTCTAAATCCTCGCACAAACGAAAAAATGGCTGACATCGAAATAAGTGTCGAAGGAATAGAAAAGCAACTGAAATCACTCAACAGAGGAAAGTCCACTGGACCTGATGGGGTACCAATTCGATTCTACACAGAGCACGAGAAAAAACTTGCCCCCATTCTAACAGCCGTTACCGCAAGTCTCTAGAGGAACGTAAAGTTCCAAATGAATGTACTCTTTAGGAATCGACATGGACTCCGGAAACAGCGATCGTGTGAGACCCAACTCGCTTTATTTGTTCATGAGACCCAGAAAATATTAGATATAGGCTCCCAGGTAGATGCCATTTTCCTTGACTTCCGGAAGGCGTTCGTTACAGTTCCGCACTGTCGCCGTATAAACAACGTAAGAGCCTACGAAATATCAGACCAGCTGTGTAGCTGGATTGAAGAGTTTTTAGCAAAGAGAACACAGCATGTTCTTGTCAATGGAGAGACGTCTACAGACATTAAAGTAACCTCTGGCGTGCCGCAGGGGAGTGTCATGGGACCATTGCTTTTCACAATGTATATAAATGACCTAGTAGATAGTGTCGGAAGTTCCATGCGGCTTTTCGCGGATGATGCTATAGTATACAGAGAAGTTGCAGCATTAGAAAATTGCAGCGAAACGCAGGAAGATCTGCAACGGATAGGCACTTGGTGCAGGGTGTGGCAACTGACCCTTAACATAGACAAATGTAATGTATTGCGAATACACAGAAAGAAGGATCCTTTATTGTATGATTATATGATAACGGAACAAACACTGGTAGCAGTTACTTCTGTAAAATATCTGGGAGTATGCATACGGAAAGATTTGAAGTGGAATGATCATACAAAATTAATTGTTGGCAAGGCGGGTGCCAGGTTGAGATTCATTGGGAGAGTCCTTAGAAAATGTCCATCAACAACGGAGGTGGCTTACAAAACATTCGTTCAACCTATACTTGAGTATTGCTCATCAGTGTGGGATCCGTACCAGGTCGGGTTGACAGAGGAGGCAGAAAAGATCCAAAGAAGAGTGGCGCGTTTCGTCACAGGGTTATTTGGTAAGCGTGATAGCGTTATGGAGATGTTTAGCAAACTCAAGTGGCAGACTCTGCAAGAGAGGCACTCTGCATCGCGGTCCAGGTTTCGAGAGGGTGCATTTCTGGATGAGGTATCGAATATATTGCTTCCTCCTACTAATACTTCCCGAGGATATCACGAATGTAAAATTAGAGAGATTCGAGCGCGCTCGGAGGCTTTCCGGCAGTCGTTCTTCCCGCAAACCACGCGACTGGAACAGGAAAGGGAGGTAATGACAGTGGCACATAAAGTGCCCCACGCCATACACCGTTGGGTGGATTGCGGAGTATAAATGTAGATGTAGATCACCAAATTGGCTTACAAACTCGCAGTCAGGGTGCGTGGGATAAGCACACAAGTCCTCCTGCTGTCATACGAAATCGCTCCCTAGATCGTGACTCTAGGTGTAGGTCCAATGTATCTAACACACAGACAGGTTGGTTACAGTCGCCCAACTGACTTCCTTCTAACCAACACACTGTCATCACTGGCAGCGAGGCAGAACCAGCTTTCATCAGGCAACACAACAGACCTCCACCCTGCCCTCTAATGAGCCCTCGCTTGATACAACTGAGGTCAGTGGAAAGCCCGCTACAGGGCGTCTGGCTCGGAGCTGTCGTTGAATTAACCGATTTGTAGCAGTTCGTTTTGTTACTGTGGTGCCAAATGCTGCTCAAATTGGTGATGCAGATGCAGTACGATGCGCCAGAGCCATAGGCCAAACACGATGGTCTTCCCTTTCGGTGGTGCCACGTCACCTTCCGAAGCCCAGCCCTCTTGCGAACTTACACTCTCGCGACCACCGCCGCACCAATCAAGTACAGTGGCTACATTCCTGCCAAGTCTTTCTGCAACATCGCAGGAGGAACATCCAACTTCTCGTAACCCTGTTACACGACCTTGTTCAAAGTTACTGAGGTGTTGGAAATGGTGCCTCTGTCGCCTTGAATGCGTTCTTCATTAACATCATCTCCCCACGTGCAGTCTCAAAGGTAACTAGCTTTCACGACCATTGCAGCGCGACCTGATTTGCATCTTCATACTGACACTTCTAGCGCCATACTTTTGCTACTGGTGCGAATTTCGAATAGGCGTCATCTGTCAGATGTAGAAACAAGCGTACCAACTTTCATTTTTGTTGCACAGCTCTTTCTTGGTGTAGCGAATTTTTTCCGACAGTGTATTTTTCATATATCAATTTCTAAATTCTACAGTTAACTCCCGTAGAATAAAGTAGCATGAAAACTAAGCGCTTGAAAATGTCAACAAATACTATAATTTATGAGCAACGTTCTTGTCAGTTTGTGTGAGCGCCTGCTCACACGGATGCTCTTACGACCTGATCAGTAACATCCTAGATAGTTAAAGTTTCACATTCAACAAGTTTACCGTTGGCCTATCTGCTGTCACCAACAAATCCGACAAACCACATGAAGTTGAGTAAGGGAAGACAAGGAGTAAAAGACTCTCCACCAAGAAAAAAGAAAAAATAACAATCTGACTTCCCCGAACTTAGCTGGAAACGACTGAAACAAATAGCACTCCACTCCTTTATACGCTCGTATAATCAATTCAGACTTGTGTTTATAGTCGTTGTGTTAAGTGAAATACTCTTAACGGCGAGTACACACTTCGATTTTACATTGTGAAAATTATGATGCTGTTAAAGTTATGAGGTTTTTTAATTATTACATTTCTTAAATTAACTTCATGACACATATTCGTCTCAAATATTCGAACGAGTGTTTTTCAAGTGATATATTTCTCTGAATGAGGCCTATTATTTCTTGTATGTTATATGAAAGGTACGAGAAATACTTAATCAAATTCGTAAAACGTGGCGATACAAATAGACCCTGCACAATTGTTTGAAGTTTAATGATACCGATCCACTGATAAACCTGAAACTCTAAAGAGTTATCGCAAGTCATATTGTTCGTCAATTTCCAGAGAAATGTTTTACACTGAAGAAAAATTTCTTTATGGAGAGGCTGAGTTACTTAATTAGTTCCGCGTGGAATCCTAATTGCATTAACAGTCTTTTCGTCGTCCTCCTAAATACAGTTATCGCCATTTCCAGGCCAAGAGCCCAACAAAAACAATGACATTTTCTGCAAGTGATACGAAAACGTACCGGATGCAATACTGAAATTTATTCTTTCACGTTTTTCCAGATTTTGATGTGTCGATTACAGGATTTTTTTACAACTAAACACTAGCTTTTCTTTAATTTGCCCTGAGGTTCCAGAAGCAAGAAATAAAGCTACGGAAATAATAATTACTGAGACCACTGGCATTCTTGTATACGATGGTTTACGAGCATTCATCGACTACAAAGTTACTCAGTCTTTCTTCTCTAGAAATGATAAATTGCAGTTTTCACCCAGTTCACTTGACTGATACGCTATATATCCAGTATTTTAGGGGGTAACAGAAAGCTTCGTCTTCACTTCAGCTACGAATTCCTCTATAGTACTGGCTACTAATGAGATCTCCTCTTCACGTTTACTTGCGGTAAACTTCGTAATTTTGTAACTTCCTTTTCCGTGTAATTTTCTTAATGTTTTTAACCTCGCCGGAAAATCGTGCAAATGAGTAATGTTCATTTCACCCGCAATTCATACGCCCAGGCTCCTATATTCCGCTCAGTAACGGTGTACTGACTCCTGCGAGAAGTCCGAAATCTTTCCGACAGTTTTTCTTTCATACTTTCGCTAGTTTCATTTTGGCGCATATTTCTTACTTCGTGTAAATTTTTTTTACATGTATACGATTCATCTCAGATTTTGCGAAACGAAACCAGCTTTGCATACGGCTGACGTATAAGCCTTTCCTCCCTCTTTCTGTCAACTAAAAAGTTATAGCCTATTCTTTCTCAACGAAAACTATTACTGCACATATTTTCTTTGGAATTGGAAGGTAACCTAGTTTTGTTATGGATTTTAATTATCACAACAATCATCATTTGAATCACAATTCACTTAACTGACCAAGTTATTTCTTATTTCCTCCAATGTTTCCACGATTTCTAACGAAATTTCAACATAATTCGTACGAATGTTCAAGAAATTAACTAGTAAGTAATACATATGTAGGTCTTTAGATTTCGACGGCATACTTACATATTACATCTTTGCAAGATTGAAAACATTAACTGGATTCCACATTACTATGAAACTCTGGAACCTGCACCAAAACAGATGATATCAGCAAACAAATACGAAGAAATCACTAAAAAAATTAATTCAGTTTTACCACCATTGTTAACACTTAGCGATATCATAAAGGCAACAGCTAATTGTTATGGAAATTAAATGAATTGCAAATCCGAACGAATAATAATTGCTAACAATGGTGTCAGAGAAACTATCAACGGAAACTGAAACTCGATTTACAAATTACAATGGCATTGTGCCGTGTTACCCGTTTACGATGTGCCGTCAACCAAGGAAATGTGTCCACAATGTTGTGCATGCGCTGTCAGGGGTGTACATCTTTCGAGCCGCCTGGTGAGCTACGAATTTGGCAAATGTCAACTTTTCTTTAAATACTTGCAGCATGTCTTAGCAGCTAAAATTTCGATAGTGTTTCTCTCGGAGTATTCTTCCCGCACAAAAAATTTCATGTCGTGTTGGACAGTTTCCTTGTAAATAATTATGTAAACAATCATTAATACAATAAAACGCTTTGTGTATTGTATTGTTGCTATTATTAAAATCGTACGCATCTCTGGCACGTTAAAAGTGTGGGTGGCCGCAAGTAACAATTGCGGGGTGTCGTGTGCGTATGGCCGGCCACGGTGGTCTCGCGGTTCTAGGCGCGCAGTCCGGAACCGTGGGACTGCTACGGTCGCAGGTTCGAATCCTGCCTTGGGCATGGATGTGTGTGATGTCCTTAGGTTTAAGTAGTTCTAAGTGCTAGGGGACTAATGACCACAGCAGTTGAGTCCCATAGTGCTCAGAGCCATTTGAACCATTTGTGCGTGTGACCACCCTCACCCCCTCCCCCTACCACGCCACTGACAATCACGACCAAACAATGGATCCTCGCCTGTCTTCAGGTTATGTTACAGGGCAGCAATGACGATGGGGATGACTGCAGTTTTGACATTCCACACTCATGTAACCATGATGCTCAGATCTTTATATTTCTGTTTCTACTGAACTGAGAGCGAAGGATAAACGACTTCCAATATGCATCCGTGTGAGCCCTAAACTGCTCATATCTTATTTTCGTGGGCATGGCGACACTAGGATCGTTGTGCAGTCAGCTTAGAACTTGCGTGTCGTTCGAACCTATCGGTAATAAATCTAGCAGCCCGCCTCTGAATTGCTTTGATGTCTTCTTTAATCCGACCTGGTGAGAATCTCCAACATTCGAGCAGTACTCAAGAGTATGTGGCACTAGCATCCTATATAAAGATGAACCACAATTTCCTAAAATTTTCTCTGTAAACCGAAGTCGACGATTCGCCTTCTCTACCGCAATCTTTCATTATCGTTCCATTTCATATCGCTTTGCAACGTTACGCCCAGATATTTAAACGACGTGACTGTGTCAAGCAGGACACTACTAATTCTGTATCCAAACATTGCGGATTTGTTTTCACAATAAAGCGCATTAATTTATATTTTTCTACATTAAAAGCTACCTGCCGTTCATCAGACCAACGAGAATTTTTTTAAATTCATCCTGCATCCTCCTATAGTCACTCAACAACGACACGTTACCGTACACCACAGCGTCGGTAAGAAACAGTCCACCATATCATCTACGTTTATAGGAAGTAACAGCGATCGTATCACACTCGTGACGAGACCCTTGTCCCTAATGAACACTAGTAAGAGAGGACAGCGTGCTGGGTTCTGTTACTTAAGAAGTCTTCAAGCCGTCAGAGGTGACGAAAGTCATGTGATAGTGATATGCTGATATACAGATGGCGATAGTAGCGTATGCAAGGTATAAAAGGGCAGTGCATTGGCGAAGCTGTCACTTGTACTCAGGTGATTCATCTCAAAGGGTTTCCGACGTGTTTGTGGCCGCACTTCGGAATTCAACAGACTTTGAGCGCCGAATGGTATTGGGAACTAGACATATGGGACACCCTGTTTCGGAAATCGTTAGGGAATTCAATATTCCGAAATCCCCAGTGTCAAGACTGTACCGAGCATACGGCATAACAGGCATTACCTCTCACCACCGACAACGCAGTGGTCGACAGCCTCCACTTAATGACTGAGAGCAGAATGCGTATGCGTAGAGTTGTGGTATAAGCAGCACTGCGCGAAATAACCGCAGAAACCAATGTGAGACGTGTCTGTAAAGACAATGCGTCGAAATTTTGACGTTAATGGGTTATGGCAGCAGATGACCGACGTAAGTGCCTTTGTTAATGGCACGAAATTGCCTGCAGCGCCTCTCCTGGGCTCGTGACAGTATCGATTGGACCATAGACCAGTGGAAAAAAGTGACCATGTCATATGCGACCCGATTTCAGTTGGTAAGAGCTGAGTTCGAGTGTGGCACAGACCTCAAGAAGCCATGGATCCAAGTTGCCAACAAGGCATTGTAAAGCTGGTGGTGACCCCATAATAGTGAGTGTTGTGTTTACATGAAATGGACTAGGTCCTTTGGTCCAACTGAACAGCTGGATACCATTTGCAGCCATTCATGGACTTCATGGTCCCAAACAACGATGGAATTTTTATGCATGACAATGCGTCCTGTCACTGGGCCACAATTGTTCGCAATTGGTATGAAGAACATTCCAGATAATTCGAGCGAATGATTTTGTCACCCAGACGTCCGGTATGATTCCCATCGGACATTTATAGGACGTAATCGAGAGGTCAACTCGTGCACAAATTCCTGCACCGGCAACATTTTCGCAGTTATGGACGGGTATAGAGGCAGAATGCCTTAATATTTCTGGAGGGGACTTCCAACGTCTTGTTGAGTCCACGCCACGTTGAGTTGCTGGAATACGCCGAACAAAGGTAGGTCTGACACGATATTATGAGGTATCGCATGACTTGTCACCTCAGTGTATTTGGGTACCTATTCCTTATCCTTGTACCGTAGTTCACAGTCTGCAGTGAAGAGGTTTATATACACTACTGGCCATTAAAACTGCTACACCACGAAGATAACGTGCTACAGACGCGAAATTTAACCGACAGAAAGAAGATGCTGTGATATGCAAATAATTAGCTTTTCAGAGCATTCACACAAGGTTGGTGCCGGTGACGACACCTACACCGACATGAGGAAAGTTTCCAACCGATTTCTCATACACAAACAGCAGTTGACCGGCGTTGCCTGCTGAAACATTGTTGTGATGCCTCGTGTAAGGAGGAGAAATGTGTACCATCACGTTTCCGACTTTGATAAAGGTCGGATTGTAGCGTATCGCGATTGCGGTTTATCGTATCGCGACATTGCTGCTCGCGGTGGTCGAGATACAATGATTGTTAGCAGAATATGGAATCGGTGGGTTCAGGACGGTAATACGGAACGCCATGATGGATCCCAACGGCCTCGTATCACTAGCAGTCGAGATGACAGGCATCTTATCCGCATGGCTGTAACGGATCGTGCAGCCACGTCTCGATCCCTGATTCAAGTGATGGGAACGTTTGCAAGACGACAACCATCTGCACGAACAGTTCGACGACGTTTGCAGCAGCATGGAGTATCAGCTCGGAGACCATGGATGCGGTTACTCTGGACGCTGCATCACAAGCAGGAGCGCCTGCGATGGTGTAATCAACAACGAACCTGGGTGCACGAATGGCAAAACGTCATTTTTTCGGATGAATCCAGGTGCTGTTTACAGCATCATGTTGATCGCATCCGCGTTTGGCGACATCGCGGTGAACGCACATTGGCAGCGTGCAGGCCTATTCGTCATCGACATACTGGCGTATCACGCGGCGTGATGGTACGGGGTGCCATTGGTTACACGTCTCGGTCACCTCTTGTTCGCATTGACGGCACTTTGAACAGTGGACGTTACATTTCAGATGCGTTACGACCCGTGGCTCTACCCTTCATTCGATCAATGCGAAACCCTACATTTCAGCCCTGTGTGCCTAGGTCGTATGCAGTCCTGATTGTGGCGCTCACCTGCACGGCGCCAAACACGCATACGACCATCATTGGCACCAAGGCAGAAGCGACTCTCATCGCTGAAGACGACACGTCTCCATTCGTCCCTCCATTCACGCCTGTCGCGACACCACTGGAGGCGGGCTGCACGATGTTGGGGCGTAAACGGAAGACGGCCTAACGGTGTGCGGGACCGTAGCCCAGCTTCATGGAGACGGTTGCGAATGGTCCTCGCCGATACCCCAGGAGCAACATTGTCCCTAATTTGCTGGGAAGTGGCGGTGCGGTCCCCTACGGCACTGCGTAGGATCCTACGGTCTTGACGTGCATCCGTGCGTCGCTGCGGTCCGGTCCCAGGTCGACGGGCACGTGCACCTTCCGCCGACCACTGGCGACAACATCGATGTACTGTGGAGACCTCACGCCCCACGTGTTGAGCAATTCGGCGGTACGTCCACCCGGCCTCCCGCATGCCCACTATACGCCCTCGCTCAAAGTCCGTCAACTGCACATACGGTTCACGTCCATGCTGTCGCGGCATGCTACCAGTGTTAAAGACTGCGAGGGAGCTCCGTATGCCACGGCAAACTGGCTGACACTGACGGCGGCGGTGCACAAATGCTGCGCAGCTAGCGCCATTCGACGGCCAACACCGCGGTTCCTGGTGTGTCCGCTGTGCCGTGCGTGTGATCATTGCTTGTACAGCCCTCTCGCAGTGTCCGGAGCAAGTATGGTGGGTCTGACACACCGGTGTCAATGTGTTCTTTTTTCCATTTCCAGGAGTGTATATGTCCAATGAATACCCGTTTATCATCTGCATTTCTTCTTGGTGTACCAATTTTAATGGCCAGTAGTGTAATTTAATTGTGTGTTTCACAGATACGTGGGAAAAACCCATGCCACTACTCGCCGTGCTAGCCGGCGTCCCAATGACGTTTGCCATTAAGGATCAGAGGAGTATTGTAAACGCGCGGAGTAAGCTCTAAAGTCTAAACAGTGACTTGCCAGCGGCACTGTACGGCGTATGCTGCCCGTCTTACTCGATGACTTTTCCTCGGCGGCCGGGACCTCGCACTCAGCTGAGTGCCATTCCCCCCTCCCCTCGCAACGCAGCGGGGGCAGGCAAGTGGCGGGCGCGTTGTTATTCATGCGCCGCCCGCCCCTGCAATTTGCCGCCACTTGGCCGGCGGCAGCGCGCGAGGAGGGCCTGGCCTTCCGGCCTGCGGGGGATCCCCGACCCTCGCCGCTAACACAATTGTCGTGTAATGGTTCTTGTTTAAACAGGTGTTGATTACATTTATTGAGGAGTGTCGAGTGACGACGTATTTATCTGGAAGGGAGCGCAAGGCACGCATGCTCGCCCCCTCCGTGTTTGCTCGGCTTCTCTTTCTTTACCGCTCGCTTCGCGCCGTGTGAGACGATACGTACGGCCGGTGCCATCCGATCCCGTTCCGAGCCCGCGCTTTTATTTTTACCAGACTTGCTACATATCAGTACTGGGCTACTCCAGTTTCTGTTACATGAGGAATTCAGCTGCTGACGCGCCTCGTAAAAAGTCAGTATAAATTCGAAAACTGAATCAATCATGGAATAATGCAGATAGAGAGGTACAAATTGACACACATGCTTGGACTGACATGGGGTTTTATTAGAAACAAAAAAATATAAAGTTCAAAAAATGTTGACAGATGGCGCTTCATCTGATCAGAATAGCAATAATTAGCATAACAAAGTAAGACAAAGCAAAGATGATGATCTTTACAGGAAATTCTCAATATGTCCAGCATCATTCCTCGGCAATAGCTGTAGTCGAGCACTGTAAAGCATGCCCGGAGTTATGGTGAGGCATTGGCATAGGATGTTGTCTTTCAGCATCCCTATAGATGTCGGTCGATCACGATACTCTTGAGACTTCAGGTAACCCCAAAGCTAATAATCGCACGGACTGAAATGAAATGTCGTGTGACGAGGGCCTCCCGTCGGGTAGACCGTTCGCCTGGTGCAAGTCTTTCGATTTGACGCCACTTCGGCGACTTGCGCGTCGATGGGGATGAAATGATGATGATTAGGACAACACAACACCCAGTCCCTGAGCAGAGAATATCTCCGACCCAGCCGAGAATCGAACCCGGGCCCTTTGGATTGACAGTCTGTCGCGCTGACCACTCAGCTACCAGGGGTGGACATCGCACGGACTGAGGTCTGGGGACCTGGGAGGCCAAGCATGACGAAAGTGGCGGCTAAGCACACGATCATCACCAAACGACGCGCGCAAGCGATCTCTCATGCATCTAGCAATACTTTTTTTTGGTTCTAGTAAAACCCCATGCCATTCCAAGCATGTGTGTCAATTTTTACCTCTCTATCTACATTATTCCGTGGTTTATTAAGTTTTCAAATTTATACTGACTTTTTGATCACCCGGTATATAAAGTATTTAAACCGACAAACTCTGGGAGGTTGTAGCGGACTACAAAACAAATATTTTTCTCTAATGTCATTTTTTCCTATGAGGAGTATTTAAACCGGCAGAGGGAGATCTCTCTGGCGACAAATTAATTAAACCAACCAACATTCTTCCATTTTTTTATGACAAAGAGACAATACATTAATTCCATTTTTTTATGACCAAGGGACAATACATTAACACAACCCAATTTCAATTACAGTAGATTTTCAAAAATTCCTCAATTGACACGTAAACAAAAGGTTACACTGTCGGATCATGTCCTGTCTGACACGGGCAAAAACCCCAGGAGTATCCTGAATTGTTCCTGCTGCTGCTACTATCCGGGCAACCAGATTCTCTTCTCATGCAACAGGGTTTGCGTAAATAAGGTTGTGCATCTCTCCCCACACAAAAAAAAAGTCCAGAGGGGACATACCTTGGGATCGAGCAGATCATGGTACAGGACTACCTCTGCCAATCCACGTTTCTGGGAACCGTCGGTCAAGTAATCGACGCACACGACGACTGAAATGTGCCGGCGCCCCGTCATGTTGGAACAACGTGCGTTGTTTTGTAGGGAGTGGGGCGTCTTCCAGCAATTCTGGCAATGTTCTGGCGAGAAAATTGTAATAGTGCCTGTCATTTGATGGCCTAGGTAGCAGATACGGCGCAATTAAACAGTCCCAACAACACCGACCCACACATTAACGAAGAACCGCACTTGATGAGCGCTAGTAACTATGGCATGTGGGTTATCCTCACTCCAAACATGCGAATTGTGCATGTTGAAGACAGCATCACGCCCGAACGTTGCTTCATCGGTAAACAACACAGAGAATGAAAATGTAGCATGCATTTCACACTGTTCCAGGTACCACTGCGAAAACTGTGCTCTGGGTGGATAATCAACTGATTCTAAGTTGTGGACACGCTGTAAGTGAAATGGACGTAACAATTGCTCTCGAAGGACTGTTCTTACATTCATCTGATTGGTCCCCATGTTACGTACAACTGCACGAGTGCTGATTGAAGGATCCCGCTCCACATGCTGCAAGACAGCTGTCTCAAATTGCAGCGTTCTTACCATACGATGGCGTCCCTGTCCAGGTAATCTGCTGAATGACCCGGTCTGGCGCAGACGTTGGCACACAGCAGCGAAGGTCGTATCATGCGGGATACGGTGATTAGGATATTGTTGTTGATAAACCCGCTGTGGCCGGCCGGTGTGGCCGAGCGGTTCTAGGCGCTTCAGTATGGAACCGCGCGACCGCTACGGTCGTAGGTTCGTATCCTGCCTCGGGCATTGATGTGTGTGATGTCCTTAGGTTAGGTAGATTTAAGTAGTTTTAAGTTCTAGGGGATTGATGACCTAAGCTGTTAAGTCCCATAGTGCTCAGAGCCTTTTGAACAATTTTGAACCAAACCCGCTGAGCAGCTCCTCCGTTGTGGTGCACTACGTAGTACGCACCAACCATATCAGTGTAAGCAATGCACAACTACACTGGTGGACAGCAGTTGCCTACAACTGAAGATCGTAATACGCCCCCTAACAACTGAAGATCGTAATATGCCCTCTAACAAATGAAGATCGTAATACGGCCTCCACCGGTTTAAATAATCCTCACAGGAAAAAAATGACATTAGGGAAAAATATTTGTCTTGATGTCCCCTACAACCTCCCCGAGTTTGTCGGTTCAAATACTTTTCACCATATATATATATATATATATATATATATATATATATATATATATATAGGGTGTTTCAAAAATGACCGGTATATTTGAAACGGCAATACAAACTAAACGAGCAGCGATAGAAATACACCGTTTGTTGCAATATGCTTGCGACAACAGTACACTTTCAGGCAGACAAACTTTCGAAATTACAGTAGTTACAATTGTCAACAACAGATGGCGCTGCAGTCTGGGAAACTCTATAGTACGATATTTTCCACATATCCACCATGTGTAGCAATAATATGCCGTAGTCTCTGAATGAATTACCCGAAACCTTTGACAACGTGTCTGGCGGAATGGATTCACATGCAGATGAGATGTACTGCTTCAGCTGTTCAATTGTTTCTGGATTCTGGCGGTACACCTGGTCTTTCAAGTGTCCCCACAGAAAGAAGTCACAGGGATTCATGTCTGGCTAATAGGGAGGCCAATCCACGCCGCCTCCTGTATGTTTCGGATAGCCCAAAGTAATCACACGATCATCGAAATATTCATTCAGGAAATTAAAGACGTCGGCCGTGCGATGTGGCCGGGCATATCTTGCATAAACCACGAGGTGTTCGCAGTGTCGTCTAAGGCAGTTTGTACCGCCACAAATTCACAAAGAATGTCCAGATAGCGTGATGCAGTAATCGTTTCGGATCTGAAAAATGGGCCAATGATTCCTTTGGAAGAAATGGCGGCCCAGACCAGTACTTTTTGAGGATGCAGGGACGATGGGACTGCAACATGGGGCTTTTCGGTTCCCCATATGCGCTAGTTCTGTTTATTGACGAAGGCGTCCAGGTAAAAATAAGCTTCGTCAGTAAACCAAATGTTGCCCACATGCATATCGCCGTCATCAATCCTGTGCACTATATCGTTAGCAATGTCTCTCGTGCAGCAATGGTAGCGGCGCTGAGGGGTTGCCGCATTTGAATTTTGTATGGATGGAGGTGTAAACTCTGGCGCATGAGACGATACGTGGACGTTGGCGTCATTTGGACCGCAGCTGCAACATGGCGAACGGAAACCCGAGGCTGCTGTTGGATCACCTGCTGCACTAGCTGCGCATTGCCCTCTGTGTATTGCCGTATGCGGTCGCCCTACCTTTCCAGCACGTTCATCCGTCATGTTCCCAGTCTGTTGAAATTTTTCAAACAGATCCTTTATTGTATCGCTTTTCGGTCCTTTGGTTGCATTAAACCTCCATTGAAAACTTCGTCTTGTTGCAACAACACTGTGTTTTAGGCGATGGAATTCCAACACCAGAAAAATCCTCTGTTCTAAGGAATAAACCATGTTGTCCACAGCACACTTGCACGTTGTGAACAGCACACGCTTACAGCAGAAAGACGACGTACAGAATGGCGCACCCACAGGCTGCGTTGTCTTCTATATCTTTCACATCTCTTGCAGCGCCATCTGTTGTTGAAAATTGTAACTACTGTAATTTCGAAAGTTTGTCCGCCTGAAAATGTACTGTTGTCCCAAGCATATTGCAACAAACGGTGTATTTCTATCGCTGCTCGTTTAGTTTGTATTGCCGTTTCAAATATACCGGTCATTTTTGAAACACCCTATATATATATACACTCCTGGAAGTGGAAAAAAGAACACATTGACACCGGTGTGTCAGACCCACCATACTTGCTCCGGACACTGCGACAGGGCTGTACAAGCAATGATCACACGCACGGCACAGCGGACACATCAGGAACCGCGGTGTTGGCCGTCGAATGGCGCTAGCTGCGCAGCATTTGTGCACCGCCGCCGTCAGTGTCAGCCAGTTTGCCGTGGCATACGGAGCTCCTTCGCAGTCTTTAACACTGGTAGCATGCCGCGACAGCGTGGACGTGAACAGTATGTGCAGTTGACGGACTTTGAGCGAGGGCGTATAGTGGGCATGCGGGAGGCCGGGTGGACGTACCGCCGAATTGCTCAACACGTGGGGCGTGAGGTCTCCACAGTACATCGATGTTGTCGCCAGTGGTCGGCGGAAGGTGCACGTGCCCGTCGACCTGGGACCGGACCGCAGCGACGCACGGATGCACGTCAAGACCGTAGGATCCTACGCAGTGCCGTAGGGGACCGCACCGCCACTTCCCAGCAAATTAGGGACACTGTTGCTCCTGGGGTATCGGCGAGGACCATTCGCAACCGTCTCCATGAAGCTGGGCTACGGTCCCGCACACCGTTAGGCCGTCTTCCGCTCACGCCCCAACATCGTGCAGCCCGCCTCCAGTGGTGTCGCGACAGGCGTGAATGGAGGGACGAATGGAGACGTGTCGTCTTCAGCGATGAGAGTCGCTTGTGCCTTGGTGCCAATGATGGTCGTATGCGTGTTTGGACACTAGATCGCGTGTTAGAAATTTGATTGTAAAGGAACATTAATTGTGGGTGGTGACAGGTATGAGGGCGGCTCTCAGACCAGGCTTAGAAATATCTGCCCCTGAACTCCGTGTTGCCATCTGCCAAGCACGCTTGATAGATGTACATCCAAACCGTCATCGAACCCATCGTTCTACCATTCCTAGACCGGCAAGGGAACTTGCTGTTCCAACAGGACAATGCACGTCCGCATGTATCCCGTGCCACCCAACGTGCTCTAGAAGGTGTAAGTCAACTACCTTGGCCAGCAAGATCTCCGGATCTGTCCCCCATTGAGCATGTTTGGGACTGGATGAAGCGTCGTCTCACGCGGTCTGCACGTCCAGCACGAACTCTGGTCCAACTGAGGCGCCAGGTCGAAATGGCATGGCAAGCCGTTCCACAGGACTACATCCAGCATTTCTACGATCGTCTCCATGGGAGAATAGCAGCCTGCATTGCAGCGAAAGGTGGATATACACTGTACTAGTGCCGACATTGTGCATGCTCTGTTGCCTGTGTCTATGTGCCTGTGGTTTTGTCAGTGTGATCATGTGATGTATCTGACCCCAGGAATGTGTCAATAAAGTTTCCCCTTCCTGGGACAATGAATTCACGGTGTTCTTATTTCATGGAGGTGATATATATATATCACTAACTATTGCCACCTAGAATAGCTCCGAAAGTATGACAGTTTGTGGGACAAATGTTGCATGGGACAACAGGGGCCATAAGATGACGTTGGTTTTTTGTTGCTTGGTGGGGTCGCGTCAGGGATATGAAGTTCAACTTTGTTTTTTGAAATGGGATGCTCTAGTTTCGTACTTATTTTCTGATAGGGGCTATAGAGACGAATGCAGTGATGTGTAACAGCAAGGTCTTTGAAGGTCAACGAAGGTCAAAAAGGTGGCATGAACTTCCATTTACAGAAGGTATACGAAGTGATGACCATTGCTATCAATACAGTGCTTCAATCTTCTTATCATGGATTGAGTGCTACTCTTTATCACATCGGCACTTATCAAAGCACATGCTCTGACAACTCTCTCTTGTACATCGTGCAAACGGTAAATATCCGCCTAACTAGGCGTATCCATCTAACGTGACACTGATATGTAAACATCATTCGGCGGTTTCGTAACAGAACACTAATAGGAACGGTAAGACTAGTATCGTCAGATCAAGCGAATATGAATGATGTCTTCCTTCGAAGAACAAGTCGATATGTTTCTCATGTATGGAGACTGCCAACGCAATTCAGTGAGAGCTAGAGACTTTTACGCTGAAAGATATCCTCAACGTACTCACCCTACACGTCGTACATTTACATATGTTTATGATAAATAGAGAACAACTGGATCTTTAACGCATCGGAAATATATCTGGCAAAGGAAAGTTAATAACGAGGAAACAGAAATTGGTACTCTTGCCACTGTGGTTCGAGATACTTGTGTTAGTTCGCGTCATATCGCAAGCGGATCTGGCATGAGTCAGAGTAGTGTTGTTCGTGTTCTGCATCGCCATAAAATATCATCCTTGCCATATCAGTATCCACCAAGAATTAACTGGTACGGATTGAATGCGTCGCATTGAATTCTGCCGATGGGCTCAATTTCAAATTCAGAGGGATGACACATTTATTAATTTGATTTTATTTACTGTAGAGGCTACATTCACGAACCATGGAAATGATAATCTGCATAACATGCATTACTGGGCAAATGAAAATCAATGTTGACTGCAGCAAGTTGCACACCAAAAACCGTTGACGGTGAATGTATGGTGTGGGATTCTGGAGGACAGAATTATTGGCCCCTATTTCATCGAAGGAAATCTTAATGGTAGGAAGTACATCACATTCCTGCAAGAAACATTAGGTCTGTTATTGGAAGAAATGGCTTTAGGAACAAGGAACAGAATATGGTAGCAACACGACGAGCGCCAGGCACATTTTTCGCTGATGGCGGGAAGTGAGTTGCAGACAATTCCCAAATCGTCGGATTGAATGCGGAGCAGATGCATCGTGGCCGGCTCGTTCGCCAGAACTGACGCCTCTGGATTTTTTCTTGTGGGGATTCGTAAAGGACATTTTTTATAAAGACGTTCCAACTACACCTGAAGATACGCGAGAAAAAATTGTCAGAGTATGTGCTTCGATAAGTGCCGATGTGACAAGGAGTACCATTGAATCCATCACAAGAAGATTGCAGCACTGCATTGATACCAATGGTCATCACTTCGAACACGTTCTGTAAACGGACGTTCATGCATACACGTTATAATACACGTTTGAATACACGTTGTAATTGTCGTGAGCGTTAGTTACCTTTGACACTGGACGTGGTGAGTTGATGTTAGTCAAGAACACCTTTAAGACGACAAAAACGCCATAATCAACACCTCATTGAGTTTGAACGAGGTCGTGTAATAGGGCTACTATAAGCTGGACGTTCCTTCTGCTGTACTGTAGAAAGACTTGAATGTAGCCACTGTACATGACTGCTGGCAGCTGTGGTCACGAGAATGTACGGTCGCAAGACGGCCAGGTTCCGGACGGCCACGTGGATCTACCGAGAGGGAAGACCATCGTGTTCCTTGGGCTCTGTACATACGTCCCCCTAAAGGTTTGCACATCGTGGTCTGCTACCCTTGGGAGAACTCGCCCTTTTCTCGATGTGTCACACAACTTTTTCCACAAACCGATCATACACTATGTGATCAAAAGCACCCGGACACTTGGTTGAAAATGACTTAAAAGTTCATGGCGTCCTCCATCTATAATGCTGAAATTCAATATGGTTTTCGCCCACCCTTAGCCTAGATGACAGCTTCCACTCTCGCACGCACACGATCAATCAGGTGCTGGAAGGTTTCTTATAGAATGGCAGCTCGTTCTTCACGGAGTGCTGCACTGAGGAGAGGTATCGATGTCGGTCGGTGAGGTCTGGCACGAAGTCGGCGTTCCAAAACATCCCAAAGGTGTGCTATATGGTCAGGTCAGGACTCTGTGCGGGCCAGTACATTATAGGGATGTTATTGTCGTGTAACCACTCCTCCACAGGCATTGCATTAGGAACAGGTGCTCCATCGTGTTTAAACATGCACTCGCCATTCCCGAATTACTCTTCAACAGTGGGAAGCGAGAAAGTAATTAAAACATCAGTGTTGGCCTGTGCTGTGATAGTGCCACGCAAAACAACAAGGAGTGAAAGGCCCCTTCATGAAAAACACGACTACATCATACCACCTCCTTACACACGCTGGCAAATGACGTTCACCGGGCATTTACCATACCCACACGCTGCCATCGGATCGCCACATTGTGTACCGTGATTCGTCACCCCACATAACGTTTTTCCACCGTTCAATCGTCCGATTTTTACGCTCCTTACACCAAGCGTGGCGACGTTTGGCATTTCTCGGCGTGATGTGTGGCTTATGAGCAGCCGCTCTCCATGACATCCGAGTTTTCTCACCTCCCGCCTAACTGTCATAGTACTTGCAGTGGATCCTGATGCAGTTTGGAATTCCTGTGTGATGGTCTGGATAGATGTCTGCCTATTACCCTTTACGACCATCTTCAACTGTCGGCGGTCTCAGTCAGCCATCAAACGAGGTCGGCCTGCACTTTTTGTACTGCACGTGTCCTTTCACGTTTCTACTTCTCTGTCACATCGGAATCAGTGCACCTAGGGATGTTTAGGAGTGTGGAAATCTCGCGTACAGGCGTACGACACAAGTGACACCCAGTCACCTGACCACGTTCCAAGTCCGTGAGTTCTTCTAAAGCCGAACTGTACATTTGATAGCAAATCGTGTGATATAAAATGATCAATTAACCTTACATACACAGCCTTTTCGATAACTTTTGCAAACACTGATGGCATAGAAATAGGTCTAAAATTAGCTATATTATCCCTTTCTCCCTTTTTTAAAGAGCCTTTACTACTGAGTACTTCAATCGCTCAGGAAACTGACCATCCCTAAAGAAAAAATTACAAATTTGGCTAAATACAGGGCTAACATGTGCAGCACAGTACTTTAATATTCTACTAGACACTCCATCATAACCATAGGAGTCATTAGTCTTCAGTGATTTAATTATTGACTCAATCGCCCTCTTGTCTGTATCACAGAGGAGTATTTCAGACGCCAATCTCGGAAAGGCATTTGCTAAGAAGTTTATATGATTTCCTGTAGAAACTAAATTTTTATTTAATTCACCAGCAATGCTCAGAAAATGGTTGTTAAATACTGTTCATATATCTGATTTATGAGCAACAGAAATATTATTACTGCGAACTGACTTTATATCATCAACCTTGTGCTGCTGACCAGACACTTCCTTCACAACTGACCATATGGCTTTAATTTTATCCTCTGAATTAGCTATTCTATTTGCATACCACATACGTTTTGCCTTGCTAATAACATTTTAAGCACCTTACAATACTGTTTGTAATGGGCTACTGTAGCTTGATTGTGACTACTTCTAACATTTTGATATAATTCCCGCTTTGTTCTACATGATATCCTTATCCCACTAGTCAGTCAACCGGGCTGTCCATTACTGCTAGTACCTCGTTTAGAATGTTCTAATGGAAAGCAACTCTCAAAGAGCATGAGAAATGTGTTATGGAAAGCATTGTATTTATTATCTATATTGTCGGCACTATAAACATCTTGCCACTCTTGTTCCTTGACAAGTTTTGAAAAACTCTCTACTGCTGTTGGATTAACTTTCCTACGTAGTTTGTAATTAAATACGACATTGGTTTGAGAATAAAAACCTTTTAGTGTTAAAATTTGTGCATTATGGTCTGAAAGGCCATTCACCCTTTTACTAACAGAATGCCCATCTAGTAACGAAGAATGAATAAAAATATTGACTATGACTGTGCTACTTTTCCCCTGCACCCTAGTTGGAAAAAAACACAGTTTGCATCAGATCATATGAATTTAGGAGATCTACCAACATCCTTTTTCTTGCACAATCATGTACAAAATTAATATTGAAGTCACCACATATAACTACTTTCTGGTACTTCCTACGAAGTGAATCAAGAACCCTCTCCAGTTTAAGGAAAAATGCTCTGAAGTTGGAGTTAGGGGACCTATAAACAATAGCAATTAGAAGTTTAATTTCACTAAATTCAACTAATGCTGCACAACTTTCAAATATCTGTTCAGTACAGTGTCGTGATAGTCTATGGACCCAAATTAAATACTGTTTTTTACGTACACAGCCACTCCCCCACGCCGCAAAGGGTATCGCCAGGAGTACTCCAGGGAGTGTGATAGAACCGCTGTTTTTCTCTACATACATAAATGATTTGGCGGATAGGGTGGGCAGCAACCTGCAGTTGTCTGCTGATGATGCCGTGGTGTACGGTAAGGCGTCGAAGTTGAGTACCTGTATGAAGATCCAAGACGACTTAGAAAAAAAAATCCAATTGTTATGATGAATGGCAGCTAGCCCTAAATGTTCAAAAAATATGTAAGTTAATGCGGATAAGTAGGAAGATCAACCTGTAATGCAGTATTACTAGTGTCTTGCTTGCCACAGTCAAGTCATTTAAATATCTGGGCGTAACGTTGCGAAGCGATGTGAGGCGGAACGAGCATGTGACAACTGTGGTACGGAAGGAGAATGGTCGACTTCGGGTTATTGGGAGAATTTTAGAAAAAAAGAGTGGTTCATCTGTGAAGGAGACCGCATATAGATGCTGGTGCGATCTATTCTTGGGTACTGCTCCAGTGTTTCTGATCCGTACCAGGTCGGATTCAAGGAAAACATTGAAGCAATTCAGAGGTGGGCTGCTAGATTTGTTACCGGTGGGTTCGAACAACACGTAAGTGTTACGGAGATGCTGCGGGAATTCAAATGGGAATCCGTGGAGAGAAGGCGACATTCTTTACGAGAAACACTTTTGAGAAAATTTAGAGAACCGACACTGACTGCCGAACTACTCTACTGCCGCCAACATACATTGCACGTAAGCACCACGAAGACAAGACACAAGAAATTAGGGTTCATACGGAGGCATATAGACAATCGTTTTTCCCTCAATCAGTTTGTGGGTGGAACAGGAAGGGAATTGGCTAGTTGCGGGACAGAGTACGCTCCACCAAGCACCGTACGGTGGTTTGCGGAATATCTATGTAGATGTAGACACCCTTGTCGCAGTCGGCAGCTGTACCTGTTTTCTTCGCGAGAAGTCTGTGCACCATCCTTCTTGGATATTTACGTCCTTGAGCACGTGAGGAAAAGGTACCCTCATCGTTGGACTACAAGGTTAGGTTCTGTCTCGTGCCGGCACGATCGCCGAATCTCACTTCTCTGTAATTTCTTCCTACGGTTTTACCTGAAACAGTAGGAGCGTGAAACGGCAGTAGACAATGAAAAAGCACTAGTTCTTAGCTGCGCGTCTCGCTGTATAACTGGTAATAAAGAATCTGAGAGACGGTGCCAAAATTTTATGCGCCGTTCAAGGCAACCACACCTGCTCCTCAACACCGATTTCGTCCCAATTTTATTTCCATTTTTTTACGCTACTTACACTGTAAATAAATCGAAATATCAACAAAGTATCTCACTTCCTGAAAAATTATTGATAACAGCTCTTTCGGACCCAATACTCAAAAGCTAGTGAATGATTTTTTTTTTTTTTTTTTTTTTTTTTTTTTGGTAATGACAAACAAGTTCACAAAATAATACGACGAGATTTTTCAAGACGAAAAATGACTGCCATCGTGCAGTTATCAAGTGATTTCCCTCAAACGTACTCCACTATTGCAGCGCTGCAATGAGGTAAAGAATTTGACCAAAAAGGTTCAAAATTACCGTTATAGAGAGAGAAAACGAAATCATATCCAGAGAGGAATACATAAAAATATATTCCATTGGCGAAATGAAGCATTTACTCAGGGTTTTCTGCTAAATTGTGCCATGAGAAAGAGACCCTTTTATGAATGTACACAAAGCATTTTTTTCTATACAAACTTTAAAACTGTATAAATGCATCGCTTATAGCGTGTGTGAGATGCCGAGAAAATTATTGCTGTCCTTGTTTTTACTATGAATATCATCCCAGCATATGCAAAACGTCAACTATAAAATCATAAAAGTATCTAATTTTTTATTCGAAGTGCTCATGTACGTCTTAGAATACCTTTCTGGAAATTTAACTGCAATCCCAAATTTTCCTTTGCCTTTCCTTTACATGCGGTCCATGAAAACACTAGCTTTACGCCCACTGCTTCACTCGCGACACATTTTTACAAAAAACTTTTCATCTCCCATTTCACCCTCTTAGGGGTGGAATATGGAAAAAAAACCCTTCTTAAGCGACGGCTGCGTTGTAAGAGCAGCACCCTCCCCAAATTTGAAGTTCCTATCCTTAGCAGTGTGGGCTTGGCGATGATGTGTCAGACTCACATAGGGGCTGAATGTCCAAAAGCAATGCTACACATACTTTTTTAGTTGTAACAGAGAACCCAAACACAAGTTTACAAAGATTTAGCTTTGAAAATGCTTTCATAATGAAATAATTACATAAAACTTTCCATCCTCTATCTCATTCTAATAGGGAGTTGAGTTTCCAAAACCACTGAAACACGTATTTTGTTTATTTGTAACTGAATCATAATACTAGTTGTCATAGATGTATATTTAAAAATGCCTTAGTAGTTCTTTAATAATGATTTATATTCAAAAAACTTTACTCTGCTGTTTTATCTCCTTAATGGTTTACTTCTGACTGCTAGTTACAGACCAGTATTGTTAACTCCTGTTTTCTCAAAAATTCTTGAAACAATTATGTATAATCAAGTTAGCACGTATTTAGATAACTTAAACTTAATAAGTAACAAACAATATGTATTCATGGAAGGTAAATCAACGACAGATGCTATGGATTCTCTTGTATAATTTGTTCTGGATGTGTTTGAGGCTAGGGGATTTGTTCAGGCTACATTTTGTGATCTGAGCAGAGTGTTTGACTGTGTGGACCATGATAGTTTACTGAATAAGCTATCCTATTATGGTTTTGCTAATACCAGCATAAATATGATTAAATTCTTCCTTGAGAACCGCCTACAAGTTGTATGCATTAACGGGGAGAAGTCAGATCTGATTAATGTTAGGTTTGGCGTGCCACTGGGCTCAGTACGTGGACCTCTATTGTTTTTACTTATGATTAATGACCTGCCATCTTTTGTTAACTCTCACACAATAATGTATGCCGATGACACAACTTTTTTAAAGTAAAAGCTCAGATTTAAACACACTAAAAATATAGTTAAAGATACCCTTGTTCAGAGTTCATTACAGTTTAGTGCAAATGATTTACTGCTAAATGAAAGTAAGAACCTGGCATTTCTTTAGCTTAAGAGAGATTCATGACTTAGAAAGTATAAAATTTTTAGGTGTTATAGTAGACAATAAGTTGGCATGGGAACCACACGTTCAAACATTTATCTGCCAGACTCTCAAGAGTTATCTATTTAATTAGAAACTTAAAAAGACATGTCCCTAACAGTTTTATAAGATCAGCAAATCTTGCTTTCTTTCAAAGTATCATATCATATGGAATCTTATTGTGGAAAATAGCAGTCGGGTAAAGGGCATTCTACTTTTACAAAAAAAAAAAAAAAATGTAAGAATAATAACCGACTCAGATAAGTTAGAACACTGTAAACCCTTGTTTGTTAAATTGCAATGCCTGATGGTAATAAACTTGTACATCTATAATGTTCTATTGTATGTTAGAAACAATATTTCAAATATATCATTAAGAAGGGATGTCCATACCTATAACACCAGGAACAAATCATGTTTAGATGTACCACATCAAAGACTATCCAAGTCACAGAATTCATATCTAGTTCTTGGACTTAAGTTGTACAATACATTAAGTATAGATTAAAAAGAGTTACCTGTCAATATTTTCAAAGCAAAGTTGTACAGAATACTAGTAAATAATCCTTTCTGCACAGTAGACGAATTTTTTGAAACTGAAAATAGTGTCTTTCAACACTGTATCTAGCGGATGGCCTTATGTCATCCTAACTAAATTGTATTTAGTAATTAATGTTAAAAATGTAAGTTATCTTGACGTTGTCTATTGCTTTATGAGCTGAACGACAATAAAATTTGATTGATTGATTGAGAAACAAAATTCTAATTTTGTAGTTATAGTTTCAAAATGCTTTAACAGCACATATGATCAGTTAGGTGTGGAATGTTGAACAATACCTTTTTAAAAAATGCCTAGTGTAAAGACCCACACTAGTGGTTTGGGTGGGCTATGATGACTCATTCAGTGAGTCAGTCAGTCGGGATATTGCATTTATATGTAGAGATTAATAAGTACAATATATTGGGCTTTATTTAGGTTTATTTGCAGTGTAAGAAACGCAAAAATTGGAAATAAAAATAAGTTTTTGCATTGGGACTCGATCCAACGAGCGTCTGATTATTCACAGTGTCAGAGATAGTTTCACTGTCAACACGTGACGAATGGTGCCGCCCTCTATTCGCTCTATATAAAACGGGATCTTCGCGGCCTAGCGGTTAGTCGTTGGCTCACCTCGGAAGATGTTGCTCACAGTAGGCAATGAAACTTCAGGAGGAAGAATTTCTACTGTTCGACTATGGCCTCTTAGACCGGAAGTTTTAATTAATGAAGACGCTGGCCGTGAAACCCTACAAGTTATGATTCGTCGGATTACTGTTCTGCATTCTTTGCGCGGCGCCAACTGCAGCATGGAAATCACGCTAACATAAATGTCTGACGCCTCGCCCGACCCGCATCTCTAAACACTTAACCATATGTAGCTCCCACTTATGTGAATTTTACCTCTGCCCAGGCACTGCACACACCACAAATTTGGGTGAAATCTGTGATGTCGACTAGATGCGGCCCCTTATGAGCTAGGAGGGTTGGGGGGGGGGGGGGGGGGGGGGGAGCGGTGAGGGCAACTCATATTCCTTTCGCGGTCAATAACATAATCGTTTTGAGGTTTCATGACAAATGGTTCGTGGTGCACTTTCTGCTACTCAGTGTCCATTACACGTTCTGGCTGTCTGGAAACTGGCACTGATCAGATACGTATGTGTGTCTGCGTGCCAGGGACTGGTGGAAGTTGGGTCTGTCAAGTTCATTATTGTCTAGGAGGACGAAGAGGGCAATTGGCAAGTGGATACATCGATGGCGTCATTGTATGTGTGCTTTGAGGTTGGCGGTAGTCATTTTGCACAGTTGTTATGAGCTTAAGTTGTGTCTCACACACACAACCAGCACACCTTGCGCACGCATGGCTACCAGCTCCAGCATCTCCAGCTGGAATCTGGATCATCATCTCCATCATGTTTGACAGCACACAAGATACTTCACAAACCAATCAAATTTCTCAAGTAATTCGTTATATACAAATAGTACTGACTTCCTTCCATTAAAAAGGACATCAGCTGAGGAAATTACAGAACAGATTTGTGACAGGTCTGCAAGGATATGGTCTAAAACTGAACTACTGTTTGGACAAGGATATGATAATGCTGCAGCCACAACTAGACATATTAGTGGTGTTCAGAGATGTATTTTGGATGTAAATCCCAAAGCAGCTTTTGTGACATGTAACAGTCACTCACTCAATCTCGTTTGACTACATGCAGCAATAGCTGGAACAAAATTGGCACTGAGAAAATTGTGTAAACATTTTTCTCAAGATCCACACATAGGTGGGGTGTTCTTAAACAAAGTGTTCTAATTAATGTGAAGAGATAGTGTGACAAGATGGAGCTCAACATGTGAATCTGTGCACTTGCTTGCTGAGCACATTGAAAGCATTATAGAAAATTGGAAATCTTGGGAAATAGAACAGAAGAAACACCACAAACCAAGGGGGTGCAGACAGTTCATTGGTTTGGTTTATGACCTATCCTTTGGTTTAATTCCTTTAGTTCTGGAGTGCTGTACCTACAGCAGTGAATGATGTTCAGCTGTCCCTACAGCAAAGATGCTTTTGACATGATTACTGTGCTCGAAAGCTGAAAGCACAGACTTTACACTCAGGTCATAGTGCAGAAACGGACGTGACGTGGACTCAACAAATTGCTGGAAGTCCCCTGCAGAAATATTATGACACGCTACCTCTACAGCTGCCCATAATTGCAAAAGTATCGCCAGTGCAGGATGTTGTGCATGAACTGACCTCTCAATTATGTCCCATAAATGTGCAACGGGATTTGTGTTGGGCGATCTGGATGGCTAAATCATCCCCCTGAACTGTCCAGAATGTTGTTCAAGCCAATTGTGAACAAATGTAGCCCGGTGACATGACACCATTGTTTGGGAATATGAAGTCCACGAATGGCTTCAAATTATCTCCAAGTAGCCGAACATAATCACTTCCAGTCAATGAATAGTTCAGTTGAACCAAAAAACCCAGTTCATTCTGTGTAAACATTTATGACTTCATTATGGACCCATCGCCAGCTTACCTAGTGCCTTGTTAACAAGGTGGCTCCATGGTTTCATGGGGTTTGCACCACACTTGAATCCTACCATCACCTCTTACCAGCTGAAGTCACGACTCATCTAACCAGGCCATAGAGTTCCAGTCTTCTACGATTTAACTGGAGGGGTGCAGCAGATTCAAAATGGTTAAAATGGCTCTGAGCACTATGCGACTTAACTTCTGAGGTCATCAGTCGCCTAGAACTTAGAACTAATTAAACCTACCTAACCTAAGGACATCACACACATCCATGCCCGAGGCAGGATTCGAACCTGCGACCGTAGCGGCCATACTGGCCAGCTGCCGCAGGTGATGTCATGCTGTTAGCAAAGGCACTGTCGTAAGTCATCTGCTGACATAGCCCATTAATGCCAAACTTCACAGCACTGTCCTAACAGGTATGTTCGTCACACACCCCACTTTGATTTCTGCAGTTATTTCATGCAGTACTTCTTGTCTGTGCTACTGGTCGTTAAGTGAAAACCATCAGCCACTGTGTTGCCCGTGGTAAGAAATAATGCCTAAAACCTGGTATTCTTGTCATATTCTTGACACTGTGTATCTCAGAATATTGAATTCCTTAACGATTTCCAAAATGGAATTCCCACATGTCTACCTCAAACTACCATTCTGCGTTGAAAGTCTGTCAATCCCCTTCCAACGGTCATAATAATGTTGCAGATCATTTCACATGAATGACCTGAGTACAAATGATGGCTCCCTCAATCCACTGCCATTTTATACCTTGTGTATGTGATACTACTGCCACCTGTACCACGGCATATACCTACCCCATGATTTATACACTTCGGTGTAATTTGTCAGGAAAGTCACAAAAGCAGCTGAGGGAGCCATACTAAGAAAGCCATGGAGTTATGCTATATTTGGTATTTGAACAGAAACAGGAATCATAAGATGAAAGAAGTTGACTCTGGCTTAAATTTAATTCAGGAAACTCATCAGGAACAGCTTGAGGCAATAGACAAGCTGACATCGAAATTCAAAAAAATGTACGGTACAAATGGATGTATTTCCTGAGCTATTCTACTTCCATCATTTCAAGTACTACTGGATGCAGAAAAAGCTAAATTCATTGTTTGAAACGTACAGTGTTTACTTGAGAAATCTTGCAAATTGAATGCTTCAAATATGATTGCTTAATTACATACATCATATTAGATACCAAATTTCCTTATTTAAAAAAGTTTGACGCAACTTCTCAGCCATTGCAGTGTGGGTTCCTCATCTTCAAATTCAGCAAACTAGATCTTAAAAATATTCTTACAACAGAAAGAAAAAAAAACTAAGGGCCACCCTAACATACATTTAACAGCTTTCCTTCATATGCTTGGTGAGAACTGAAAGCCTTGGTCAATGAAACTATTCATTCCTCTGACCCATTAGCATTTTATGTGACAGGACAATGTCAAAATTGTTCCTTGAACCATCTACCACTAATACCAAAGATCTGTTGGCCGTACATGTAACTAGATATGACAATGAATTCAGTTTAGAAGTTAAACGACTTCTTATATTCTTGTGTCCCCTGCAATACTGCAACCCTTACATGAGATTTACACTGCATTAGATATACATTTACAGTGATAACTGACATCACTGAGAACTTACTGCAACTCTTTAGTTTTCTTCCTATTTCAGTTCTATGCCTACCTTGCAGAGTGTATCACCAAACATTCAACACTAAAATAAAAACCTTTGCCTGTCCTAACCCTCTCTCCCACACTGCCCATTTATATCACTTTTCATGATCTGAAGAAGCAGCATACAATTCCAAGAGTTAGGGGTTTTACTTTTATTTATTTGAGTCTACCGACTTCAATGGGAGCCACACCTCCTGTATGTAAGCACTGACTCATCATTGTCACTATTTATGAGTTAAATGAACCTCAATTTTAAACGTAATAGCAATTTATACATACTTCTCTTAATTTAAGAGACAACATATAAACATTTTCTTTTATACTGTTGAATCTGTTATTGTGAGGTCACCAAGATAATTATTGTGTGATATGCAGTGGAACTTTGATTTTACGTTCTCTGATTTTACATTTTTCACGATTATTTTATGTTTCTTCCTGATAAGGTTGACCATGATTCTATGTTCTTACTTGACATCTCGTTTCACTTCAATCCATTTTCTTCCTATTGACATTTGATGTGACTGAACAATTATTAAGTAGTACAAAATAAAGACCATTTACAATACAGGTGGTGGTGGAGTTCATGGAATATTTTTGGCCATTGCAGAGAGGGGAGGCATGAGGGTGGAAATGCCAACGTAATCCACAATCAGCGATGCTAACACAACTTGCAAGATTTACGAGGGTAATCCCAAAAGTATGGTTCAAATGGCTCTGAGCTCTATGGGACTCAACTGCTGTGGTCATTAGTCCCAAAAGTATGGTCTCCTATTTTTTTTAATAAGTACAGATACTCTGATTGTGTGGCAGTTGGTCACGCTGTTATGAAGAGTGCTTCACACGCAGTCTGTAAACATGCGCACACCGCACTCGGGCGCTCAGTCTTGGCTTGGCAGCCATTGAGAATGGAGCTCCTGTTAGATGATACCACCAAGTGCGAACTGTATGCAATTATTCGGTTTTTGAACGCAAAAGGGCACTGCACTGATTGAAATCCATCGCCGATTGACGGAAGTGTATGGTGAGTCGTGCATGGATGTCAAAAATGTTCATAAATGGTGCAGAGAGTTTGCAGCTGGTTGGACCAAAATTTACGACAAACAAAGGAGCGGGAGACTGTCAATTTCTGAGGAGACATTGTTGAAGATTGAGCAAAGCATGCTTGAAGATCAGTGGATCACCCTGGATGATCTCTGCACATTGGTTCTTGAGATTTCCCAAAGCATCACTCACAGAATTTTAACAGAAACACTGAACTACCAGAAGGTGTGCCCAAGATGGGTGCCATGCATATTGACTGAAGACAACACACGGCAATGAGTAGATGGTTCCCGCACATTTCTTCACTGCCTTGCAGCTGAACACAACTTTCTGGACTCAACTGTCACAGGTGACGAAACCTGGGAATAACACTTTACACCTGAGACCAAGCAACAATCACACCAGTGGCGGCATCCTTCTTCTTTTGGGATCAGAAAGGGGTATTGTTGGTCCACTTTATGCCCACTGGGAACACAATTAATGCTGACATGTACTGTGAGACTCTGAAAAAACTCAAACGGGCAATTCAGAACCGAAGAAGAGGAATGTTGAGCAAGGGCGTACACATTCTCCATGACAACGCTCACCCCCACATCACTCGGCAAACCGTTGCTCTCTTGCAACAGTTTCAGATGGAACATAATCACCCAGCCACCCTATAGTCCTGACTTGGAACCCAGTGATTATCACCTGTTCCCTAGGTTAAAAGAACATTTGGCTGGAAAGCAATTCAGCTCCAATGATGAGGTGAAAGACGAGGTTCATAACTTTCTGAACAGCATAGCAGTGAGCTGGTATGACATGGGCATACAAAAACTGCCACAGCATCTACAAAAATGCATCGACAGAAATGGTGATTATGTTGAAAAATAGCTACATGTTCAAGCTGTAAACTGATGTAAACTATTGTAGAAATAAAGAGGTCTATGTAGAAAAATAGGAGAACTTACTACTTTTGGGATTACCCCCATAGCTTAACCGTCCAATTATGATACAACTCCTGCTAGGCTGTGGCAGAAATGGGAAAAATAGGACAGTCAACGTGAAGTGTTCTGGACCACCCTCCTTTTCTTGTGACACTTGTAACTCACTCTTGCCTTTTGCGCGTATTTCCGATGTGCTGTATTCAGCAACAACATCGATTGTCAACCTTTTAAATTCAAACACTGAGTCTCGAAGAATATTCACATAAGAATAAAGGAAACGTCAACCATTTCAAGTTAGTGAGCTCTTATTGGCTGGCAACTTGTTATGCCACACTGCAGCCACCACACCACACAACACAACACATGTATAAATTAGATAACTGTCCCATTTGCCAACACACTACTGCCACAGATTATAACTTAAAACCTGCTATTTTGAGAGTTCTTTTATTTTGTGTTTACCTTGAAAATAGCAAAAATTTATAGCTTACATGATGAAATAAACTGAAAACTGTGAAATATGGTGAAAACTGCCGGATTACAACATCTCAGCTGCAGCCATAGCTGTATAGCAAGGTGATGTCATGCTAATGCAGTGACTTCTAGCATGCAGAGTGATCAACAGCAAGCTTACTTGGCTGCTTGTTCTATAGTGACGTGACTGGTGACCAGGGATCAGTGTAAGTTAAAACTGATTGACCTAATAATCAGTCCGACGCCAAAGAATTGACATTGGTAGGAAACTGTTTATTCAGTGAAAACAATAAGCTACTTAATTGTAAACCAAAGTGACAATACACAACCAAAAGACATAAAAATATGGAACATAGAAAAACAAAGGAATGAATATCATGCATGGGAGAATGCACAAGCTACTTTTTGTAGTCGTGACATCACCCGTGAGTTTTCGACTGTTGAGTCTTGCAATCATGTTTGATCAACCTCTGTGTGAACTGTTTGCATTTCGATAATTCATTTACTTAGTAGTGTGTGTGCCGCATTAAGCTGTTTCAAAGTAATGGCACAATGAAAATTCATCACAAATACATCACCCCTACCATTAAATGTCAGTTAATAACATAGCAATGACACAAGACTTGAAGAAATGTTATAACAAACAAGACTTGAGACAAAAGTCATACAATTAAGCCTTAGCATTAAAACAGTCTGGGACTTTGTTATGAATATATTACAAGTATGTTCTCATTTACATTTTAATATGATTAGAGAACGAAGGTTGAAATAAATTTTAGTGTTTATTTCCGAATATCCAGGGGCGTTGGCAAGGGGGGGGGGGGGCTATGGGGAGTATCATAACACACCAGATAAAATGACTTCAGAAACTGTGAATATATTACTTCAACAGATTCAATCATTTTTTTTATAATTATATAGCAAAATAGATTGCATTATATTACATTTCAAACAAATTTTAACAAAATAGTAAGGGTGGCAAATAGTTTACTTTCTAAACCAATAAATATCATTTAACTTAAAATGGGTGTCTTATTATTTATTAATATACATTGGAGAGCTGAAACTATGGAAGAAAAAGTGGGCTGATGAAAGTAAAAGAGCTGAAACAGCAACTGAAGCTTTAAAAAACTGCGACAAGAATTTTTTCCCAAAGTATATGTTTCACTTAAAATATTTGGGATTATCCCTGTCACAACAAGCATTCTGAAATAAAGCTTCTCTACTTTGAGACGAATGAAGACTTATTTATGTAACACAATGGGACAGGTGAGACTAAATGGATTAGCTCTTGCAAATATACATAAAGAAATAGATATGGACATTGAAAATATCATTGACATATTCAGTAAAAAGAAACAGAGATGACAAATTGGGCAGAAGACAGAAATATCCAGTGAATTTTGTTACAGAACTTTTTTTATATTCATGTCAAGTTCAAGTTTTTGCATTCATGGCATCTTCTGTATCCAGAAAATTAATAATGAAAACTTACTTGTTGCAAGTTCACCTTTTTTATGGTTTATATAATTAATAATAATTTTTTTACCTTGAACTCCAAAACTGTTACCAAAAACTACTTTAAGCAACACCAATTTTACCAATTTGTCGGTGGAGAACCCTTACTCTCCTTTTGTTAAGTGATATTACATTCCCCCATTCCCCTTCCCCTCCCCATTAGCTCCCCCCCCCCCACCCCCACCCCCCCTGACCAATTTCCAGAACCACCCCTGCGAATATGTACGAGGGTCACTCCAAAAGAAATGCACACTATTTTTTTTAAAATACATCTTTTATTCTACATGTTTGAAAGTTTTACAGTGCGTAGATACATCCTTTAGGAACAATATTTTCATTTCTCCACATAATTTCCATCCCTCTCAACTGCCTTATGCAATCTTGGAACCAGTGTGTATATACCCGCACGGTAAAATTCTGGACCAACCTTTTGGAGCCAGTTTGGCAGTGTGCACAAGGGAGTTATCATCTTCAAACTTTGTTCCACGAAGAGAGTCTATCAGTTTCCCAAAGAGATGATAGCCACATGGAGTCAGGTAAGGACTGTAAGGTGGGTGTTTCAGTGTTGTCCATCCGAGTTTTGTGATCGCTTCCATGGTTTTTTGACTGACATGTGGTCGTGCATTGTTGTGCAACAGCAAAATACCCTGATTTTGCCGATGTGGTCGAAGACGACTCAGTCGAGCTTGAAGTTTCTTCAGTGTCGTCACATATGCATCAGAATTTATGGTGGTTCCACTTGGCATGATGTCCACAAGCAAGAATCCTTTAGAATCGAAAAACACCATACCCATAAATTTTCCAGCAGAATGTGTGGTTTTGAATTTCTTTCTCCCCCCCCCCCCCCCCCCCCTGCCCCCTTGGGTCAATTTGCATGATGCCACTCCATCAATTGCCTCTTCATCTCTGGTGAAAAATGATGGAGCCATGTTTCATCACCTGTCACAATTCTTCCAAGAAATTCAGCTCCACCATTCTCGTACTGTTTGCTGCATACCGCTTTTCTTGTTTCTTTGTGAGCCACTGTCAACATCCTGGAAATCCACCTGGCACAAACCTTTTTTATCGCTAACACTTTCATTATTCTGCAAACACTTCCTCCCCCTATCCCAACACAGCGTGACAATTCGTTCACTGTGATGCATCTGTCAGCAGTCACCAATTCGTTAACTCTCTGCACATTGTCTGGAGCGTGTGCACTACGTGGCCTGCAACTGTGAGGACAACCCTCAATATTGCCAAGCCCACTTTCATCATGTAACCTGTTTGTACTGTGATCGACAGCACTTTTTCAACCTCTTGTGGATGTTTCCCACTGTTTCGTTTTCACAGCACATGAATTCTATGACAGCATGTTGCTTCTGACGAATGTCAAGTGTAGCAGCCATCTTGAAGACATGCTGTGATGGTGCCACTCATGGGAACAGGTTGAACTAAGTTTGAAAACAAGTGAGAAGTATGTATCTACACACTGTAAAACTTTCACAAGTACAGAATGAAAACTGTATTTTTACAAAAATAGTGTGCATTTCTTTTGGAGTGACCTTCATCGTTATTTCCATGTGTGTACTTAGGCAGGAACAAAATAGGACAGCCTTATATTGCTTCCAGTGAAACGAACAGCGAAAAAATTCATATTCTACCTTGTCACAATTACTTCGCTGTTTATTTCCAAATATGTGGCAATTTCTGAGTGTTTGTTTAGGCAGGAACCTTAGAGGGCAGCTTTAATTGGTGCTATTGAAATGAGCAGCATTAAAATTCATATTCTTTCTTCCCACAAGTGTATTGTTAGGCAGGAACTAAAGAAGACAGTTTAAATTGCTGCGTGTGAACCGATGAGCAATAACATTCATATTCTTACTTTTTACATGTATGTAACACATTGCACAACCACAAATACATTCCTCTAAAGCATTCTCACTACAACTGTGTGTGTCTCCTCTCACTAACACATGCATAAACATCAACTCTGTGCTATAGCGACCAAAAAAATCGGTAGCCTCATTTCTGGTCGCCTTCATTGTGCCACATCAGTTCCTGCAAAAAGTAGTGTGAAATGTACTTGACCTGCACAAATCAGAAGCAAAAAATAAAAAACCAGTGCTCCTGGCAGCCGGGCGCAGAACTTTGATAGCTGCAATTCACTTATTACATGCAGAACAGTGTGTGTGTGACTGCCAGTGTGAAAATACGTTGACAGCTGCAATTCATTTGTTACACCATGCAACACTGCACTTAGACACACTATGTGACACTTTGCTTCTACACACTAGCATGTAACAGCTGTTGTGTCAGATGCTATAAGAGTGTGGCAAATTGAGTGACCACAGCTTTCACTTAGGTTAAATTTATATGGTTACCAGTATACCTCATACCGCTCTCCACTACCATGCACTAATTTTACTTACAGTAGTTCTGCTCAGAGTCTGTCAACGGAATCTGGAATGTATCATGCCTCTACCAATAGCAGCCAATATAGGCTACTCCATTTGCTATGTGTGACACCACAATAACAGGATGTGTTCAGTGAACAGTTGTGTGATGGCTTGTTTGTCTTTGTTGCAGTCCTCAATGGTGTTTACTGCACTGTGGTGGCAGACAGATTGTTGAGAAAGAGAAACACTGAAAACACGGCAGGCATAACTTTATTCCATATTCATTGGTATAAGCAAGTATCACACATGAAGGAAAACTTGTGTGTATATACATACTTTCATTAAATGTACTGTGTTTACACTACAGCAAGTCAGCTTAATTCACCATGCTCATCAATTTTTACTTTCTTCTGGGTGAGCACAAAGGAAAGATATCTCAAAAAGACATGTTTTGATTTTTAATTTTTGGTCATAGCATGTCGGAAAACAGCTCACTTACCTTGTACCCATATACTAGTTTCAATTTTTTGACAAGCTTTTGCTTGCTGATACAAACCTGTGATTTTTATAGAATTGATGAAATTCATTACCACAAATTATTGTTTAAACAACATGTTGACATTTAATTTCCTTCACTTGTACAGATTTTATACAATGTATTGGAGAGGATTAAGATTTTTAATCATATATGCCAATTACAAATGTTTCTGCTCATATTCTGGTGGTTTTAATATTTTCCTCAATTCTGCATTTTCCTCTATTTTGCGTTTCTTAAGTCTGGACCGCATAGAAACATAAAATAGGGGTTCACTGTAATCAGTTTTGGTACTTCCGAATATTACTGAAAATCTCTTGCCATTCCAAAAGTTTGAAAACCAAAGGAAATTTCAGTCATGATATAATCTGTGATTCATCATCATGAGATAATTTTAAATATGTGTGAGTGATATTAGTTTCGGAAAACACCAATTGACTTACTTGTTGGTGGTTTATACACACTTCCGTGACTATTCTTTATTGGATTACAGATCAATATTTCACAACTAGTGCAACCACAAATATATTCTGATGACGCTGAGGAGCACATTCCATCATGCAGGGTGGCCCAAAATGACATTTAAATGTCTTTTGCATAACATCAATGTTTGTAGAACAACAGAGCAAAAAGAACAACATTAAGTAATTAGTGTCTGTATGAAAACACAATTTGAAAGATATGTTCAACCGCATCAGTTTGAGGTGTCTGAAGAAGAAAAATGGTACATCTTTTAGTGTGCTAAATCAAGTGGTGGTAATTATTTCTGTCAGATTTGGACATAAATATAAATAAATGAACATTAAAACCATTTTTGTCCTTTCTGCAGGTATTCAGCCAATGGTCCACATTCATATTCCACATGCGGCCACCAAAGGGGATTGATGTAGGTTGCTCAATATGAATGATACTACAGAGTTTCACAGTTCCTTTTATGCAATCCCTGATAAAGGGATTCAGGATGCATCCATATTAAAATATGTGAGAGTAAAAGTTCCTTGGAAGGTGAATAAGGATGAATGTGGAAACCTAAGGGCTTTACATATGAGTATTTTCTAAAGTCCTCACAAAAAAATAAAAAAATAAAAAAAAAATTACGAAGCATAGAGTAATAGGTGTGTTTACAAGATTCCCAAGTGGTCAGACTCAAGTGCCTGTTGCAACTCATGGAGGAGATCACATGGGTAAGAAAGTATGGAGGAAAGTGAGAAGCTGTAAAATCATTCACCCAAAATCCTGAAAGACTGTGAAAGTCATCACGGTATGGGGCAGAGTGCTACAATATGTTATCTCATCTAAGTACTGGGAAACTTTTCAAACCCTACATTGAAAAGAAAGTTTCAGAAGGGCAGACAGACTTATATGTTAAGAAGTCTTTCTTTTAAGGAATTTTTAGCAGTAAATCCAGCATTAGATTTTCCTTGCCTACCGTAGATGAATATAGCACTTGCTTGCAACTTGATGTCAAGATAGAGGTGGCTAAGGAAGACACTGAAAGGAAGAAACAATTGGATACTGAGAAAATAGTTGATGTAAAACCAGCAAACAGATTTTTTACAACACTTAAAAACTAAAGAAAATGATTGTTTCTTGATTTCTTATGACAGTCAAAAGAGCTTTGTTCTTCTGGAACTTAGTGACCAATCTGTGTACTATGGTAGACAGCTGTAATACTATAATTTGTCTGTCACAAAAGGTGTGTATAATGGTTCCCTGGATCCTGATGATGATACAATATACACTTGGATTGAATATCAGTGCAAGAAATCAGTTAATGAAGTTGCATCAGTAATTTTTAATGAGTTGAATAGTTGTAATCTGACGGATCTGAAGAGTTTATGACTTGTCGCAAAACACTATCTGGTAATATTGGTCTCAGAATCACTGTGAAAGAAGACAAAAGAATAGGATGTGAATAAGATACTGCAAAAGCATTTTGGTACACCTTGGGGAGAGACAGAAAAACAATGAGAAAACCCCATGTAGTGATGAAAATTGTGATGACTGAGTGCCTCAGTGATCCAGGGTTTGCTGAGCAATTGGACACTGTAGCCATAGCAATTGATTGTTAGTTAAATTTTAAAAATTAAATTATGTTTTTCAATTTTTCAGTAGTTTTGAGGATTGATGTCAGAGACACACCATCAATATTTTTATACATTTGAAACTAGCTTTCATTTTATGAATTATTAGTTATGCCTATTCATTAAAACCTAATAACAAATATTTTCTTATTAGCTCTCGTAATTGTAATTTAGCAGTAATGATAAAATTTGTATTATAACACTCATTTTTTTAATAAAACACTCTAAACATGTTTGTTTCAAAAATGAACTTCTATTGCTATTTACCGATCAAAACCAGACAAAAAATAAATTCCAAAATGAACACGGACAACTTGATTTTCCATAATAAAATTGAAAAATTTAATGTGAAATAATATTGATAACAGTTTTTTTTAAAGTGGTTCTGCATAGGTAAAGCTAATGTAATCAAAGTTGACAACTGTAGTTTTAACATAATGACAGTCTGCACAAACATAATGTTCAATATCTTATGACAATATCTCCAGCCACTTAAAAACTGTAATTTTACTTTCAAAATTTAATCCTGTTCAAGGTTTGGATAGTGGATTCAGTTCAGATAATGAGAGTACTATAATCATACTAACAAATTCATATGCCAGTTTTTGTCTACTTACAAACTCCAAAATAATCTGCAGTGCGTTATTTTAAACAGCTCGTGTTTCAGTCAAAATTCCCTCATTTTTAATCACATGAATAAATTGCAGCAGTAAAAAACAAGCTTCATTCTTTTTCATAACCAGTGTAAATATTATTCTCTTTTACCCTGTGATGAAACCATGGCCAAATGTCACTTGGCTGGCTCAACAGCTGGATTTTATCAGTTCATCATCTCCCTTCTGAAGCTCCTTTCCTTATCATGCCAGCACATTTGTGGTTGAAATCGGCTCCTGAATTGCCAGAAAACCACTATGTTTCAAGGTTATATGTAAATAAGAAGGCTGTCCTTAAGGAATGTCTTTACATCCTAAGTGTATGGGTTTACACCACCTTGAATTCCAGAAGCTTCAAGTGTTGATGGTGTTGACTAGTCTATTATGGAAGTGGCTGACATACTTAGCACATAAGCTCTAGAAATATGACTGGGTCAAATGTAAATATCCCTGTAGCTTGGGACCCAGTAAGTGCTTTTTTTATGCTCCTATGAGACAGACCTCCTGGAAAAGCTTTGCAGTTTGGTAAATTGAGACTATTCTCCCTGGGTTGTTCTTCAGCTACTTTATTATTTTATGACTGTGTTATGAATCAAGTGGACGAAAGAATGTAGAGTCCAATGACCGAAGCCATTGGATACAATGCGATGGCAGAGACAACAAAACAAATAGATTTTCTTTAGCCCATGTTTCTGGAATTTCACCTGTTTCATCTTGCTTGCACAATACACGTGGGCACACATGCGCTTGCTCGTGCTTGTGCACTCTAGCTGGAAAAGGATTTACTCTGAAAGCCAGCAAGTTTTCTTCTGTTTCGTGTGTTCCCATCAACGACTTGATGCTTCTGCTATTTTTCAAGTGGTCTCCTTCACTTCTAAATAATTTACATTCTACCAGAATTTTACTATTTATGTAGCCTTTCTTACTATTCCATGTTGTTTGCAAAACAGAAAATATATTCTGTGCTCCTCTTTCACTAGCTCATCACCTGTAACTAAGTAAACTTTTATGTGCAATGCTTCCACGTCATCTGTTTCCTAATTAATTATGTGATTCTACCTATTTTATTTATTCAGTTATTTACGTTAACACATTTAGGATGCACTGGTGAATGTACTTCAGCTTTCTCATGATTGACATATTTGAAACACGTAACAGTAATGACTTTATATGAACATTTATTATTACTTTACTATAACAATTTAATGCAAAACAGTTACGAATGGAAAGGGAACAAATCAACAGAAAAATAACAAGGTAAATAAAAGGAGTAAACGAGCACAGAATATACTGAGTAAAAATTATGAATCTTCAATTTCAATTGGGCGCAGGAGCTAACAGGAAACTATAGGTTTTTACCATTATTCCACGAGGTACGGTAGGTTATTCCATAATTTAATACTTGTGATGTACAATTACTTGGCATAAAATTCTGGGGCATGGGGAGGGCAGAAAATAATTTGTACCATAAGTATCAAGTACATCATCAATGTAGTCATGAAAAAATGTAATCTTAGGACAAACATGTGAGGCTGTTCTCCCTGAAGAGACACTGGAACAAGCATAGCGAGCGATAAACCTCAATTCAGCTCACAGAAAACCTGAGTAACTGTCTGCAGGCAATGGTTACATGATTGCAGATAGATGCATTCTTTACATATCATACAATAATGTAAAATGAGATCAGGAGTATAACAGTAATTAATACATATAATATTACTTCCTGAACCATTTTGGATAGGGAGGATAAGAATAGTTCTATTACAAGATCTTCTAAAAAGTACGATTTTCCATCTCTTCATAGAATCTTTTGCATTGCACTCATTACATACTGAAGGTAACCTATAACAAATTGCAATATATACAGGGTGGATGACCCAAAACATGCACCACAAATATTTTGATAATGGAAGGCACCACTGATATGCAGATTTCACAAAATGTAATAGTAGGTAGGGGGTTGGGCTATACAGCCCATACATAGAGAGTTACGAATTTAAAATGTGTATTTATTTAGGACAGGTACAAATATTTCTATGAAACAATGGCTACTGACAGTCCACAATCAAAGTCAGCTAAATTACAATGTCAGTGGTGTTTGTTACAGGAGTCTAGTGCAAGCAGTTTACAAGATATCATAATTTGAACATTGTAAACACTGGCAGTTGTTTGTTTCATGTTGTAGCACAAATGAATGCAATTTTCACATGGGTGCTGCCTTACACAGAAGTTAATAAGTCTCCAGAGGTGTTGTGTTGTTAAATGGGACATTGCCTAGGACAAATGAAAGAAACAAAGATAATTGCAGTATCTCTGTGTTCAAATTGAAAACAATCAGCGTCAATACAAGCTTGTAGTCTGCCATGCAACAATTGCTGTACGCTTTCTAGCATTTCAGTAGAAATTGCAGTGCAGGCATCAGTAATACACTGTTTCATATCATCTTTAATTGCTTGAAGAGGTCAGTGTCTATTGGGATACCTTTGGGCATACAGGGTACACAAACAAACGGCATACTTCCTGTATTCACCATGAAGCATGAGCATGTTCGCCTTTTTTGCATTAGGATCTTCTAAGCACATGCTACTTCGTCCACAACTGTCAGAGTTTAGAATGTTCACAGTATGGTAACTTGTAAACTACATGCACTAACTCCCTGCAACAAGCACCAGTGACATTCTCATTTGCACCACTTTTAGGAATTTACTGTCAATAGCCATTGTCCCATTTAAAAATTTGTAACTGTTATTAAAAAAAACTGCATGTTTGTCCATGTCCCAAAATCAGTGTATTGGCTACAAATACGTGCCCTTGTTTGCAAATCCAGTTCTGTGAAAACCACGTAATGATAGTGCTTCCTTATCCAAACTATTCGTGGTGCAAGTGTAGGTTGATTCACTTCTTGTATCTCCTGTTATGCCATCCAAAGAGTGAGGTGCCAAAGAAAGGTTGGTATCCCACAACTTAACCCCAAGAATAGATAGCAGCTGTGAGTTGCTTCAATGAATGAGCGACACAGGGGTAGCCACGCCCACAAACTTTTTCTACGCAGCTGCAATGTCTTCATCTACTTACAGCTGAGCACAGTACTGCACAGCCCAGTCCACGATCATCAAGTAAAGTAATAGCATGATCTTCTAGTAGGCCAGCTGTGTAATCAATGTCTTAGACACAATTATAAGTGAAGTTATGTCAAGTGTATTTCAAGTGAAAAGATTTCAAGTGAAAAAACTTGTGGTTTGTCCGTATCAAGTGATATGTTAATGTTCAGAGCCAGTTGTAAATACTCACGACAGTTTTGTGGAAATGGACTATACAAAATTAAGTAAAGCTTCTTATCTACGTCTTGCTTCTATTACACCTACTATACACAGCAGCTGAGTCCTACAGTACATCCTATTACTAAAATAAAAATCACATTTGTAAAATAATCAGCTTTGCATCCATATGATTACAATATGCAATATAAAAAAATTTATTTATAATGTACTATACAATAAAAAAGTTATAAAGCCATTACAAAATATAACAACATTAACCATTAAAGCAGCTGGTATTTTATACCATTCAATATGAAACATTATGTATTTGATATTTTATATCATGACAATACGAATCTTATTGTCACTCCACTGCTTTATTTGTTCATCAGCTAGCTTGAAATACATCCTGCTGATGCCTCTGTAGATGTGTGGAATGACATTCTTTACTTTTAATACTCACTTTTGTAAAAAATACATATTCAAAACTGAGTTTTGAAATGAATTAATAACGAGTTAAAACAATTCGAAAATTCTCTGTAATGAGATGATCATCTTGAAATATTATTACAATATTGACTTCAAAATCTGAAAAAGAAACAAAGAATTAATATTTATGTAACTCTAAGAAAACACATTAAATAAAGTTGCAGTTCTCTTACTATCACATAAAGCGCTTACAATGTATTAATTATTCTTACAATTATCCAAGCTAATCTATCAATTTTCTGTGAAATATGAAAACATATGCAAGTATCAGAGACAAACTTTTGATATGAGAAAGAGAAAATTCAGGAATGACAAAGATTCACAGCAAGGACTTACACAAGCAGCAAGACTTACACATTAGAACAATCATCACTTTGGTGAATGGATGTCTAAGACAACTATTTTGCATCTTCAGCTTTTAGAAAAATGTGCATGCTTTTAAAAGAAATTAGTCTTTAATTTTCTTCTACTTTATTTTAAACAAAATATCTTATGTTTTTTGTTGATCTCCACTTGGCGCTTCTGGCTTCACATTTAAGATTAGTGATATACGTCATAGCTGTTACTATAGTTACAAAGTTTTAATATTTATTATTTTGCAGAACAAAAAGAACTCAATAAAGTAATGTTACATGAAATAAACTGTAAGTTCTTGTCTGGCAATCAACTGCTTCCAGTCACTATTGACTGGTGTACGGTATATTCACTAATTCTTCTAATAAATCAAGTCATGTCTTACTGATATTCTTACAATGGACAGAGAGATTAATGAGTATGATGTCACGAGACTATTTATCATATGCTCAGAATATAATGGGAAGATTGTTAAGTTTTTCTATTTTCTGGATCTGAACTGGCAAGTCGTGTCCAACATGCCACGTTTCAAACTGGATTCCAACCAAAAAACACTGAAAGTTTGTTACAATTTCTAAAGCAATAAACTGCTGCTTTTGTGTGTGTATACACTTGTTTAGATCTGGAATCAACATGAACGTGACAACTAAAAATTTATATTCCAAATTCAGTACGTGTTTGAAATTTGTTTTGGTTTGTAGATGAAACTGTTGCACGTAGGCACGTAATGGAAAATAGCAAAATAAAAACTGAAATTTCTCATTCTATAACAGAAACACATCTACATTTACATCTACACCCTGCATACCACTGTAAAGTGCATGACAGAGGGTGCAACACACTGTACCCATTCCATTCACATATGGAGAACAGGAAAAATCATTGTATAAATGCCTCTGTGCATGCTGTAATTACTGATAATCTAAGTTTGTCCTCACATTCCCTATGGGAGCAATATGTATGGGGTTGTGGTGTATTCCTAGAGTCATCATTTAAAGTCGGTTCTTGAAATTTTGTTACCAGAATTTCTCAAGCGTATCCATCTATCTTTAAGAGTCTGCCAGTTCAGTCCTTTTAACAACTCTGTGATGCACAAAAGCAAAACGAGGATAATGGAATGTAGTCGAATTAAGTCGAGTGATGCTGAGGGAATTAGATTAGGAAATGAGACACATTAAGTAGTAAAGGAGTTTTGCTCCTTGGGGGCAAAATAACTGATGATGGTCGAAGTAGAGAGGATATAAAATGTAGACTGGCAATGGCAAGGAAAGTGTTTCTGAAGAAGAGAAATTTGTTAACATCGAGTATAGATTTAAGTGTCAGGAAGTCGTTTCTGAAAGTATTTGTACGGAGTGTAGCCATGTATGGAAGTGAAACACCGACGATAAATAGTTTGGACGAGAAGAGAATAGAACCTTTCGAAATGTGGTGCTACAGAAGAATGCTGAAGATTAGATGGGTAGATCACATAACTAATGAGGAGGTATTGAAAAGAATTGGGGAGAAGAGGAATTTGTGGGACAACTTGACAAGAAGAAGGGACCGGTTGGTAGGACATGTTCCGAGGCATCAAGGGATCACAAATTTAGCATTGGAGGGCAGCGTGGAGGGTAAAAATCATAGAGGGAGACCAAGAGATGAATATACTAAGCAGATTCAGAAGGATGTAAGTTGCAGTAAGTACTTGGAGATGAAGAAGCTTGCACAGGATAGAGTAGCATGGAGAGCTGCATCAAACCAGTCTCAGGACTGAAGACGACAACGACGACGACGACGACGACAACAACAACGACGACGACGACGACAACAACAACGTGATGCTCTCCAATGTGTCAAACAAATCTATGATCTTTGATGATCCCATTCCCTGAATACATTCAATATCCTCTTCTACTCCTATCTGGAATGGGTTCCACACACTTGAGCAATATTTTAGGATGGGTTAAATGAGCAGTTTGTATGCAATCTCCTTTACATATTTACTGCATTTCCCTAGTATCCTATCAATAAACTGAAGTCTGCTATCTGCTTTACCCATGACTGAGCCTATGTCAACATTCAATTTTGTGTCCCTACTAAGTGTTACACCCAGGTATTCGTATAAGTTTACAGGTTCCACCTGTAAATCACTGATATTATATTCATAAGATACTATGTTTGTTTCTATCTTTTTTTTTTCATTTTGTTAAGAGCACAATTTTATATTTCAGAACATTTAAGGCATGTTGACAATTTTGCACTAGTTTGAAATCTTATGAAGGCCTGACTGAATATTTGTGCAGCTCCTTTCAGACTATATGCCACTGCAGATAACTGCAAAATCTACAAGAAGTCTGAGGTTATTACTAATATTGTCCATAAGATCATTACTATACAATATAAACAGCAAAGCACGCTACACACTTCCTTGGGCTACACCTTAAGTACCTCTCCATCCAGGACAACATGATGTTTCCACCCTACCAAGAAATCCTCAATCCAGACACAAATTTATTCTGATACCACACCATGACTGTACTTTTGATAACAAGTATAGGTGAGATACTGAGTCAAACATTTTTTGGAAATCGTGAAATACTGCATCTACCTGACTGCTGTGATCCACTACTTTCAGCATGTTGTGAGAAAAGTGCAAATTGTGTTTCACATGATACACTTAATTTTCATTTGGCAGGCAAATTATGTAGAATTGGATGAAAAAAAATATTTTACTTATGTTGCAGCAGGGTTAAATTCAGTCATAATATGATGTAAGGTCTGTTCTCTTTGTTAGTTTCAGATTTGTTTATAACTTCATCACTAGTATCTCACTCTATAGTAGGGCACAACATGTAATAAAACTTTCCGACACTAAAACTGTTGCTAAGCCTACACTCTTAACACACAAAAATCTGAAGATGTGGAATAAAGTTAAAAATCAGTTACAGCCCTACGCTTTCTGTGAAATTTTGACTACATATGTAATAAGCTGTCTGTACTCCATTTTACATCACATCTGAAGTGACAGTGACTGCAAGTTCTATTACAATTTTGTTATTTCTACATACAGTGTATTAAAACATGATAAGTTCCTCACCAAGCCATATGGACTCTTACATCTCTTATGTAACATTTCCAAGCACAGATTTCAGAATGGATCTTCTACATCATGATTTAAAAAAATTAAATGTCATATGACATTGCTGGTTGGAATATCCCCACAGTTGGAATTCAGCTGCCTAATGGAAAGGGTATGAGTTGTGTTATATGTGTATTTGTTGAGTGTAGGTGAGTGTAACTGATGCATATACAATGAAGTGTTACTTTTTTGTTGTTGTTGATGATGATGATGATGAGAGAAGGGAGAGGGTGGCACCCAGTGGTAACAAATAGTTTACCCCCTCAAATAGCATCAAGAGGGCCATTGAATTTTACATCCCCATCTGATGGGTGAATCATCACCAACAATGCCACACGTCCTCACTTCATGAGACACTGCAGACAGACACTAGCACCTCTCCTTGCCTTGCTGGTCAAACACTTGCAGAGAGAATTTCATTTACTCCCAGGATTAGAAGTGGGTTACCTCAGAGTCGAGTGCCACTGTGTAAACATACTTTAATGGCTTTGGCTACAGAGATCAGTGATATTGTGACTGTGCAATGTTGTATGACTTGGGGACACACATAAATAACTGATAATTTGCTGATAACAGGGGAATGGTTGAATCTCCTGCATATGCGTAAACCCACATTTTCTTTTATTTTTTGTCTTTTACAACTACATCACAGATATCACTGCTGATTCAATGCATTCAGCACATTCACTTTGTGGCACCTGATTCAAGAAATTGAGTAATTCAGTTCATTATTTATTAGTCTCTTAACAAATTATACATCCATTTTATTGCACCCCTAACCTACTTGCTACATTTGACTAACCTTGCCCAAGAGTTTTCATCGTACGTTACATCTTTTGCAATGAAAGTGGAAAAGATATATTGCCACTTACTGTAAAGCAGACAAGTCAAGTTGCAGACAGGCACGATTAAAAGACACTCAAATATAGCTTTCAGCCACAGCCTTCATTTGTCAAGAGAGAAACACACACAACATTCACACCTCAAGCACACATGACCGTCAACTTCAGCATCTCCAGTATTTTCAGCCCGAGGTGCTGGAGTTGGTGGTCATGTGTCACGCATGCATACTTCTCTCTCTCTCTCTCTCTCTCTCTCTCTCTCTCTCTCTCCCCTGATGAAGGCTGTGGCCAAAAGCTATATGTGAGTGTCGTTTAATCATGCCTGTCTGCAACCTGACATGTCTTCTTTATGGTAAGTAGCAGTCTATTTTTCCACATTGTTGATATTCCTACCTGGAATTTCCATTGTTTGATATTTCTTTTTACTGCAGATATGTTGCACTTCTTATCCTTTCTTCATCCTCTGAACAATTTAATGAATTAGAATTCTCTCCTTAGCTGACCGTTTCACTTTCCCAAGAAAAGTAAGCACAAGAAAAACATACATCTGAGTTTCCTTGTTTCTTTGGTCTACAACTGAAACTTCTGATAGGCCGAGATTTTCCTGCAGATACAATTTTTATTGTAAAATGCATAGTAATACTTTCTTTTAATTTTTTATTATACTTACCCACTTTAAAATTGCTTGTTGCTAGTGTTGGGCACGTGAATAGTCTTGGAAAAATCATGTATATGGGAATAGCCAAACCACAGGGTACATTTCCTTCCCCTATCTGGATATTCTGGATTTCTGTTGCTGTGAATAAAATAAGTACATCATTATTTCACTAAAGTACAGTCCATCAGATACATCAGAACTTATCTTTAAAACACCTATTTTTGGAAAATACTGATATATCACACAAACAAAAGTTGGGTTCAAATTAATGATATGTTGCACAAAAGTTGGGCATACAAGAGGGGAAAAAAAACTCACAGATTTAGCTTGATTTTGGACAGAGTGTAAATGAGGAAATTTCACTAAAATAATTCTTCATGAACAATGGCAATCATTTTGCAACATTCTCATTCAATTGTCCATTGTCCGAACAGTTCTTTTTCATGATACTGCTACAGCACTAGAAAACACTGGCTATTATAAATAGCCTATAATAATGGCATTTTTCAAAAATTCAATGGCATCATCATGAGGGCATTTCTGCAAATAACTTATACCCTCTACTTGAAGATATCCTTGGTTCTAACCATCTGATCACATATGAGGGCATGTTTCTTTAGTATAAGACTGACCAGCTTGAGTGTCACTTTACCTCTACACCATTCAGTTGAAGCAACAGTATTCTTTCTCTCATCTCTGGCGCTTATATCATTGTCACTTCATCACATTTATTTATGTACTCAAGTCTGAGGCACAGTCATAGGATCCTATAAACCTATAATTTCTGGTAAGGAAATAAAAGCTGTTTATACATATACACAATACAAAATTGAAATCAAACAATCTCTGCCCAGAAATGAGCAACCACTACAGCATTTTCATGTATTTTTAACAACTTCTTCTCATTGCAAGAACCAGGACAACATAAACACTGACACAGATGTTTCATTGTCTGCAATTCTACACATTCACACAGTTTCATCCCTTATGAGTATCCCCATATCATTAGGTTGTCCTTCGACGCTTTCATAATCTCTTTAGGGATCACCACGTGGTCCAGGCTGGTAAGCATTTTGTTGACTTTGCTTGACTGCTTGGATGATGAGTTATTTTGACTGCCCACAGCTTTTCTCTGGCTTTCTTGGTTGTTTTTAGCACAGATGTTGATTATAAAAAGCTCTTCCAACACTGGAATCAAGGTCTTTGTGGAGTACGTAAGGAAATAGAACAGAACGGAAGTTTACTGTCTCATAACATCTAGTATTCAAGTCATTGGCTTAATGTACAGGATACTCGTCAAAACACAAAAATTGGTTTTGCTAGTTTTCTTATAATATCATTAATACAATATACTGTACTGGAAGTGTAATTAATATGCAACTAATATTTTTTCTTAAAAAGTAACAAACTTTTAAAAATTAACAGTCCTAAGTACTTGCTCTCTCCTTCATATCCATATAGTGTGAAGTTTGAGCATAAAGTTTTAAATGATAGGTGGGCAGCATAAAATTATTTTGATTTCTGGTGTTGTAGTGTTGCTGAAAATGATTTGCTACAAATAAATTTGGATTACTGCATACAAAGATGATCAGCTCATAGATGTTCAGTGAGGGAACACTTAGTATACTTAGATTTTCTGAGTAGGTGACACAATTCCCTTCACCCTACATTGAGCACATTTTTAGTGATGGTTTTCTGAAGTATTAATATCTTACACATATGGTTTGAGTTATCCCAAATTCCAATTCTGTACCTTATTACTGACTTTTAAATGGCTCTGATATACTATTTTTATTTATTATGCCCATAATGGTAGCACTGTACAATATCCTTTATGCATTCTTCTGCTGAATAGTAACATTTCTACACTAGTTTCTCATATAAGCAAATGCTATGCTATTTAATTTATTTGCAAGGTAATGTAATGTGAGCCTCAAGATGGATTTTTATCCAGTTGCATTCCTGGGAACTTCAATCATCCAGCTTTCTGAAAATCTTTGGTTTTGTAATTCATTTGATCATCATTTCATTTTGCTTGTTTTGTTTTAGACTGCATTGACTGAGTCTTTTCATGTTTAATTTTAACCCATTTAAATCAAACAATGTTTCTGATTTTTCTGAAGAATTAGATCAGTATTGTTACTTTCAATAATTACACATATTTTACCTGCACATAAAACTGATGGACACTCAATATTAAGTGGCAGACCATTAATGTGAAACAGAACCATGGGGTATTCCTTGTGAAATGGTTTTCCATTCTGAAGTATACTGCCCTCTCTCTGAGTGGTTCACACTATAAAAGGCCTTTCATAGGCCACAAAAAATTCCTGTGCCATGCAGTAAGTTGTCTAGAGAGGACCTAATTTTATCTACAAAAAGGTTTACAGCAGATACTGTAGTTTTGCCTTTTTGAAATCCATACTGATTTTTTATATTATTTTAAATTTTTTATGAACTTTTGAATTTGTATTGTGACTACATTTTCAAATATTTTAAATGATGGAATAAGAGAGATTGCACAATAGTTTCGCTTATGTTTCTTCATGCTTACATATGTAAGTGGGTCTAGTAAATAATAATCTTGAAGACATTGGTTAACTATTGTAGAGTGTAGTGGTGCAATTATTTTAGAGACTGTTTTTAACACTTTTGCTGGTATCTCATCCCACCCATCCCATCCTGCTGATGTTTTATTTTTAGTGATAGTATCACATTTTCTATATCTTTTATAGTAGTTCTGTTGAATGTATTGAAAAGTTCAGCTTCAAATTGCTCAGTGTTAAAGATATTGACACTTTCTGGGTAATTTTCTATGTTGGTGTTTGATTTGTTTATGGTTATAAAGAATTTATTAAATAATTCTGAAACTGGAGCAGGATTTAAAATAGTTTTCACCACTATCTGGATTTCAGAAATACCATGGCCTCTAGCTGTGGCACTTGTTTCAGCTTTGATCAATGGTCTTCACAACTTTTTTAAAAGTATTTTTGTAATCTTTTACACAGCTAACAAAATCAGTACTTTTGTTATGTTTTAGTCCCGTACTTAGCCATCTTTTTCTTGCAATAGAGACTTTTATTTCTTCATTAATCCATTTTACTTTATTTTTGTTCAGATGTTACTCATTTTCTTTGTGATATATAATACACAGACATCAGTCAGTGTCTTCAGGCTAAGGAATGGTTAAACTGTGCTCAGATCTCAGTCGACAACTCATTTTGAAGTTTGGATTGTAATCAGCCAAAAAATTAATTCCCAAAAATATATATTGAGTCTCCAACTAATACTGGAATCTTGATTGCTACTGTTTCTGTTAGTTTTTGTTATTGTGTAATAATTTACCACCATTAGTCATTACAGTTGTTAGAAGTTTTCCTATCTTTGTATTTGGATGGACTTCAGTTTTGAAAATTATTGTCCTTACAGTTGTTTATTCAATTCTTTAAATCCAGACTACAATTCTAGAGAGATATGACAACTAAATTCCACAAACAAACTGGTAAAAGCCCCCACTTCAAAGGCTGTAAATAATGAATCTTCTAACATTTAGTTAATCTACTCTATGAGACAGAAAATCAACAATGATATCTATTTTGTGTTTTTTTTTTTTTTTTTTTTTTGTTGAGGTCCTGAAAAGCCACATTTGGTTTATTTTGATCTATTGGGGATATAAATGCAAAAATAATGCTTCACATTCTAAATGCTGAAACTTACCATCTCTTGCATATCCCTCAGCACATCCACATGTTTCTACACGCACCAACTGCAGTTCCACAGACTTGATAGGTACTTCACAGTGTTCCACTACAAGCTGCAAGCAGTAATAATCACATAATGTACTGGAGCACATCTGTACTTCAAGTAATGGGTACATGTATTACACATAATACATTATTACAAAATATGGAAAACAATTATTTGTATACAAAATAAATTTAGCTAGCATTTCACTGTCATTCGTGGAGGGAGATGGCGCATATATCATGCACTTCAGGGCTTCCTGCCATTTCAGCAGCAATAGAACAACAGATGATTGAGCATCATGTGTTCATTTACAACATTTTTCTCTTAAATGTAGAGCCTATCATTGCAACACCACAGATATTTCACTGCCATTTTAATCGAATAGCTCCAAGTTGTAATACAATCCTACCATAAGAAAAACATGAAAAATTATTAAAAAGAAACCACCAGGTCCTGATAAAAAGAACAATACCTTAAAATATCACTGGTGTGAGAGAAGCAATCATCGAGAGACTGAGAGGGTCCAGACATCGATATATGCACACTGTCTATAGCTGAGCAGTGGATCTGTTATAAAAATGTCATGCCTGGATTAAAAATTAAATCCACATAAAATGCTTGTTGTTCATGAGAACAAAGATTGGGTCTTTTAGCAATGAGAAGACTTCAATGCATGTACACAAGTGCTCTTTGAGGAGGATTCAAATGCAATAGTGTATTTGAGCAACGTGGGGAATCTTCATTTAAATGGGTCAGTTAACAGGCACAGTTATCACTTTTGGGCCTCTGGACACACTGTGTGATGCACCATAGCTCCTATTGGTGTAATCATATCTTATTTTTTTGAGGACCATGGTGTAATAGTGACAGCTGCCAAAATTGTGGAGACAAGAGATCAATATCAGGAACTTTAATTTTAAACAGAACAGTGCAACATCACACACTGCAAATGCATCCATGGCAGTTGTGGGGAACATTTTCCCTGTAAGCCTCATTTCTCATTTCAGTGACATGCTGCAGCCTTGATGATCATCAGACTTGCCTGCTTGTGACTTCATCTGGTGGGGGTATCTGAAAGAAACAGATTAGAAGTAATGACCTTCACAAGGGACGACTGCTGCTACTGCAGACACCACCACCTGAAACAGAAGTCAGCACTTCTAACTTTTGAAATAAAGGTTCCTTCTTCAGGAAGAAAAGGAACTGATTAGGGAATATTGGAAGAAAGGGGGTGGTAGGCCACTCTGGCTGTAGTCAGAGAAGAGGAAAGGCATCAAAAAGAGTAAGTGGTCGACTATAGTATAAGTTAGCAATCACTGTGACAGCTTCAGTTCAGTGATGAGAGAAGGGACAGCATGTAAGTAAAGATGAATTCAAAAACTGGACAAGTAGGACTCATGGTCTGAAGGTTCTGTGCAAACTTGATTATATATATAGATAATAATGATAACAACAATAACAACAACAATAATAATAATATTGTGTGGATCAATGACCTTTGGGAACTTTCAGGAGACCTATAGTTTAAAAAGGAATCAAAACCCCATGTCCCTTCTGGCAACTCCTCACATTGTTTAGAGGAGAAGGCAAGGTTAAAACGAAAACTGAAAAATCCATAGCCTGACCAAGATTTAATCACTTGACCTCTTGGTTTTCCAACATGCACCTTACTGCTAAACCATTAGGACAACATGTACGTAGCTAGTTCAGCTATAGGTTTCGATGAGGGAGTTCATGAGTACCAATATCATGACATATATGGTCTATCAAAATATGTGACATGTATGGCCATATACTTTGACTGCATTACTGAAAAGCCCAAATTATTTACACTGCTCAAGGACCACAGACATTCATATTTTACATAATTTCAACTAGATACCTCTACCTGTTCTTCGAAAATAGGACTCTTAACAGACATACAATAAATACAAGGAGAAAAAATGTTATATGATATAATTACAAATTACAGTTTTCATATTTTTTCATTTACTTGTACTGTAATATCTTGGTTCTTGTCAAATTTTATGATTCTAAGTCAATGGGAACTACCCCACAGGTTTTGAAGAGTACGTTTGAGAGTATCGAAATGTGTGAAATAAATGGCCAAAATCTTTTGATTGCACTGACTAAGAAGCTTAAATTTTTCATATCGCCAAGGGACTGTAGACCTTAGTGAACGACATAACTTTCAGCTTGATACTTTCCCCATTCCTGAGAAAAAGGGATGTAACTGTAGGACAGACAGAAGACAGGTGGACAACAAGGTGATCATATAAGGGTTCCACTTTTTCAATTGAGGTACAGAATCCTCAAAAGGAAGAGAAAATGCAAAGTGAAGCAAATTATGTAATAAATGAATAGGAAGTAGGGGGAAGAAAAAAAGTGGTTCAAATTTTCAAATGTGTGAAATCTTATGGGACTTAACTGCTAAGGTCATCAGTCCCTAAGCTTACACACTGCTTAACCTAAATTACCCTAAGGACAAACACACACACACCCATGCCCAAGGGAGGACTCGAACCTCCACTGGGGCCAGCCGCACAGTCCATGACTGCAACATCCTAGACCGCTTGGCTAATCCCGCATGGAAGGAAAAGTGGGGGAGGGAGAAAGATGAGTTACACAGAAGGGGGAAAGGGACAAGTACGTAAATAACAAAGGTAAATAAGTTATGTCAGACACCATATTGGAAAGAGAGAAGGAGAAAAGGAGGCAATGATGAATGAAGTTTCTCTTCCTATTCTAATCCATTTCTAGTTCCCACTCTGTACCATCTGTTATTCCTGAACTTAAGCTGTCATATTAATAAATGCATTATTTTTGAATGTTTACTCTGGCACATCTTTCTTCACCTTTGCCTAGGTTCTTCTTCATTCCTTCCCTACATATTGTTTATTAGAAATTACTTCACCTGTTTATTAATGCCTTCCCCCTATCTCCAACATATGTGATGAAACCTCTTCTTCCTCTCAACTCCCCACCCTCCCCGCAGTTTAACTTATGTTCAATTTCTCTCTATTCCATTACTATACAGTTAATTTCACTTTCCATTTTCTCTCACTCATCTAATCCATCTTTAGTTCGTACTCTGTCTCTTGTATCACCTGTTTCATTCTTCACTTTTGTCTCCTTAGCCTAAGAATACTAGGTCCCCATTTACAACTTCCCTTACCTATTCCTCTTTCCTAGTTACATTTCTGAAAATTAGAAGTGATGCCTTTTATTTTGAGTGTTGTGTTGGCAATGCAGGGAATTGTGATGAGGTAAGTAGTGATGGCACTTCTTTCTCTTGTGATTTTAAGTTTACTTAAATGAATTTTCCTTTTAGTGTAATTAATAAACTGTTTCTTCACATCACTTATGGACTTAGAAAAAAAAAAAACTTTTTATAATCTAATATGTTTCAATTTCTACGAAAAATGCCAGTAAATTACAGTGACATATGAGTAATTTACGAAACACATGTGAGAGCAATAAAAGTGAAATATCAGAGAGAAGTTTATAATAACATGGCATGATGAGATGAATTTGTACATCAAGCAAACAGTGAAGAATTTTTTAAAAAAATGAAAAAGAGGAATAACATTTCAAGCCAAAGAGCTGCCAAAATGCACACACATCATAGCTATTCCATTCAAAATTGATGAAGGTTTGTAAGCCTTGTTGAAAAAAAATGAATAAAATGCTTAGCACAGAGTACAACTTACAGATTTTTTTAAAAAAGTAAGGCGAAGATAACAATGATAGAACCAAGGAGAATAGCAACTTGCTTAGTATAGAAGGCACAGAAGGAATTCTCTTATCAAGGAAGCATGATTACACGGCTTTCACCCACAAGAAATATTTATATGGAGTTGAAGACATAGTACCTGAAAACATGGGAAGGAAAACATGGATTGTGGCAGATCCAGACAATAATGAAGTAGAAATACAAGCAACTAACTTTAAAATTTAAGTAGACGATAAGGTGTGACATGAGAGGTTCTTATAAAATAGACAAGGGAGGAAAAGTCTTAGAGAAGAAGGTTTAAGTTAATGGGTCATGCGCAACAGCAACCAGAAAAGTTAAATGGCACTGGAATGACAAGCAAAGGCGGGCATTTATAAGCTGAGAAAGATTAGTAGCTGGATAATGGATTATAGAGGATTTGGACACAGCAGATGCACAGAGATTAAAGCATTGACTGAATATAATAAGAAAGAGGAAACACTTTTTATTTCTTCCGAATCTATTCTTCTCTACTCTCCTCAGAAGGAACTATTAGGTCCAAATGCTAGGATAGTGCCACTGTTTGGTTGCTAAATTCAACTACATCACTGGTGAAAGCTGCCCTTCCTGGGCACAGACAAAAGTGCATGTTACCGGAGGAGTCTGGTCGTGGCAGCCAGAGATGGTGGTCATGTGTTTGCGAGTTCTGTTTGCATGAGAGACTGACACACACACACACACACACACACACACACACACACACACACACACACACACACACAGAGAGAGAGAGAGAGAGAGAGAGAGAGAGAGAGAGAGAGAGAGAGAGAGGGGGGGGGGGGGGGGGGGAGTTGTCTCATTCAGAAGAATGCCTTTTGGCCAAAAGCTTACTTAATTGACAGTCTTTTTGTTGTGCCTATCTGTAACTCAACATCTCTGCTATACTATGAGTAGCAATACAACGTTTTCATAATATTGTCATTACTGGAGGACCAGGAATTTAGAAGGACTGTACAATAGTTTGAATCCATTCAGATTGCAATGAATGATAACATTCATTAGAGAATCACTTTTCATTTACAATTTAAGTTAACATTCACAAAAAATATACAGCCTCACATTTAGTGTACAAGGTGTGTGGGTCACAAGCTATGACAGCCAACCGACAGTCTCCATTCACTACTGTTCTGTTCCTTGCAGAGGCAAGTGTACCATTAAGTGGCCCGGAATGGGTGGCCTTTTGGCCATTCTCCCTCAAGCGCAAATAATTCCAGAGTGAGCAGCACTATGCAGTGACCAGGTCAAATGTACCAAACCACTGCCGTAATTTTTATATGTGCATATGAGTAGTACTGATGATATTTCTGCTTAATAATTCAAGCGAGTTCATTTGGCCGCAAGAGGGCTGAGTAGACTCCATTCTGGATCTTCCACCACAAAAATGTCTGAAGTCACTGTGAACTGAATCTAGTATATTCACATTGTATCCACCTAAGTCAACCATTAGATCATGGATTGGAAGTAGTTCAGTTTATTGGCACTGCCAATGAAATAATGTACCAGGGCATTAGCAGACAATCATAACAATATGACCTCTAAGTGCACATCATACTTAGCTGAATCTTTTAAGTAACTTATTTGGATGTCTGTTGCTTGATTATTGAAGAGAGTTTGCCAAACAAACCCAAACTAAAAAGGAAAAAGGGAGGGAACCTGCCACAGCTACAAAATCAAACAATGGAAAATCCAGTATTCCGAGAAGGAAAGTTGCTACTCACCATATAGCCTAGTGGAGATGCTGAGTCACACACGCACACAGCAAAAAAGACTCTCACAGTTATAGCTTTCGGCCGTTAAGGCCTTCGTCAACAATAGACATACATATGCACTACACTACCCCCCCTCCACACACACACACACACACACACACACACACACACACACACACACACACATATGGTTGGGATGGTGGAAAGCGAAGTGCAGCAGGTTAGACTGAGGGCAGGGGAGAGGTGCGGGGTGGGGGGAGTAGCGGAAAAGGAGAGAAATGAAAAGACTGGGCATGGTGGTGGAATGACGGCTGTGTAATGCTGGAATGGGAACAGGGAAGGGGCTGGATGGGTGAGGACAGTGACTAACGAAGGTTGAGGCCAGGAGGGTTACGGGAACATAGAATGTATTGCAGGGAAATTTCCAACCTGCACAATTCAGAAAAGCTGGTTTTGGTGGGACGGATTCAAATAGCCCAGGCTGTGACGCAGTCATTGAAATTAAGGATATCATGTTTGGCAGCATGTTCAGCAACAGGGTGGTCTACTTCTTTCTTGGCCACAGTTTGTCGGTGGCCAATCATGCAGATAGACAGGTTGTTGGTTGTCATGCCTACATAGAATGCAGCACAGTGGTTGCAGCTTAGCTTGTAAATCACATGACTGGTTTCACAAATAGCTCTGCCTTTGATGGGATAGGTGATGTTACCGACTGGACTGGAGTAGGTGATGGTGGGAGGACGTATGGGGCAGGTCTTGCATCCAGGATTATGTAATGTCAGCAGACCTAGACCAAGGTCAAGGTCAAATCCCTGTTGGAGTTTTTCTGTGACTTACGTAATGCCTTTGGTCCAGTTGATTTTAAAAACGAAGCTACACGTGTACAAAATTAGAAGAACAGCCCTCAATATCTTAAAGTCATTTCTGTAGAGCAGAAAACAAGCATTGGAAGTGTCATTCAAGCAAGGGCAACATCTATCAAAACTATAAGACATAGAATGCGGTGTGCCACAAGGCAGCATTCTAGGACTCCTCCTAAATGAACTGATTGAACTACAAAAGCAAGATGTAAGAGTGGTCAAAAGCAAAACATTTTTAAGGGTCACTGTAGACAGTTGTTCAGGGTGGAAAGTTCGTATTGCTAACATAAGCAATAAACTTAGCACTGCTGGTTTTGCTTCTCAGACAAATTACACCACTAATGACTGGAAATGATATGTGTGTGGTGCATTTTTCATAATTCAGTTTTATAATGAACTATTTTATAGAAATCTGGAGTCACTGAACTGATGCAATTAAAATATTCAAACTACAAAAGAGAGTATTCATCATAATAGGAAACATAAGAACAAGTGACAGCTGCAATGCAGCATCTATTTTTTAAAATATAAGATTCTACTTTCTATAGTTTGTATATACACAAAATTCTGTTTCTCACTTGGGACGGTAAAGATAAATTCAACAGAAAGAAGGCCATACATCATCACCACCATCACCACCATACTAGAAACTGCATGAAACAAAGAATTCCACAGCATAACACAACTCAACTTCAGAGAAACAATGATTGCATGGCAGGAATGTTGTACAACCGCTAATGCCAAATCAAAAGTTAAATTTGAACTTTTGATGAAACAGCTACTATTAGAAACCCCTTTATATTCAATCAGAGAATTTCTTTCACATGAAATTAACTGAATAAACAGGCAGAGTTATGATGCAAAAATGTACACAGGAAGAGAGAGAAACGAAAATTAAATGGTGTAATTTTTTAAAACTATTACTGTATCTAAATTGTGTAACTTTGGTACAGTATTTTTGTTTTTAAATTTGTATTACTGTAAACAAAACGGAAGTTAGAATGTGTGTACAATATAAGACAGTCTTAGGCATTATATCTAACATGATGTAACCATGGTACAGAATTACAAATATGAAATTTTCTTTCATTTGTGTATTTAGAATATGTATGCCTCATAAAACCTTTTGGCTTACTGTATCTAAAATTATGTAATTATTATGTAAGTTCCCAGAATGAGATTTTCACTCTGCAGTGGAGTGCGCACTGATATGAAACTTCCTGGCAGATTAAAACTGTGTGCCCAACCGAGACTCGAACTGGGGACCTTTGCCAGGAAGTTTCATATCAGTGCACACTCGCTGCAGAGTGAAAATTTCATTCTGGAAACATCCCCCAGGCTGTGGCTAAGCCATGTCTCCGCAGTATCCTTTCTTTCAGGAGTGCTAGTTCTGCAAGGTTCGCAGGAGAGCTTCTGTAAAGTTTGGAAGGTAGGAGACAAGATACTGGCAGAAGTAAAGCTGTGAGTACCGGGCGTGAGTCGTGCTTCGGTAGCTCAGATGGTAGAGCAATTGCCCGCAAAAGGCAAAGGTCCCGAGTTCGAGTCTTGGTCAGGCACACAGTTTTAATCTGCCAGGAAGTTTCATTCTGTAAGTTAACTGAAGAGGTATTTTGGCTAACATTTACTAGTTAGCTAAGCCAATGTGCAGAATGGATCAATACAACTAATGTTCCTTAATGTGTAAAACCGACAAAGCACGTACATGCTTGGACATGCTCCATAGATGTACACCATTAGCTGCTAAACAAATAAATGCCTATATGAAAACCAAGAAATATTGCAAGGAAGTTTTATTTAGCATGTGACTATCAGTGTAGAGAAACATTGGATTGCTGATTGAAAGGGTAGTAGTCAAAACCTACCATTCCTTTTTAACCTTCCCTAATCTAGATCTCTCTCCTTCCCACAGAAGGAACTGCTAGTTCTGAAAGATAGGATAGTGTCAGTTTTATTAGTGCCTGTTAGTAATATTGATACCTCCTGAAGGTAACTAATAGACAGCAATCTTCCTCTCATAATTTTAGAATTTTCTCAACTTACTTTTTTTTATACAATAAGGCATAAATATTGGCCTGAAAGTAGCTCACGATCACAGGTTTATAACAGAATGGAAGCCATATGATGTTAATTTATTTAATGAACTGTATGAAGCAGTATTCTTCAATAGTGTAAAATAATGTGTTTCATATGGTGGGCAACCATCTATCCTTTAAAAATCATCTCAAAAGACTTGCAGTTGTATTCACCATCAACTATATTTATTATTTTGGACAAATCTGAAGATTACCATGAAAATCACATGGAGACGAATTAGGATGTATACATTAACATCACAAGCTACAACAGTGATGTCCATATAGACTTAACTTTCAGGTCCAAGGATTTGAGTTAAGTTCTATATTGTGGTGCAATGATCTGTAAGAGGTTAACTCTAGAATAGGTTAAGCCATGAACAGCAAACATGTAATTTTCATTATTCTTGCAGCTTTTTTCAGGTGATAGACTACCTACATTCAGTCACACCAAAAGTAACAAAGATGTTCTGTAGAAACAAACTCTGAACAGCTCAAACATTAATGCCTATAAATCAAACTAGTAGAGGAAACATTGGTTTCTGAGTATTAGGTGAAAAGGTCTGATGAATTAAATGAGTTCTGTTCAACACTGTCGAAATATTATGATCTTCGCTGCCCTGCCAGAGAAATGAAGAATGTGCACTGTTGATTTATAAAGGAAAAATACAATCAGGCTAAGAAAACATTTAAAAGTTAAATTGAGAACCTTATTAGGCAGATTAAAAACAAAGTAGCAAAGAAATCTGATAATATATGTAAAACATTCTGGTAGCTAACTGATAAATACAGTAAAGGTACTGAGAAGATGAATGTGGAATCATTCAGCACATGACATGACTAAATCCCAAACACTATCTGTAATATTTTTAATAAATATTTCATTTCTCTTATTGACTAACCAACCTGTATTATAAATGCAAAGGTCAAGACCCTATGTCACCACGCTCAATGTACTGATATTGAATTTATGGAGGGGAATGAGAAGAAAATAAGCAAGGTACCACATATGATAAATAAGAAATATTCATTTGGATAGGGGAGCACACTCAGTGCAACTACAAAAGTAAGTGTAAATGGTATCTCGAAATCTCTTATCTATCTGATTAATTGCAGCGAAAAAGTATTGACCTGTTCTAAAAATGAGTGTTGTGAAGCTAGTGTACAAAAAAGGAAGTGAGAAAAATGTATCCAGCTACAGATCAATATCATTAATTTCCAGATTTAGTACAATACTTGGAAGAATTAGCCTGTCATGGTGTACTGCCTTCTTCAAAAAATGAAAACTGCTTATAGATTCTCAGCATGGCTTTGATGACGAATCATGCATAACTCTAACCAAGCACATTGTCTGTTGTACCATAGGGTGCAGACTGCAAGTATATTTCTAGACCTGATAAGGGCTTTTGACTCGGTAACCTGCAGTTTACTTCAAAACTGTTGAATCCACATACCTGCTGAATCATAAGCAATGCACTAAAGTGACTTACAGATTAGATGACAAGATTGTAAACTTTCAACCACCAGTGACACAATAATGTGATGTGTACCACAGAGCTCAATACGTGGTTGCTTTCTCTGCCTCATATACACTAACTGATCAAAAGTATCCACACACCTATACCTATTAGTGCACATTAACATGGGGTGTGTCTACCCTGTGTCTGTGAGACAGCTCACCTTCCACTCGGAACACTTTCAGTGAAGTGTGTGAATGTCTGTGGGGAATTGCAGCCAATTCTTTCTCAAGAGGTGAAGCCTGAGAAAGTTGTGATGTTGGATGTGGGGATCTGTAGTGAAAATGACATTCTTAATGACCAGTCAAATGAAACCCAAACACCTGCTACAACAGGACCATGGAATAGTTCCACTCAAAAGTAATCACCACATGTGTTAAATATTTATCCCATTGATCTTTCTGTTTCATAGAATGTGGTTGGCTACTGAGAGATCCCCAACTGCACCCACTTCTGCACTTCTTCACTGATTGAAAATGACGTTCATGCATGTCTTACTTCAGATTGCCAAAAAGGGGGAAAGCACATGCTGAAAGATATCAGCTGTACAGAGGACGATGAAGTGTTCCCAAACAAATTGCTGAAGCACAGCCTTTGTTTCAGTGGCAATATGGGAGCTGGCATTATTGTGCAACAGGATGATTCCATGCAACAGCATTCCAACAGCCTAAGGGCAAAGGCAAAGCCAACAGTGGAAACATCCCACATCTCCCCTATCAAAGAAATCCAAAGCTACTCACACACATTCAGTTAAGGTCATGATGATGTTTTCGACTGCAGAGGGCCTCTGGTGTCAAGTTCCTCGAGCACAGAACGACAATCAATGCACAGTACTCTGAAGACACATTGCAGAAACTGCAACACTGCACATAGTCAAACCGCATGGGAATGCTCTTGCATGAAATCATCTCATTTCACGATAACACTTACCCCCACACTACCATTTGGACGAATGCTACACTTCAGCAATTTGGTTGGGAAACACTGCAACATCCTCCATTCAGCCCGGTTCCTTCACCATACGATTCTCACATCTTTCGCAACCTTAAGAAAGACATGCATATATGTTGGTTTCAGTCAAATGAGGAAGTGCAAGAATAGATTGCAGTTGGGGATCTGTCAGCAGCTGACCACATTCTATGAAACAGAAATTGGTTATTTCATCTGTTGTGGTGAGTTTCGATTTTCATTTGACTGCCCCTCATAACTCATCGGAAAGGTGTTCCACTGGATTCATGTGAAAGCTGTAGGCAGGCCAGTCCATTTCAAGAATGTTATTTTCCACAAACCATTGCCTCACAGATGCTGCTTTATAATACAGTACATTGTTACACTGATACAATCAATCATCAACTCCAAACTGTTTCTCTGCTGTAGACAGTGAAAAATGCTGTAAATGTGTTCATATCATACTGAATTTAGCATTTTCTTAAGTAGAATATGGAGACCATACACTAACCTTAAAAATGTCCCATATCATAACACGACCTCCTCTATAATTTAATAGTGACGTAATACACAATGGCAAGTAACGTTCTCCACCCATTATCCAAACTCGAACCCTCCCATCAGCAGGCTGCTTCAGACAGTAGTGCAACTCATCACTCTAAATCATTCATTTATCTTAATCCAGTGGCATTGCTCTTTACAGCAACTCAAGCATCACTTAGCATTGGCTACATAAATGTATGGCTTACGAGGAGCTGTTCGCCCACTGTACCCCCGTCTTTTTAACTCCCTACACACAGTCGCTGTGCTAACTGGACTGCAGGTAGCACTTTGGAACTCATGAGTGATTCCTTTTGCTGATTTCATAGTTACCCTCCACAATGCTCGACAGTCCCTGTTAATCAGTACATGAGGTCTGCTTGGCCTAGCTTTCGCTGTGGTTTTTCCTCCGTGTTTCAACTTCATAATCACATCTGCTTTGGAAGGTCTGAAGTTTCCCTGATGAGTATACTCAGTTGACAGCCAGCAACTAGTCAATCTTCAAAGTCTCTGAGCTCTCATGGCCAATCCATTTTCCTGTTACTGTTTCTCTACGGGCAACACAATACTTCCTGCCACATTTTACACTAGCAGGTCAGTGAATCATGATGTTTAGTTTTCAATTCTGTATTATACAGGAGTGTCCAGATAACTTTAATCAGATAATGTGTATTACATCTACATCTATACTTCACAAGCCACCTTGCCACATATTGCGGAGGGTACTTTGTGTCCACTGTCACTCACAAACTCCCTCCCCCCTCCTTTTCTGTTCCAGCAGTGAATAGTTCATGGGTAGAATGATTACCAATAAGCCTCTGTGTGGGCTTCAATATCTCTGATTTTATCTTTCTAGTCTTTTCACATGATATACAAAAAGAGGAAACAACGTATTTCCAGACTCTTCTAGGAGCATGCGCTCTCAGCACTTTAACACAAAACTACACTGTGATGCAGAATGCCACTCATGCAGCATCTGTCACTAGTTGATCATCTCTGTGATGCTACGTGCTTACTAAATGAACTCTCTGGATCATATATATTTCCTCTATCAATTCTATCTGGCCTGGATTCCATACTGATGAGCAATATTCAAGTACTGATTGAACAAGGGTTTTGCAAGCTACCTCCTTTGTTGATGGATTACATTTCCCAAAGATTCTTCCACTGAATCTCAGTCTGCCATCAGCCTTCCCAGTGATTAGATATATGTGGTTGCTCCACTTTGAATTTCTCTGTACACATACACCTACATATTTTATGGAATTTACTGCTTCCAAAGGTTGTTCTGCAATCACATAATCATACAATAACAACATTGTACAACTCATTAAGTCTTATACAACAGCAATGCAGGTAACACCTCAGTTACGTTCTGTGGTTGAGAATAAGTACGTATAATCCTTTGCTAGTAGTGGAGTAAGTGAATTAACTAAATACTATAACAATCACAGCTTCAAGATAAATATCACCAAATCTCAGTTACTGATAATTAAAATAGGCAGTTCTCGTCACACCTATGTGAATAACATATGTAACATCTTGTAACAGAAACTGACAGCTGTAAATTTGTGGGTGTGTACGGTGATGAAAACATGTGGTGGTTAAACCACATTAATTCTGTTATGCAGAACAGTCAATAGTGGCTTACATCTCCTTAGCCAGCTTGCAAAGATAATGCACAGCCAAACATTGCAAACTGTATACTATGGAACAATTTACTTCTGTCTTCACTAGGGGATTGAGTTATGGGTCTATGCAGCTGATGTTCACTTAACGAGAGTGTGACAGGAGAGGGTAATAAGTCTCATACACAGCAACAACTCATCAATAGTAGAGGCAACATACAGTCACTGGCACCAGTGAATTCATGCACCGCGGAGGAAGCAGAGACTGCTTAAAAGAGTGTTCGGGTGCAGCTCTAGTGAACTTATAATCCTAGAGCAGATTGGTGGAGGTGGGTATGGGGTAGGTGGCTAATGGATGTTGATGACAGGAGGATCATAGGGACATAGGATGTGTTTCAAGGACAACTCCCATCTACTTAGAAAACCTGGTGTTGATGGGAGGGGGATGGGGTGGGAGGTGGGGAGGGGTGGAGTGAAGGATCCAGATGCCATGGGTTGTGAAGCAACCAATGTAATCAAGCATATTATGTTCAGCAGCATGTTCTACCAGCAGGTCGTAAACACTCTGCTCCTGACTAATGTTCGGTGATGACCATTCATTTGGCTGGATAGCTGGTTGATAGTCATACCCAGATAGAACACTACGCAGAAATTGCAGAAGAGCTTATATAAGACATGGCTGCTTTCACAGGTGGACTGCCTCTAATGGGATACAATAAGTCTGCATCTGAATTGGAGTAAGATGTGCTAGCTGAGATATGACCCATATGGCAAATTGCTGGGAGCGAGTGTGGCATAGAGATGGACCAAGGTATTGTGCAGGTACCATGGGCAGTGGAATAGCATTTGAGATATGGTGGGAAGTGTTGTGGGTAGAATGATTCTCATTTCCAGGCGCAAGAACCTGTACCTCTACCGTGCCCCAGGCGCCTAACTTTACTCATTCTCTTGCCCTATCTCCTCTCCCTCTATTCAGTCACCCCCTGTCAATCTTATTGTCAGTGTGTGCTGCACGAACACACAGGTGTTGATGCCCATGTGTCAGATTCCTATCCCAGCAAATGCTGCCTCTCCCTCACTTATTCATATCCTATAAATTGTTTACATTTTGCCATAACTTCCCATTAAAATTCTTTTACCTGCAATAAGAAATGGAGAATCATATCATGAAGAGTTTGTGCAACACAAATACTTTAATCTTTATACACATTTAAATTAATTATATTTTTATAGGTCAATAATCTGAATTCGCCAATTTCAGTGGGTACATGATTACAACACCACGAAAATAAAAATCTTTCAGCACAGGACAAAATTAAAAACAATGGCATGAAGCCCATACATCAATGATTTGACTTGGTTTGACAAACTACTAAACTACCAAAGAACATGCAAAGGGAATGATTTTAACAAAAAATAAAAACTTTTCTAATAGAAAAATATTTGTACTCATTCAAGAAATTTCAGGAAGCTGTTTATGACACAAACCAGTGGCATATCACTGTATAGTAATAAGAGTGTAAAATAGATACAAGATACAACCACTGTTTTATGTAACATATTATGCAACCAAATAAAATAGAAAGAAACTTCCACATGGGAAAAATATATTAAAAACAAAGATTCCAAGACTTACCAAGCGGGACAGCGCCGATAGACAGGCACAATAAAATAACACACAAACACACACACAAAATTTCTAGCTTTCGCAACCAACAGTTGCTTCTTCAGGAAAGAGGGAAGGAGAGGGAAAGATGAAAGGATGTGGGTTTTAAGGGAGAGGAGACTTAGCTTAGGGGGAAAAAAGGATAGGTATATACTCGCACTAGCATGTGCGAGCGCGCGCGCGCGCGCGCGCACACACACACACACACACACACACACACACACACACACACACACACACACAAACACACACACACGATATATTGAAGGGCTGTCCACTCATGCGAATGGACAGTTTGTTGCTGGTCATTCCCACATACAAAGCGTCACAGTGTAGGCAGGTCAGTTGGTAAATCACGTGGGTGCTTTCACACGTGGCTCTGCCTTTGATCGTGTACACCTTCAGGGGTTACAGGACTGGAGTAGGTGGTGGTGGGAGGGTGCATAGGACAGGTTTTACACCGGGGGCGGTTACAAGGGTAGGAGCCAGAGGGTAGGGAAGGTGGTTTGGGGATTTCGTAGGGATGAACCAAGAGGTTACGAAGGTTAGGTGGACGGCGGAAAGACACTCTTGGTGGAGTGGGGAGGATTTCCTGAAGGATGGATCTCATTTCGGGGCAGGATTTTAGGAAGTCGTATACCTGCTGGAGAGCCACATTCAGAGTCTGATCCAGTCCCGGGAAGTATCCTGTCACAAGTGGGGCACTTTTGGGGGTCTTCTGTGAGAGGTTCTGGGTTTGAGGGGATGAGGAAGTGGCTCTGGTTATTTGCTTCTGTACCAGGTCGGGAGGGTAGTCGTAGGATGCGAAAGCTGTTTTCAGGTTGTTGGTGTAATGGTTCAGGGATTCAGGACTGGAGCAGATTTGTTTGCCACGAAGGCCTAGACTGTAGGGAAGGGACCGTCTGACATGGAATGGGTGGCAGCTGTCATAATGGAAGTACTATTGCTTGTTGGTGGGTTTGATATGGACGGATGTGTGAAGCTGGCCATTGGACAGATGGAGGTCAACGTCAAGGAAAGTGGCATGGGATTTGGAGTAGGACCAGGTGAATCTGATGGAACCAAAGGAGTTGAGGTTGGAGAGGAAATTCTGGAGTTGTTCTTCACTGTGAGTCCAGATCATGAAGATGTCATCAATAAATCAGTACCAAACTTTGGGTTGGCAGGCTTGGGTAACCAAGAAGGCTTCCTCTAAGCGACCCATAAATAAGTTGGCATATGAGGGGGCTATCCTGGTACCCATGGCTCTTTCCTTTAATTGTTGGTATATCTGGCCTTCAAAAGTGAAGAAGTTATGGGTCAGGATGAAGCTGGCTAAGGTGATGAGGAAAGAGGTTTTAGGTAGGGTGGCAGGTGATCGGCGTGAAAGGAAGTGCTCCATTGCAGCGAGGCCCTGGATGTGCGGGATATTTGTGTATAGGGAAGTGGCATCAATGGTTACGAGGATGGTTTCCGGGGGTAACAGACTGGGTAAGGATTCCAGGCGTTTGAGAAAGTGGTTGGTGTCTTTGATGAAGGATGTGAGACTGCATGTAATGGATTGAAGGTGTTGATCTACGTGGGCAGAGATACGTTCTGTGGGGGCTTGGTAACCAGCTACAATGGGGCGGCCAGGATGTTTGGGTTTGTGAATTTTAGGAAGTAGGTAGAAGGTAGGAGTGCGAGGTGTCGCTGGGGTCAGGAGTTTGATGGAGTCAGGTGAAAGGTTTTGTAGGGGGCCTTAGGTTCTGAGGATTCCTTGAAGCTCCGCCTGGACATCAAGAATGGGATTACCTAGGCAAACTTTGTATGTAGAGTTGTCTGAAAGCTGACGCAGTCCCTCAGCCACATACTCCCGATGATCAAGTACCACGGTCCTGGAACCCTTGTCAGCTGGAAGAATGATGATGGATCGGTCAGCTTTCAGATCACTGATAGCCTGGGCTTCAGCTGTGGTGATGTTGGGAGTAGGATTAAGGTTTTTCAAGAAAGACTGAGAGGCAAGGCTGGAAGTGAGAAATTCCTAGAAGGTTTGGAGAGGGTGATTTTGAGGAAGAGGAGGTGGGTCCCACTTTGATGGAGGACGGAACTGTTCCAGGCTACCATGTGTAATTGTTGTAACACTGTTATTTTTTTACATTTGCAACAGCCACCATTTAGATAATATGAAGAAAATGTAAATAATTAAATGTTGCAGAATTCATCACAATGGTGAGAAGTTAGTATGGATGGTGTGGAGACAAGTGGGAAGACAGTTCACGTATCCCAAATCTGGAAAGTCTTAATGTGTCAAGAGTTGCAGTAAATTATTTTCTGTATAAATAAAAAATTTAATAAAAAAGAAGAGAAAGGAAGATTAAGGGATCCAGGAGGACTATTTAAAATGATTCATCAGTTTTTACTAGTTATGTATTATTAACGGTTGCTGTGATGTCACCTTTTGGCAAGCATATTCAGTTTTGTTGTTAATTTGTGAGGCCAACAAATGTGAAAGCAAAAAGTCATGTTGTGGTGACAGGCTAATTTGTAGCTTCACCCGATGTCTGAGTTTGGTTGGAAGGTAATGGTTTGGTTGAGAGTTGGTGAAACCAGCTAATGTGTGGGGGAAAAAACCCTATATGTGATGACAGACTGGTCTGGAGATTAGACCGTTAACAGCATTTGTCACATATTTCCTATGTCACTGGTCAAAGTTAATGACATGTATCGAATACTGATGACAGTGTCATTAGAGTCAGACTCATTGTCCAGGAGAAGTTCACACATACTCAAGAATGAACTCATTAAATTATTTCACTTGCAACTATTTACATAAGAAATGCCTGCTTGCCTCTGCCAAGCTAACGATGGTAGTCAATGAAAGACAGCAGAAACGAATATTAAGAATGGTAAAAGAAACCACACACATTTCTTTCGCATTACTTACTTATCTGGCAGTATAGTGACTAATATGGCACTGTATATACAGGACTATCAAAGTAAACACCTTAAATCTGTCTTCTTCTTTCATATGCAAGAATTACCTCTCCAGTGAATGGTTTTGTGATGCAACACATGGTGGAGTCAAGATGTCCTGATACCAGAAACCTTGGAATTCGACCTTTGTCTTTAATATTTTGTAGAGACTCAGGGGTGATAGTGAATTTCACAGGATGGGGCACAGCTTTTTCAGACGAATTTGGCTGTAAATAATAAAAAGACTGTTACAATGAAGGAAACATTACATAAATGCTATCATTTTTCTAGAGATATATACATAAAACATATTAATGCACATTAACAAAGCTCTTACGTGATTTGCTGAAGTTAATTACCACAAGCAGAAAGACAGAGAGCATCTATAAAAACATTGTTATTAGTAGTAGCTACATACAAAGTACAGTGCATTTGTAGAAATTCCCATACTTACTTCTCTCAAAAAAAGGCTTAATATTTTTATCCCCATAGGTTACTTATGTGTGTGCTCTGAGGCGAGAGAAATGCACGCAAGAAACTATATCTACTTTCAAAAAAAAATCTTCTACAACAGCATATTTCATAAATGTTCACTTTTGTCACAAAAAGAAAAAGAGATAGTACCTTATACTCCACAATAAATTCAGCAACCTTGATGAGATCTTTGGCTAAAAAGTTTCTCTTAATTTCACATCTCAGAAGGTACTGAATATTCACAAAAACACCATGGTATGTCTCATAAAGTGTCCTGTTGCCTTTAGGAACCAAAGGAAATTCAAATGGGATTTCAGTCTTCCCAGCAGGAATCTTTCCTGTTGGAGAAACTTCTAGGACACAAGAGACTAGCTGTATAGGCTGAAATGCAATACCAACAAATAAAGTATAATAATTCAACATAAACACATATGATGAAATGCAGATATAGCTTCAAATCTAATAATTAAAAGTAAATAATCTTCTGACAATATTTATGAGTCTTAGTTGAGTGTGTCCTGAGAAAATGGATTCCTGTGACAAAGAACTGGGGAGATACGTTAAAGAGGATGGGTTAGTAAGCAGCATGCAGTACATTTGTGGAAAGAAATGGGAACTTGTTAGAGACAATATTTTTGTGTGTTATGACTTGTCTTGTCATCAGTTCACAGTCAAAGTTATGCAGTGGATCACCTTGCATTTTATGTACAACATATTTACTTAAATATGTATCAAAATACTTGTAGGAAGCTTCTGCATTATGTAATATAGTTTCTCTAAAGTAACTGTATAGTTCTTGTTTTTATAATGAAAAGTAAAATATGGCAAAGTGTGCTAATTATGCTGCTAACGTATCATCAGGCAACACAACAAATCCATATGCTACCACCTATTTATTTTGCACTCACGTTCATTGGTATCATTAACCCACAACCAAATAATCACAGTCCAATGTAGATATTCAGCCTAGCTACAGATGAGTTACCAAAACCAAGATTAAGGGGAAGGTAGTGGGGGGGAGACACTCCACTAACATGCTTTAGCCCCATCCACTGGCTAATATTTCGCTGGAGTCCTCATTTTAACTCTTCAGTAGCTGAATCACGTCATATGTAGGCTACTTGCACCAAGTTTATTTCACTTTTATTTCCATAAAGCATTAGTGGTCTGAAAATAAATGAATAATACAAGTTGTTGGGTGCCTGTAATAAAGCAGCTGGAGTCCACAGTAAAATATTTTGAACGAAAACAATTAGAATTTATGTTCAAATGCTTAGGAATTCCTAAGGAACCAAACTGTTGAGGGCATCAGTCCCTAGACTTACACACTACTTAAATTAGCTTAAACTAACTTATGCTAAGAACAACGCACATACCCATGCCCGGAGGAGGACTCAAACATCTGGTGGGAGGGGCCGCACAATCCCTGACACAGTGCCTCAAACCGCATGGACACTCCGCACAGAAGTTAGAATTTATAAAAATCTTACACATTGCATGTTTAAAATCAGGCCATTGAACTTCATATTGCTGCCCTATTCTTAACTTTAAAAAAATTATTGACCAGTCACCCTATAAACAGTCAAACTGCTAACCTAAAATCCAGACTGGTGTCCGGACAATAAGCACAATCCGAAAAAGCATACCACACTCGACTTTCTATCAGCACAAATAAAAGTAAGATTCCCTTTATATTCGTAGTTGGGCCCTTTGCAGCATGCAAAACTCATTCAATAAAAATGTGGTACACTGAAATGAAACATAGTCATTGGCAAAATAAATCTGTTGATCGGCTACACAGAGGAGGGAAAAAATGCAGAGGGCAACATCTGGGTTAGTTTGCGATACCAGAAGGCTGGGGGGGGGGGGGGGGGGGGAGGTGCAGAATATGTATAAATGTGTCAACTGAACCTACCGATACTGGAACTCTGGCACGTTCCATAAAATAATGATGATGTGGCGTATGGCGTCATATACGCAAGTAAATAGCGAACACAACACTGACATTGTTTCTCTTGCGTCTCTCTCTTAGCTCTTGCATTTAAGGTTGTTGTGCCAAACTAGTCTGTATGATAGCCCGAGATCTAAGTTTGGTGGAAGGTGCCAATTTCAAAGTCAACAATTGGGAATACGAAAGCTTAGATGTGGCGACATACTTATCTGTCGCGTAAACTGAAGTTTGGTTTAATTTAAAAGTTGGTAGCTTGGTAGCTATACTATTTCGAACGCTTCTTTTAATCAATGAAATTAATTATCTTGGCCTCTTTATAAATTCCGCAGAAACACGCGGTTCAATTAAACTAAACAGTGTTTCGAATTGCTCCACCCAATTGTCAACATCTACAACTGATCGAACCATCTTCAATATAACTATATACGCTTCTGCCTAAATACCTTAACAGAATTATAAAACGCTTCAAATATTCCAACATTCTTGGCGCTGAGTTGCAGGTTGACAGTTCCTTCCATCGCCAGAGTGATTCCATCATGTTTGATGTCAGACGTTGACTGAATGAAAATAACGCCGGTAATTTTCTCCTATGGAAAAACGGAGATAAATACAGAAACGAATTGTTTGGGTTGCGGACAACATAAACACAAAGAAGTTCAGAACTACAACATACTCCTTCGTGATAAACTTTATTTGCTTTTTTCAATTTGATATCTAGATTTGTTGACATTTTCCTACATAACCTCTCACGCAACTTCACACTGTTGACAGACTAGCATTACCAAAGATCACGGGTACAGACATAACACATCTACATCCATTCTTGACCAATTAAGGAAGTGTCTCGAGCCTTGCTACGTTCCGGTTTGTGGCCCGGAAAGTGGCATCACGAGTCTAGCTGCTGTAAACGCCTGGCTGAAATAACAAATGAATTGCTGACATGGGACTATGCTGAGTGGAATATGATTGTACATTCGTAGCTATAAAATTTGAGCACTTTGTCTGATTTTTATGTCTCAGTTACCCAGAATAATCTGTGGAGCAAAATATAGGGAATCTTGTAGCAACTTGTTTCCAAAAACAGAGGTATTAACTGTTATAAACACATACATTCTAAAAGCCATATTTCTTGTGAAAAGACTGCACCCAAACACTTATTCAGATTTCCACCAGTACAATACTAGAAATAAAGAAAGATTTTACATTGGCAGCCACAGAACAGCAATTTACGAAAAGGGGCCTCAGTACGCAGGTAAAAAATTAGCTAATGCACTGCCTAGTGCAGTCATGGCTCTTCCTACAGTTAAACTGAAACATCAGCTTAAGAAATTTTTAGTGAAACATCCTTTCTACGCATTTGAAGAGTACCATACTTATATGAAGAACAACAAATGCTTTGTGAAATTATGTGAATATAAATCAGTTAACATCTTATTGTAATTTTGTTGTAAATTAATGACGTATTCAGAAGAATGTGTCTTGTGTATTGTACAAATAACTTTACTCATTACTGTTTCTTTGTACATGTGCAGTGTACCATTCGATGTTGAATAAAGCTATTATTATTATTATTATTATTATTATTATTATTGCATATGCATTAAACAGATTAGCGAATGTACTAAAATGACTGATGGCTACTGAGGGGGAAAATATAGCGCTAATTACAATACAGTTGTGCTTAAGAACTTTCGTCTGACAGAAGGAAACCGTTTGATGGACACACTGGTAATCATTTGATTGAATGTACGTGGTCAAGTCAATCATCACTGTATGTTAATGAGAAATGTATTACTGTGTTGAAGCTTATCGTAAAATTAATACAAAACCATACCATATGCTACTGGCACATTTGAGATTACTTTACATTTATACTGATATTTCAAATGTAAATATTACGCTAAGTCCAGAAATTACTTTAATGTTGTACAGTTATTTGTTTAAACCAAGTAAAAAACTCTCAAAATTTCTCTGTTACCGATGGCTGTAAGCCGCTTCATCCTCGTATGTTTCTTGTTGTCTGTATAACCGGTATAGGTTAACTGACATCTCGATCTCAGTGAAATCAAAACTATTAAAATTTATTCAAACTAAAAGTGAAATCAAGATTGCTGTCATACATTGGGTAATGTCTGTGTAAATCACATCTTTGTGATAATCAGTCACGCACCTTTTGTTTCCTTTCAAAATAAGGCATTTTTCTTACCGAGCAATGGTAATACAAGGTTAATGTCGTAAATTACTGAAACTATTACTATATAATTCAGGCACGTATCTAATATTCCTTTGATAAGTCTGATTGTTTCCTTTTTCACAAGAATGGTGTTAGTGTACAGTAGAGTTTCCATAGAGACTAATAAAAAGAATAAAATGTTAACAGAAGAAAGTGTAGCATACAAGCAACATTTGGTTCTTGCTGTGTGAAAGATGAAACCACTTTCAGTAGCTTGCTATATGCCTGCTGAGTAGGCCCACGCCTACATGTCAGTGTGAGATCTAGGTGTATGACTAGCTATCTAGCTGAGCATTAGTTATTAACTACATGACTGAGTTTGTGATGAAAAATATAAAAAGCATCAACTTCACTGTTATTTATAATATAGATGTCCCCTGAAAAACAATTAAGAGTACATATTATGCCTACTGTCTTTGCCACCTTCAATACGGGTTCATATTCTATGGTAATTTGGCATTGGCAAAGCGAGTTTCCAGAATAAAAAGGCCATTAGAATAAAAAATAATGTCAACCTAGAGACTCCTGTAACCCCTGTTTAAGAGTTAAGCTATCCAACCTCTACCATATGTATACACAATGAAGACCCTTTTCTTTTTTTTTTAAAAAAAAAGCTAAAGTATGGACAGGTCATAGCAGGCTGTTTAAACAGTGACAGTCATCATGATGACAATGTTCTTTTCTTGATCTTCAGTCTGAAGACTGGTTGGACGTATTTACATCTTTAATTGCATAAACTATGCAGAAAATAAATTCCAACATCAAATGTAAAACAGAAACAAAAATAACAGAGAAACCAAGCAAAATGAGAATAAGCAAGGATATGAGACTAGGTAAACACAGCACACGTCTAGCAGCTACTTTCAGAATGGTAAAACATGCACAGCAGGCGTTCACTTAAACTATATGAGTAGAATCATGAGATGTCAGAGTCTGGTCTCTACTTCTGCAGTACAGATGGGCAAAACGGTTATTTTGGACTATGAGTTATCGCGATTACAGCTATTTATTTATATCAGTTACTTTTAATAAGTTACTTATAACTGTCAGTTATTTTTACTGTCGAATTTCCAAGTGGGGATATCGTTAAAGAAGTAAGCAGGTGGAATCTGTCAGTTAGTTTATCAGTATAGCCGGCCGCGGTGGTCTAGCGGTTCCAGGCACTCAGTCCGGAACTACGAGACTGCTACGGTCACAGGTTCGAATCCTTCCTCGGGCATGGATGTGTGTGATGTTCTTAGGTTAGTTAGGTTTAAGTAGTTCTAAGTTCTAGGGGACTGATGACTACAGATGTTAAGTCCCATAGTGCTCAGAGCCATTTGAATCATTTTATCAGTATAATTAAAACTGCAGATATTGTGAACTGGTAGGAATGTTGGCTGAATCATATTATAGCCTTAGCTAATTAACTGTCCATTCTATCTCAGTTTATGTTCTGAGGGTTAAAAGCATATCATTTCCCAATTATACAGGGTGATTCAAAAATGCATGTAAATATTTTAAGGGTGTATTTGTGAGGTAAATATAAGACAAAAATGTTCTATACAATTTTTGCTATACTTGGCTTATTACAGAGTTATGAACAAAACATGATAATACATTCAATACAACGTAAAGTATTTACTTCCCAGAGTTCACAGTTTAATTACAGTGCATTTGGACTAAAAACGCAAACTGGTAAATAAACGTGACGTAACAAACTGAAACAATTCCTCGCGAATACTGTATTACTTTAGTTCCTGTTGATTGAACTAAATCAATGCAAAATACCTAAGGAAAATACGTGAAGAATTTACAGACTGTACTGTACTGTATTTGCACAAATCTTAATGCAATGCATGTTCAAAATGCTGTCCCTGAACTTGCAGACAGACCCGTGCTCGTCGCCGCAATGATCTCTGTACATTACACATTCCGTTCAACTCTCCACGAATAATTTCACAACCACCTTCAATTCTTTGTTGTAGCACTTCTCTGTTCGGTACTGCAGAAGAATACACCAATGTCTTTAGTCGGCCCCATAAATAAAAGTCTAAAGGGTTCAGGTCAGGTGATCTGGCTGGCCAAGCAATTGGTCCTCCGCGACCTATCCATCGATGTGGATACGCATCATTGAGGTACGCCCTCACGTTGCGGCTGTAATGGGCAGGAGCACCATCGTGCATAAACCACAAGGTGGCTCGTGTTGCAAGAGGGACATCCTGTAACAATCCAGGCAATTCCCCCTCCAAAAATTCGCGGTAAGCATGCCCAGTCAGCCTTGGAGGTAGAACATGAGGTCCGAGTAAGTCATTCCCCACAACACCACACCAAATGTTTATGGAGAATTGATGTTGATATCCACGCACAATTCTCGCGCCAGGATTCTCGACAGGCCACTGGTGCATATTATGCGAATTGATTACACCCGCATGAGTAAACATGGCCTCATCTGTGAATAATATCCGCCGAATGAACATTGGATCATTCAAATGACGCTCTTGTAACCACTGGCAGAATTGCTGACGGCGAGGATAGTCTGCAGGTGTCAATTCGTGCACTTTGTGCAGGTGAAATGGATGCAACTGTTGTCTCCGAAGCAGCCGCCATACAGTAGATTGTGGAAGTCGTACAGCTGCACTAATTTGTCTCGTACTGATGGCTGGATCTTGGTCTACCAGGTCCAAAACATGTTCCTCGACGTTCACTGCATGCTCAAGTGGTCGACCTGAATGTGGCCCAGGACGAATGCCATACTCCCGCATACGTCTGTCCACAGATACAAACGTCTGATGACTTGGTAACCGTCGTCTTGGAAACAGCTCACTGTACCTTCGTCTTGCTGCAAGTGCGTTTCCATCTGCTGCACCATACACAAGGTGCATATCAGCATACTCACTGTTTGAGTACATCATGTGCACGAGACCTGTAGCCTTCCGACGATGAATGAACGACAGGAAGTACGTTTCCGTTACCAACAACATCAGCGCCATCTTCTGTACAGTAGGAGTAAACAGCAATTGCAAACACAAACAAACACTATTCATGCAGTTTCGAATCAACTGTTGGGAGATACGTATGTGCATTACGTACCAGAATATGGCATCCTGCTGCTTGCACTGACGTCGTTTTGATACGGACATGACTTTCGTATTTTAATGATAACTCTGGAATTAAACGTTTATGGAAATACATTTATAGAACATTTTTGTCTTATATTTACCTCACAAATACACCCTTAAAATATTTACATGCATTTCTGAATCACCCTGTATAAAGGCTATTAGTCGCTATTAGGAATCTGAAGTAACATTCTCACTTATTGTGGGTACATGGATGACACCTTCGAGTAGCAAATGGCAATGAGGAAACGATTAAAGTGATGGCTGTGAAATTTAACAGTATGCACCCCAACATAGAATTTGTGGTTGAGCACGAAGTTGAACAAGCTATAAATTTTCTCGATTTATCTGTAAATAGGTCCACTGATAAACTGACACTGCCATTTTTAGAAAGCCAACGTTTACAGACAATATTATACCAGTGGATTAATGCCACCGAAAAGTGCATAAATTAATCTATTTTCAGGCCATGCTAAATATGTTAAAAAAGTTGCCCTTAAATGAGAATGACATTGAAAAATATCTGAATAGTTTAGAACAGATATATAGGTCGAATGGTTATATAGTAAAAAAGTTAAGTCTCTGTACAGCAAACTTATAAACAACAGAAGCAGTCTGGAGGCAAAAACACAGCAAAAAGTAAGGAGGTAATTTCATATAAAGCAATAAAAAAGTACAGTGCAAGACCGAGCACAGAGACAGATTGTTGCTTGATGCCACTAAATACAGTGCGGCGCTCTGCTTCGAACTGTCACACGCCTCTCCCCCCCCCCCCCCCTCCACCTTCCTCAAAGTTGATTCTGCATTGAAGAGGTAAAGTTTTCATTATCTTTGGGGGAAACTGACGTGATAACGTGGAGAATGTCAATCGCTGAATGGTTTCCACCTTGAGTGCTATACTGGTCTGGTTTTCAGAGTAGGAAGTCAGAGGGTCAGCTAAAACACTAAGCCAAATACTGCACCTGAATAGCCATACACACATCTGTGATCCAGTAAATGGAGGGTCCAGCTATATCAGGCTACCTAATGATATAGCTGATAAGCAGGCATCTATTAATGTCCAAAATAAAACCGATCAGGTTTGTTTTGCATGGTCAGTCCTGGTTTTGCGAAAGAAATATTAAACAGAATCCATAGTTCACATCTCAGTACAGTCATAAGCGTTATAACTCTCATGTTATTGAGTTCCCCATCAAGATCCAGACTGTACCTAAATTTGAGGTGCAGAATACTGGAATATCGGTTCATGTTTATGGCCTGGAGAAGAAACACAAGTCAGGTGAGCAGGACAAGCAAGTTGTCGTTAACCCTCTCCATTTCTCAAAATTTGCCAGGCCACGTGGAGTGGCTGTGCAGTTTGAGGCGTCATGTCACGGATTGCATGGCCCCTCCCACCAGAGTTTAGAGTCCTTCCTCGAGCATGGGTGTGTATTGTTCTTAGCGTAAGTTAGTTTAAGTAATGTGTAAGTCCAGGGGCTGATGACCTCAGCAGTTTGGTCCCTCAGGAATTCACATACATTTGAACATTGTTTAAAACTTGTCAGTGAGTGCAAGATGCATGTAAGCACATTGCTCTTCTCTTAATATGATATTATCACTGTTTGGATCAAAGACATGTCCCACCTTATTGCCTCCCAGATGAATAAAGATTAGGGTAATCAGCATATTTGCTTTAGATGCCTGAATTATTTCTCCTCAGACAATTTATTAGCAGCACATCTAGTAGACTGCACTTCCAAGGATTCGGTACATGTTATTACACCTACTGAGGAAGACAAATTCATAGTTTTATATAAAAAGTTTAAAAAATTTAAAAAGCATAAATAGAAATAAGATATTTGTATATTTGTTTATTCATACCTAATATATGTACAGCCTGTAAATATATATATCTAAGCACCGTGTGTGTCTTGTAAATAGAATAGTTTTTAAGTTTCTCACCCCCCCCCCCCACTAGCCAACCAAGTCAGATTAGTTTTAAGTGTATACAATCCATCAGAATTATTATTATTCTGAAAACCATTGCAATTAGAATCTAAGTATACACAGTTCACAGAACTATTGAAAAAGCTATGCTTCTGGGACTGTGGAATTTAGTTGTAGTAAAGAAAGTATCTCCACATTAGTTTTTAGTATAGATTTAAAAAATTCCAGTGCCACTGGAAAAAATTTTGTAAAAAATATTCGCAATAAGTGACACTGTTGTAGGGTGTAAGTTAAAAATATCTCTGCATTGGAATAGCAGAGACTAATTGTACCTCAAGAATACTATATTGTAAACTCAAGAGCTGAACTGTAATCTCAGAAACTGAATTGTATTTTTGTGAACTGAATAAACAAAAAATCGTTAATATACGTCTTTGTTGTTGTTATTTACAAATAAGCTATCCCCTATTGAATTATATATATATATATATATATATATATATATATATATATATATATATATATATATATATATATATAGAGAGAGAGAGAGAGAGAGAGAGAGAGAGGGGCTGTGCAGGTCACAAATGGCTTTAGTTTTTCCGAAGATGAGTGCTTTTAACGAAGTTATGTTTAAGTTGGAAAATAACAAAATATATAGAATGGTTGCATGGAATTACACATATTGTGCAGCACAAATTGGGTTGCAGAAGCAGGAGGCACATGACCATGTCTGCTTCAAAAGACGTATAGCAAACGTATCTAAATTTATATCTACTATGCTACTATGCTTGAAGAAAACCAAAGGCATAGTATCTGGGTAAAACTGTAAACTGTCAAACCTGGAACAGGGTTAAGAGAAATCATACACACATTATGAGGTAAAAATTCATTTTTTTCTTATCGAAAATAAAGGAGTTTTACATTTTCATAAGCAGACACAGCAACACTGGTTTCACACATCTTCTTTCTGGGTCGATGGAGAGCAGGTTATCTGTAGAATTCCAGGTCTTGAATAGCAGCAGACTTGAAGTTTTGACGCATCCACAAGATCTTCTCCAAGCCCTTCACATAGATAATGGTATACATGCTGTCGAATAATAAAAGTGACGTCACCATATCTTTATAGGTTATGCCAGGATTACCCCAGTGAATTCCATGGTAGAAATGTTTTAACCACGTTGCACTCTTCTGTGTTTTAGCGCAATTCACATCCTTGAAGGACCTTGGTGATGCAATGTTTGCTGAAAATGTCTCCATTATTTTGGCATCTTTTGTGTATGCTACGAATGCAACATCTTTAAATATGAACTGTCTGCTCTCATCATCACAGAAACCCTCAGGGTGTGCAATGATGTTCATGCTTTGGGATGCCACTGTGGAACATTCTAGGTATGGTGCAGCACCTGCTCATTTATACACCTTGTTGCACAACATCAGTGAGCAGGCAGTAGTTGATGGCATGGTCATGTAGAACTAGAGCATATCCTGCAGTATGTTCCAGGAAATTTGTCGAAGATTCAAATTCAGTTCATACATTTTTAGGTCCAGATTTAATTATCTCAGTCTGTTTTGAGCAGTCTATTACAATGATTGGTGATAGCTTCCTGAATTTCTGTGGACTGAGTAGACACCCTCCTCCTTTTTGTTCAGTACTTTCACAGTAAGAAGCACGAAACCTTGCATACATCTCATATGTTTGACTGTATACATTTTCATCCCACTGCAGGTGTAAATTGTCGTATGGGTACACCTCTGAATTCAAGTAGACTCTGGCATTAGTTAACTTGCAGTTGTCGAATACAGTTTATCATTTGATATATTCCCTATTTTCAGTCTATCAGTCTGAAAGAAAAGTATGATGAATCTAGCCATTTCTAGATGCGAAGAGGATTTAATAGCCCCTGTTTGTGTGCTTGCAGTCAGCAGCACTGGGTACTCGAAAACCTCCCATGAGCGAAATGGTAGTGACAGATATGTACCGGAATCCTGAGATCTTATGAGCTTCAAATGCGCCTAGTCTGATACACTGATGTAGGCATTTCCCGTATTATTTTGCTGATTGTGATCGTATTCTCCTCTTTAGCTTCTTGAATGTATGAGTCGCACTCTGTACCACAATGAGTTCCTGTTTAGTATTCGCAATAAACTGCCTCATGTCCTCAAAGTAACCCATAAGCATTTTAGAGATATGCAAGCATTAAATCGTTTGTACTCTGCAACTGTTCCATCTGTCAGATCGTCTATTAACCATCCTGCACTCTCCAAACCATTCAAATCCGTGGCTGATACAGAGACGTATGTTTTAAGGTTTGATGTTATGCTGACACTACGTATACAGTCGATCTCAGACACATTGAGCTCATAGAGTATCTCTTGAAACAGGAATGCTAAAGCATTATGTGTACATTTGGATCCCACTGAAGTGCTGCCGCCGGTTATCTTGAATGGAAGCAACAGTGTGTCTTGGTGCTGAATGACAATCCTTAGTTCATCATTCTTTTTAAATGTGGTTGAAGCAAAAGGTTTATGTGAGAACTATTCCTGCTGTACAATTCGCTCATCATTCCTTCTAGACTGGTTATACTGAGTGGGGACATCACTACAAGGTTTCAAGCCCACTGATTTAAGAAACTCGTAACACGCACATGTTATCACTTTGCGGTTCAGCAGCGAAGTGACGTGCTGTGGATTGCATGCACTGGTTTTATACCTATGCCCCTCCTGCTTTAGATGTGATCGTAGAATGTTTTCCCCACCACGAAAATCGACAAGATGAATATTCTGATCCACAATAAGCAACTCCAAATAGTCCAATGTCTGAACTGTCAGTGGAGTTATATTGCATTGATGGGAGTATCAACAATCTTATACCCTGTTACAACTGAGGGAAAAATTCGTAGATAGGGTGAATCAGACTTTCGTTGAAGTAGGAGTTCATTACAATGTTACACTCGATTCGGATTGTGCTGACAGACAGTATTCCACAGTATGATCTGACTTGTAAAATTTACTAGGATCCTTCTTCAAACCTGTCCTTTTGTGAAACCCAGTAGGCGCCCTGTTGAACCTTTCTGCATAAAGTCCATCGTTGCATTCACAGTCCTTATTTCAGATTTAAGTGCACTGATGTTTGCATGTAGCCCAATACCTTTCCCAAATTGTTTTAAGACTTAGTTTAAATCGTTAATATCATATGCACCAGGTTCTATTTCCACAATGTCTTCTTCACCATGAATACCCAGATACTTCTTTTTGTTAGTCTCCATAATATTTGGGATGCTGTTGTATGTCTCCAGTCCAATCAATGCAATACTCCATTCACGCTCAAATCAATTGGTGGGAAGTAATTTGCACATAATACAGATGATCGTTTTCTTTAAGTCAAAGTGTACGATATTGCATCTGAACATCAAGTGATGAAGGAATGTTTAAAGCTCTTCCTTATATATTCTTCTCCTTCTTTGTAAATTTCAGGAGAAACATGATGAGTAGATGTTCGCAGAAGTGTGTAATAAAGTCATGGTGCGCCGAAAATTGTAGAACACACGTCTTCTGCGAGTGTAGAACACATGTAGTACTGTTGTAATTCTTCTGGCGGTTGCAGATCACTAAATGAATGGAAATAGTAGATGGTATCTGCATTTTCATAGAATATGAGACCCAGTGGGTGCCGAGATCTCTGGTAACATCTAAATTCACAATACCACATTTACCAGTTTTCCACATAGTCTTTGGCAATGTATCCTGCATAAACGTACCACAAACTTAAGAAGTTCAGTATTTGTGAATGGCCGATCTGGTAGGGCTGCTAATGGGCTTTTTTTATTTATGAATAGACCAAACCCTTTCCTGTATGGTTTCAGATATAGTCCTTTTCTGATGGCTGCTGCTTCCATCATGCAGTTATGTCTTCTTGCTTCTTCTGATTGCACTTGGGAGTTTTGAGCGTTCTTGGCTGTTCTGGCAATAGCTGCAGCACCACCAGTCAGCGAACCCCCTGCTGAGAGAGCGGAGAGGGCTGGGATGAGGAATGGAAGAAAACTACCTGATGTCTTGGGTACTGGCAGAACTCTAGATGCTTTAACCGATTCTCTTCTTATTCAGGTTACAGCTTTTTAAACTCCCTTCTTCATCTTCATCGTTCTCTTCTTCTCCAGTGCATGACATGCAACATTCATAACTCAGTTGAAATTCATCACTCATAAACCCAACTTAATTTTTCCGCACATGCTTTTATCAACAACAAATGCTGCAATGCGTTGACCTATACCAATATCCTTTTTTCTGCATATCATGTTAACCTTATCAGCTGAAATCCTATCTTCACTGTGACAACTGGGAGATCTTTATTTGCCTTGTATGCAATGTCATGTTCCATACACATTTCATCCAGCAGATTAACTCCCTTATCATCATATGCCAAGCATTTATGAAGCTTTGTTCCAGTTCCACAGTAGTCATATCCCGCAATAAGTAATTCCACTGGTAGTTTGTCTATAACACCACCACCTCCTCTAATGTGTCTCCTAACACACAAGTTATGCTACTGTGCTGGGTGTGCTCTATGCACCCCATTATATAGAAAACTATCAGCGTCAGTCCAGCTGTTCTGTGCTGCAGGAAAACCACACCATTTAACTAGTGCTCTATTTCCCCAACGTCTTACGTCTTTTCCCGTGAGAAATACACCCAGTTCACAGTTCTCTGCACTTCCTCAGCGCAGAAGCAATGTGCTATTTCTTCACCTTTACTATCCTTCAAGATATAAGTTCCAGAGTTCGTTCTTTACACTTTGGAAACTGTAAACATCTCTGTTGAGCAGTTTGGTAGGCATGATTTCTCAAATGCCATCTTGTGTTCTGAGATACATATCAAATCACCTACATTAAATTTCTGTTTACATGGATCCAGCATTTTAATGCGATAGTATTAGTATAGTATAAATGAGTCCATTATCACAAGCATCAATTCGTCTCATTTATATTGTGCTATATTTAGTTCAATTACACTGCGCACCTCCCTCCCCCCCCACATGAACCATGGACCTTGCTGTTGGAGGGGAGACTTGCATGCCTCAGCGATACAGATGGCCGTACCATAGGTGCAACCACAACAGAGGGGTATCTGTTGAGAGGCCAGACAAACGTGTGGTTCCTGAAGAGCGGTAGCAGCCTTTTCAGTAGTTGCAGGGGCAACTAATCTGGCCTTGTAACACTAACAAAAACGGCCTTGCTGTGCTGGTACTGGGAACGGCTGTAAGCAAGAGGAAACTACAGCCATAATTTTTCCCGAGGGCATGCAGCTTTACTGTATGGTTAAATGATGATGGCGTCCTCTTGGGTAAAATATTCCAAAGGTAAAATAGTCCCCCATTCAGATCTCCAGGCAGGGACTACTCAAGAGGATGTCGTTATCAGCAGAAAGAAAACTGGCGTTCTAAGGATCAGAGCGTGGAATGTCAGATCCCTTAATAGGGCAGGTAGGTTAGAATATTTAAAAAGGGAAATGGATAGGTTAAAGTTACATATAGTGGGAATTAGTGAAGTTCGGTGGCAGGAGGAACAAGACTTTTGGTCAGGTGAATACAGGGTTATAAATACAAAATCAAATAGGGGTAACGCAGGAGTAGGTTTAATAATGGCTAAAAAAATAGGAGTACGGGTAAGCTACTACAAACAGCATAGTGAACGCATTATTGTGGCCAAGATAGATACGAAGCCCACGCCTACTACAGTAGTACAAGTTTATATGCCAACTAGCTCTGCAGATGACGAAGAAATTGATGAAATGTATGATGAGATAAAAGAAATTATTCACATAGTGAAGGGAGACGAAAATTTAGTAGTCATGGGTGACTGGAATTCAAGCATAGGAAAAGGGAGAGAAGGAAACATAGTAGGTGAATATCGATTGGTGGTAAGAAATGAAAGAGGATGCCGTTTGGTAGAATTTTGGACAGAGCGTAACTTAATTATAGTTAACACTTGGTTCAAGAATCATAAAAGAAGGTTGTATACATCGAAGAATCCTGGAGATACTAGAAGGTATCAGATAGAATATATAAAGGTAAGACAGAGATTTAGGAACCAGGATTAAAACTGTAAGACATTTCCAGGGGCAGATGTGGACTCTGACCACAATCTATTGGTTATGAACTGTAGATTAAAACTGAAAAAACTGCAAAAAGGTGGGAATTTAAGGAGAAGTGACCTGGATAAACCGACTGAACCAGAGGTTGTACAAGGCTTCAGGGAGAGCATAAGGGAACAATTGACACGAATTGGGGAAAGAAATACAGTAGAAGAAGAATGGGTAGCTTTGAGGGATGAAGTAGTGAAGGCAGCAGAGGATCAAGTAGGTAAAAAGACGAGGGCTAGTAGAAATCCTTGGGTAACAGAAGAATATACAATTTAATTGATGAAAGGAAAAAATATAAAAATGTAGTAAATGAAGCAGGCAAAAAGGAATACAAACGCCTCATAAATGAGATCGACAGGAAGTGTAAAATGGTTAAGCAGGGATGTCTAGAGGACAAATGTAAGGATGTAGAGGCTTATCTCACTAGGGGTAAGATAGATACTACCTACAGGAAAGTTAAAGAGACCTTTGCAGAAAAGAGAACCACTTGTTGAATATCAAGAGCTCAGATGGAAACCCGGTTCTAAGCAAAGAAGGGAAAGCAGAAAGGTGGAAGGAGTGTATAGACGGTCTATACAAGGGCGATTTACTTGAGGACAATGTTATGGAAATGGAACAGGATGTAGATGAAGATGAAATGGGAGATAGGATACTGCGTGAAGAGTTTGACAGACCACTAAAAGATCTGAGTCGAAACAAGGCCCCGGGAGTAGACAACATTCCATTAGAACTACTGATGGCCTTGGGAGAGCCAGTCCTGACAAAACTCTACCATCTGGTGAGCAAGATGTACGAGACAGGCGAAATACCCTCAGACTTCAAGAAGAATATAATAATTCCAATCCCAAAGAAAGCAGGTGTCGACAGATGTGAAAATTACCGAACTGTCAGTTTAATAAGTCACAGCTGTAAAATATTAACGCGAATTCTTTACAGATGAATGGAAAAACTGGTGGAAGCCGACTTCAGAGATGACCAGTTTGGATTCCGTAGAAGTATTGGAACATGTGAGGCAATACTGACCTTACGACTTATCTTAGAAGAAAGTTTAAGGAAGGGCAAACCTACGTTTCTAGCATTTGTAGACTTAGAGGAAGCTTTTGACAATGTTGACTGGAATCCTCTGTTTCAGATTCTAAAGCTGGCAGGGGTAAAATACAGGGAACGAAAGGCTATTTACAATTTTTACAGAAACTAGATTTCACTGATAAGATTCGAGGGGCATGAAAGGGAAGCAATGGTTGGGAAGGGAGTGAGACAGGGGTGTAGCCTCTCCCCAATGTTATTCAATCAGTATGTTGAGCAAGCAGTAAAGGAAACAAAAGAAAAATTCGGAGTAGGTAGTAAAATCCATAGAGAAGAAATAAAAACTTTGAGGTTGGCCTATGACATTGTAATTCTAATAGAGACAGCAAAGGACTTGGAAGAGCAGTTGAACGGAATGGACAGTGTCCTGAAAGGAGGATATAAAATGAACATCAACAATAGCAAAACGAGGATCATGGAATGTAGTCGAATTAAGTCGGGTGATGCTGAGGGAATTAGATTAGGAAATGAGACACTTAAAGTAGTAAAGGGGTTTTGCTATTTGGGAAGCCAAATAACTGAGGATGGTCTAAGTAGAGAGGATATAAAATGTAGACTGGCAATGACAAGCAAGTGTCTGAAGAAGAGAAATTAGTTAACATCGAGTATAGATTTAAGTGTCAGGATGTCGTTTCTGAAAGTATTTGAATGGAATGTAACCATGTATGGAAGTGAAACGTGGACGATAAATAGTTTAGACAAGAAGAGAGTAGTAGCTTTCCAAATGTGGTGCTACAGAAGAATGATGAAGATTAGATGGGTAGATCACATAACTAATGAGAAGGTATTGAATAGAACTGGCGAGAAGAGGAGTTTGTGGCACAACTTGACAAGAAGAAGGGACCGGTTGGTAGGACATGTTCTGAGGCAACAATGGATCACAAATTTATCTTTGGACGGCAGCATGGAAGGTAAAAATTGTAGAGGGAGACCACGAGATGAATACACTAAGCAGATTCAGAAGGATGTAGGTTGCAGTAAGTACTGAGAAATGAAGAAGCTTACACAGGATAGAGTAGCATGGAGAGCTGCATCACACCAGTCTCCGGACTGAAGACACCAACAACAACATACTGTGCAATTGTTTCTGGGAGGACGTCTATCCATTTTTATGAGCCACGAAGATGCATCCACATTTGATCTCTAATTGTTCTCTTCAGATGTTGTACGATATTCGCCTTCAGGTAGGTGAAAGTGGAGTAGTGATGTATTCCATATCGTTGCATCACGGTCTTGAAATACCTATTGTAAAACTCTCCTCTGTGGTTAGTTTTGAGGTTGTCTGGCCATCAGATCATTTCCTTCTGCAGGAAACGCTCAAACACATCCATAACATTTCTCCCCATTTTTGTTCTAATAGCTAATACCAAGGAAAATTTTGAGTATGTATCAGTAACTATTAAAATATTTTTTAATCCATTATTCTCATGTGAATAATCCATCATATCTACCATAAGTCATCCAAACCTTTAATCATTACATGCCTATGAGGGAATGTTTTGTGTGCTGGTTTGTGCTGTACTGGAACTACTGGCTCCATACTTATTCGATGATACCACTGTCTCTAAGCTCAGATATTACTGAAACAACCTCATTCGAATGAGCTGTATTACCTGCAGCAGCTGATGGAGCAGGCATAGTCGATAAATTAGCTCATTGGTGTCGTCATAATATATCCACTGCGGGATTCGATTGTTCACTGCTTTATGCTCAATGTTGATACCACCACCAATGCCTCTTCTGTTGTTGTTGTTCTTTTCACCATGAAGTATTGGTTTTTAATGGTTTTATATTTTTGCAATCTTATGTAAATCAGCCAAATACAGTATTTCATGGTACATTTCCCCATTATTAACTGAATAATTTATGGTTTTTTTCTTGGGTTTTAGGAAAATAAAATTCATTAAACATAGTGTTGTCTCAAAACGCCTATCAACAATCTTCATTGTGTCATTAGGCTCCATATCCAGCATGTGCAGTCTTACCCTGCTGAGGCCAGATGTCCTACCAATCTGGCCAGGAATGTGACAGATAATGAATTCGACATTGGCAACACCATCGTTATAGTGTGGTTTGGTTTTACTGAGAGCTGCCTGAGAAATTCAGTAACCGGCTTAAAGGTCTCTCTCATTGCTCACTGTCGATCAATGTGCCATAACCTTAGCAACCATAGTTTCTCTCGAAAGGCTTGCCTCGGCTGAATGACTTTCTGCTTCGTTGTATACTAATCAGACGTCTCCGCAGTGTGAGACTTTATATATCCGCTCTTCCTCCTCTTATTATGTGCCTGATTCTCCTTCTCAACAAGGGCGCCTCAATCTAATTTCCTGTAAACAGCCTCGACTTTTTCAGTTCAGTCCGTTACTTTCTTACAGATTTCATTAACTAATTCATTTAATGGATTGATCATTTTCACAAGTGTCCAGTAACACATGTCTAGTTCCCTGTGCATACCCCTTTTATGGACGATAGCCTGAATTTTCATATCCATGTACAAGGTAATGTTCTGTTTATGTACACCCATTCTCTCTGGTTGAGAGCTAGACATGAGCGCGAATTTATCCATGGTGCTTCGTTTATCGATGTACTCACCTCCCTTATCAGGCTAAATATGCAGAAAGTCTTAGAAGTTTCACCTGTACCTACCATCATTCGGTTTTCTTGTTTTATCAATAACGAGACACCCATACTGTGAATGATTCCAGCAATCGACACATATCTTTACAAAATCATGGAAAGACACTTCCTACATGTGCCTGGTAAATGTGTTTTAAATTCAAATGTCTTGTTTGAAGACTATAATGCGGTTTGTATTATTCCTAACCAACTGTTTCTTTGGCTTGGATAAAATACATCAGCACCCATCTGACGACCAAACAGAAATATTTTGGAATTTGGTCTTGGTTTCCCACAGCAACATCGTCAAATATAAACACAGTGTTTGGCTTTACTTTTTCAGGTGTGGGGATATCACAGCTTTCTCTGAATGTCATGCAGGTAACGACTTTTTCAGCGTGCAATATCTTCTGTGATAGCTGATACTTGGGCTGAAACAGTGTTTTAAAAGTACACAAACATGTTCATATCGGAATTCATCTACATGTGTTAGGAGCGTCATGAGGACGTAAGTCTTGCCACAATTGGATGGACCTACAGTAATTGTTGGTATATTATCAGGAAGGAGCATTCCGTTCTTCTTCTTCTTCAGGTCTTCCTTTGCATTTTCACAGGACCAGTCACTGACAACAAAGTCCTGAAACTTCACCCACCCAGCCATGATAACGACTACGTCAGGTTTTGGTTTGCAGCGGGCATTTATAGAAAAAATGAACACTTGCTATAATAATAATAATATATGTAGCCACTATAGTGCACCATGTTACCGAGTGAGCTACAATGGCTATATCTTTTTTTTGTGGTCATCAGTCTACTGACTGGTTTGATGCGGCCTGCCACGAATTCCTTTCCTGTGCTAACCTCTTCATCTCAGAGCAGCAAATGCAACCTACGTCCACAATTATTTGCTTGACGTATTCCAATCTCTGTCTTCCTCTACAGTTTTTGCCCTCTACAGCTCCCTCTAGCACCATGGAAGTCATTCTCTCATGTCTGAGCAGATCTCCTATCATCTTGTCCCTTCTCCTTATCAGTGTTTTCCACACATTCCTTTCCTCTCCGATTCTGCGTAGAACCTCTTCATTCCTTACCTTATCAGTCCACCTAATTTTCAACATTCGTCTATAGCACCACATCTCAAATGCTTCAATTCTCTTCATTTCCGGTTTTCCCACAGTCCATGTTTCACTACCATACAATGCTGTACTCCAGACGTACATCCTCAGAAATTTCTTCCTCAAATTAAGGCCGGTATTTGATATTAGTAGACTTTTCTTGGCCAGAAATGCCTTTTTTGCCATAGCGAGTCTACTTTTGATGTCTTCCTTGCTCCGTCCGTCATTGGTTATTTTACTGCCTAGGTAGCAGAATTCCTTAACTTCATTGACTTCGTGACCATCAATCCTGATGTTAAGTTTCTCGCTGTTCTCATTTCTACTACTTCTCATTACCTTCGTCTTTCTCCAGTTTACTCTCAAACCATACTGTGTACTCATTAGACTGTTCATTCCGTTCAACAGATCATTTAATTCTTCTTCACTTTCACTCCGGATAGCAATGTCATCAGCGAATCGTATCATTGATATCCTTTCACCTTGTATTTTAATTCCACTCCTGAACCTTTCTTTTATTTCCATCATTGCTTCCTCGATGTACAGATTGAAGAGTTGGGGCGAAAGGCTACAGCCTTGTCTTACATCCTTCTTAATACGAGCACTTCGTTCTTGATCGTCCACTCTTATTATTCCCTCTTGGTTGTTGTACATATTGTATATGACCCGTCTCTCCCTATAGCTTACCCCTACTTTTTCCAGTATTTCGAACAGCTTGCACCATTTTATATTGTCGAACGCTTTTTCCAGGTCGACAAATCCTACGAACGTGTCTTGATTTTTCTTTAGCCTTGCTTCCATTATTAGCCGTAACGTCAGAATTGCCTCTCTCGTGCCTTTACTTTTCCTAAAGCCAAACTGATCGTCACCTAGCGCATTCTCAATTTTCTTTTCCATTCTTCTGTATATTATTCTTGTAAGAGCTTCGATGCATGAGCTGTTAAGCTGATTGTGCGATAATTCTCGCACTTGTCAGATCTTGCCGTCTTCGGAATTGTGTGGATGATGCTTTTCCGAAAGTCAGATGGTATGTCGCCAGACTCATATATTCTACACACCAACGTGAATAGTCGTTTTGTTGCCACTTCCCCTAATGATTTTAGAAATTCTGATGGAATGTTATCTATCCCTTCTGCCTTATTTGACTGTAAGTCCTCCAAAGCTCTTTTAAATTCCGATTCTAATACTGGATCCCCTATCTCTTCTAAATCAATTCCTGTTTCTTCTTCTATCACATCAGACAAATCTTCACCCTCATAGAAGCTTTCAATGTATTCTTTCCACCTATCTGCTCTCTCCTCTGCATTTAACAGTGGAATTCCCATTGCACTCTTAATGTCACCACCGTTGCTTTTAATGTCACCAAAGGTTGTTTTGACTTTCCTGTATGCTGAGTCTGTCCTTCCGACAATCATATCTTTTTCGATGTCTTCACATTTTTCCTGCAGCCATTTCGTCTTAGCTTCCCTGCACTTCCTATTTACTTCATTCCTCAGCGACTTGTATTTCTGTATTCCTGATTTTCCCGGAACATGTTTGTACTTCTGTGATGGCCCTTTTTAGGGATGTCCATTCCTCTTCAACTGTACTACCTACTGCGCTATTCCTTATTGCTGTATCTATAGAGTTAGAGAACTTCAAACGTATCTTGTCATTCCTTAGAACTTCCGTATCCCACTTCTTTGGGTATTGATTCTTCCTGACTAATGTCTTGAACTTCAGCCTACTCTTAATCACTACTATATTGTGATCTGAGTCTATATCTGCTCCTGGGTACGCCTTACAATCCAATATCTGATTTCGGAATCTCTGTCTGACCATGATGTAATCTAATTGAAATCTTCCCGTATCTCCCGGCCTTTTGCAAGTATACCTCCTCCTCTTGTGATTCTTGAACAGGGTATTCTTTATTACTAGCTGAAACTTGTTACAGAACTCAATTAGTCTTTCTCCTCTTTCATTCCTTGTCCCAAGCCCATATTCTCCTGTAACCTTTTCTTCTATGCCTTCCCCTACAACTGCATTCCAGTCGCCAGTGACTATAAGATTTTCGTCCCCCTTTACATACTGTATTACCCTTTCAATATCCTCAGACACTTTCTCTATCTGTTCATCTTCAGCTTGCGACGTCCTCATGTATACCTGAACTATCGTTGTCGGTGTTGGTCTGCTGTCGATTCTGATTAGAACAACCCGGTCACTGTTCACAGTAACACACCCTCTGCCCTACCTTCCTATTGATAACGAATCTTACACCTGTTATACCATTTTCTGCTGCTGTTGATATTACCCGATACTCATCTGACCAGAAATCCTTGTCTTCCTTCCATTTCACTTCACTGACTCCTACTACATCTAGATTGAGCCTTTGCATTTCCCTTTTCAGGTTTTCTAGTTTCCCTACCACGTTCAAGCTTCTGACATTCCACGCCCCAACTCGTAGAACGTTATCCTTTCGTTGATTATTCAATCTTTTTCTCATGGTAACCTCCCCCTTGGCAGTCCCCTCCCGGAGATCCGAATGGGGGACTATTCCGGAATCTTTTGCCAGTGGAGAGATCATCATGACACTTCTTCAAGTACAGGCCACATGTCCTCTGGATACAGGTTACGTGTCTTTAATGCAGTGGTTTCCATTGCCATCTGCGTCATCATGTCGTTGATCATTGCTGATTCTTCCGCCTTTAGGGGCAATTTCCCACCCCTAGGACAAGAGAGTGCCCTGAACCTCTATCCGCTCCTCGCCCTCTTTGACAAGGCCGTTGGCAGAATGAGGCTGACTTCTTATGCCGGAAGTCTTCGGCCGCCAATGCTGATAATTTTAAAAATTTAGGCAGTGGCGGGGATCGAACCCGATACAGAAGACGTTTTGATTATGAATCAAAGACGCTACACCTATACCACGGGTACGATTTTATAATGATGGGGTAGTGAAATAAGAAACACAAGAAAGATTCGCGATTGTATATATTTCATTTACATCTCATCAATGATACACCAGCTGCCTTAAATCAACAAAAACAACTGATTCATTTTACGGTATTCCCGAGTAACTGTTTCTTGTATGTAGTAAATTCGACATGTTTTTCTCTCAAACTGACTGGAGTTTCTTTAGCTTCTTCTTTTGACAGCGTATTGATGTGCTGTTCTATATTATCTGCATACACATTCTAGTACAGAGATAGTTCACGATGCCTTTATACACAGTTTGAACATAAGGCAGCCCACAGTTAAGTCTTTCCAGCACAAGGACAGTGTCGTCTGTAGACCAAACAAGTTTGTAACGGTGGAGTGTTGGGATCGATCTCCAGGTCTGACCATGAGTGCCACGCTGCCAAATAATGATGTTATAGAAAGCCTCAGATCCCCACAGTAAATATCTGGAGATGGAGAATACTCAGGGTCGTCTGTTCATTGATGTTATGTTCTGCACGACACAGTTCAATCCTTTCCAGCTCCATAAATCGCAGTTTGACACATTTCGATGCATTTGCAATTTCTAACACAACACGCCAATCGATGTCCACTGATGCTTCTTATACCAATATTTAAGCGCTTTGAACCACTAGCTGTTAAATTATAAATTGAAATGGAAAGCAGTAGAAGCTTGGGGGAATCGGTTGCTTCTCATCCACCACATCAACACACTGTTCTTACAGTAATACCGAAATGTTCTGGATGGTGCATACGTCAGAGATCAGTACTGACCCATACCGTGTGGTGTACGGCCCCCAGCACACGTCTTCTGAGAACCAGAGACTTGCTGGGTATCTAAATCAATGAGTGGGACAGACAAAAGCATCTTGTTGTCCTGCTCCAGCAAGTGGGCTATGTGCACTACAGGATCCCAAGTGCAGCTACGGCTGCTAATCCTGACATGCCAGAGATCGCTGCAAGTCCCAACGAGGCAGTGGTGTCTGCTGCTGGTCCAGGCACCCAAGAGGTCGCTGAACAAAGAAGAAACAATAAGAATCCACAGACAGTGAAAAGAGTTGAGCAAAGAATGGGAGCAGCTACATAAGTAATAGCAACAACGTCATGTAATTAGTACTTACTTTTAACCTTCTTCTGTGATGAAGTCGCAAATAAGGATCTCGACTACTGGTGACACTTGATGATTTTTCTTCTTCCAGAGATTGACTGCGACTGGGAGTGGAGAGCTATCGCGCTCCCCTTATATCCCCTCCATCACGATCACGTGACCAGAAATTAATTATTTACTGACTTCAGCAGTATTTCTGGAACGATTCCCAATCAGGCATTTGCCTTAGAAGGACGGAGTTCTAGCTTGCGTCGGTATTCTGTAGACGTTTATTTGATAAACACTGCTTTTTTTGCAGTTCGGTCTGACCACGACCAATAGTGCATGCAGGCCCAGCAGGACAAGAAGAGAAACGGAGGAAGAGCATGTGTTTCGACAGGAATTTTTCGAGTGCTTTTGTTTGAGGATTAGTGTGACATTCAGCCTGTCAGTCACATCGCCCAAGCAGTTTCTTCTGGACAGGCAATCGATTTAAGTACTTCTTTATACGATCTGCATCTTCCCAAAGCGGAGAATGATGAGCAAGAGAAATCCAACCCCTGCAAACAGAATTTTTACAAATAAACAATATACCTATGTAACTGAATTTCCTGTTGTGAGATCCCTCCTCTCCAGCACAGAGCCGTCAATTCCCTGGTTGGGAAGGAGAGGGGAGAGTAGGGTAAGGGGTTTTAGCAGAAGAGGAAGGGGTAATTAATTAATCAATTTAAGAAGTAGTCAACCAAATTGATAAGAGTGAGAATAACTCAGGTCTGAAAGTATATCTCTATCAGTGAAGGAGAGGGTTGGAGGTTTCCTGAGCGGATTGGGAGTGAGGAAGGGGAGGGGTGGGGGAACAGGTTCTTAACCAGTGAATCAAAAGGAAGGATTATCCCTAGGGGGTCATAATCCACTTAGCAAAACAATAGGTTGAAGACCTGTCAATCAAAAGAGAACAACAGGTTTGCTCCTGAATGTATATTTGCCCTTGATGCAGGCAACCTGCACTAAGAAAATACGCCCATGCTTGCTTTGTCCCACTACTTACATATACACTAAAGGTTAATTTATGAACTAATGTACCAACAGCAATAGGAAAATTGGTCTGGGTTAGTGTAAATACATACTTAATGAGGGAGCTGTTACATATGATAAAACCCTGGCACTCAATGAAGAATTAGATAAGTCAAACTATATGGTGCTTAGGGGCATAGTATGCGTTTTGGATACAGATGGAGAATTTATGATTTTCGTGACTTTAGACAATTTTGGCCTGGATGAGATGAGTCTACCAAAAGACCTAATTGTTGCCAGTTTGAGTGTCTTGGAAGAAGATGATACTGATAGGTCAGGTGACGACCACAGCTACAACCATGCTATTAACAGCTCTGCACTACATGATTAAGTTACACACTTGCAAGCACTTACAAGGGAAAGGTAGTGAAGACATGGAAGTTTTACTGCTTAGGATCACAGTTTTGTTCAGTACAGTGAGTTTTTTTACCAAAGACATTGATTACACAGTATAGGATACAAACAGGAAGCAATGCTCCGTTATATAAGACACTATACAGGATCCCAACGCAGTTAGAACCGCTAATGGAGGAATTCATTGACCAACAGTCGGCTGACGGAATCATTGAGGATAGTAATAGTCCCTGAAATGCATACATAGCCAGTATGCCCAAACAGTCATTGGATAGTACCAAAAAATGTAGGTTCTGTTGCGATTATCGATTCTTGAAAGCAAAAGCCGTCGACAATATGTATCCCATCCTGAACAACCTGGAGACACTCTACAGTCTGAGCCAACGTATTATCTTTTGACTATAGATTTGAAGAGTGAGTGCCACCAGCTTGAAGTAGTTGTAGAAGACCAGTCAAAGACAGCTTTTTCCACATCATGGGGACATTACCACTATTGCAGAATGCTGTTTGAACTAAAAAACGCACCAGCTACATTTCACTGACTCTTAGGTGGAATGCTTCACAGATTGGGACCCAAGAAATGCATGTTGTGTCCTGATGATATAACAGTATTTTCAAAGGATATGGAAGAACACAAGACATGACTGGAAGAAGTCTCTAAACGACTATCAACAACATGCTTGACACTCAGTGCCAATAAGTGACATTTCACTAAAATGAAATTAAATGACCTAGAACATTTAATTAGCCATCTACTGTTATGTTTAATATCAGCAGTTCATGATTTTGTACTAGCACAAAACATTACAATCATTTTTAGGCCTTTGTAATTATTGTACAAAATTCGCAAGGGACTTTATACAAATTGCCAAGTCCCTGAATTATCTACAAAGGGAAGTAGTAAAATTCGAGTGGTCAGTAGAGTGTCAAGCCACATTCGAGAAAACTGAAACATGATTCAGTATCCAATCAGGTGTGTTGATATTTACTAACTTCGACTAAGAATTGATCCTGCACTGTGAAGCAACGAATATCACACTTGGTTGTGTTTTGACCCAGATCGTGGATAATAATGAATATCTATAGTCTCATGCATCGAGGCAGCCGAAAAATGCAGAGTACAATTATTCAACGACATTAGAAGGGATGTTAGCCATTACATATGGTGTTACCTACTTCTACTGTTATTTTTACAGACAAATATTTGAGACATTAACTAATCATGTTTCCCTTAAGTGGATATTTGGATTGAAAAATACTTCCAACAGGTTAACAAGGTGGTACTGAAATTAAGTGAGTTTAATTATGAGGTAGGGCGTAAACCTTGGAAAGCACACACTAACACAGACGTGTTAAGCAGTAAATGGAAGAAAGCACAAGCAATGGACATATACTGTTGGGCTTTTGGGTCACAGCTACAGTTTTTGGTGCATAATGGTTTGCTGTGCAGAAGTACGAAGTTTGAATTATTCGTGGAGTTTCTGTACTGTATGGAAACAAAGTCTTACAACACTCACATGATCATTTCTTGGCGGATCATGGAGAACGTACAGTGACAGACAGACGTGTAGCAGAAAATTTTTGGTGGAGAAGTAGAAAGCAATATCTTGACCAGTATGTGAAAGATTGTGTACCATTCGCATAAAGAGCAGTTTTGAGCCACCAACATTTGCCATTACGAGGATTACCAGCTTTTTAAAATATTTCGTTTAGGTATTCTTGGATCTTTCTATAGGACAGCAGCTGGTAACACATATATTCCAAAGATAACAGATCATTTTTCCCAGTTCAGGCCAATGACAGCGATTCCAGACCAGTGAGCAAGCGCAGCCAGGAACGCTATGGTTAATAACTGGGTACTAACATTTGGTGTCTTGTATACAATAATTACAGATCAAGGTACAAATTTTAAGTCAGACCTTCTGAAGCACTTATGTCGCCTGCTTTGTATCTGAAAACTTTGCCCTCTCCATTGACAAGCGAATGGTCATACTGAATGGGTTCACCGTACAATTTCGGAGACGATAAGCCATAATAAAAATAGCACAATAATTAGGAGACATATTTGCAAATATCGTCTCAGCTTATTATTAAAAAAATACACTGTAGTGCACAAATTTCACCAGATGAAGTAGTACATAGTAGATAGATACTATCTCTCTTCATGGTTCTGAACCCTAAATTAGGTGCCAATGAGAAGTCAGTTAAGAAGTTTCCAAACTGGATAAGAGAAGTTTGGCACAACGTCAAATAAACGAATACAATAACATTTGAACTTCAAGAGAAGATGGGCCAACATACAGGGATATGTGATTGGAGGCTTTCCTGGCGTATGTGTTGTTTCCAGGGCTCTTGGGTGTCCAGCCAGATGTGATCGTTGAAGTCCAACGATATTTCGGTCAAGAACCTGTCCACCATCATCAGGTGGTTCTGATGTCATCAACATATAGGGCCGATTTCACGTGCGCCACTTATGGGGCATCGGCAGTGTAGAAGGATTACAACAAGAGCCCAAGCACTGACCCCTGCGGCACTCCCGCTCGAATCGGCCACTTCATTGATCTTCCATCCTCTGTGCAGACGTGGGATGTTCGTCTGGCGAGGTAGGAGCGGATCAGTACTCCATGTGGCGTTGGTACCACGTGCACAAAGAGTTTGTACATGAGGTCGTTGTGCAACACAGATTTGAAGGCCCTGGAAACATCGAATAGCACTGCCCCATGGTATTCTCGCGTCTCCAGGGCGTGCATAGTTTCTTCCACCAGCCTCAGCAGCTGGTGGGTGGTGGAATGTCTGCCCCTGAACCTGAACTGCTCGTCGGGATAAAGGACTCTTCTTCGACGTGTCGCAGCAGCCTCTTGACATAGAGTCTCTCGAATATCTTTGAGAGGGATGAAACCAGACTAATGGAACAGTAGCTGGTGGCCAGACGAGGTTGTCAATTCCATAAGCTCCTCTTGCCTTTATGATGTTCAGCAGGCGCAGCTGCTCTACTACATCCTCTTCCTTGATGGGGGTGATATCGTCATTCTCTTGCCTCATTGATAGGTATATTGGAAGTTCTTCATTCACATGTCAGATGTGATCTAGGCTCATGTCGTTCTCAATAGCTGCGAAATTCTCCACGAAAATGTCTGCTGATACGCTGGCCTTCACGTCTGGGTTGCAGTCGTAGTTCTGTCCGATCTGTAGTGGCGGGATACGTTGCCACTGGCGAAGGAAACTTTTGACAACTCGCCATGTGCTGCCGTCCTCTGGGTTTAGGGAGGCGACCAGGCCAGCCCAATCCTAGTTCGTATAGTATTCCACTGATGCCTTGATTTATCGCCTCATCTGGTTTAAGCAGCACTTGGTAGCTGTTTGCCACGTGAGCTGACACTCTCAGTAGATCTTGTTATTTTCCATGATGGCCTCTTCGATGTGAGGAGGGAGTTTACAGGAGCGGTCCTGCTGCTGAGGTGGGCGTCTCAGTATGGCTGCTTGTAGAATTCGGCGGTTCATGAATTCAAGAGTGGCGTTGGCACCCACAGTGTCAGGGTCTGGTAGGTTCTCCAGCACGTCGAGAACATTTTCAAAGTGCTGTAAGCTCATCTTCTTGTAGCAGTGGCGACGGGGAGGTAGTACACTACCTACAATGTCAATATCGTAGATAGCTGGCAGATGGTCCGGTGACATGGCGCAGGGAGTTGTGGTGGCCATATGTTGCTTGACGCCTTTGATGATGGCTACGTCAAGGACATCTGGCTGCCATCTGGCAGGGTAATTGTTGGGTCAAACGGCCCCAGTATGATGGCGCCACTTTGCTGGGCGGCGTGCAGTAGGCGGTGACCGCTGGCAGGAGGCAGCGACCGCTGTCATTTATAAGGCGGGAGTTCCACTGCTTGTGCTTTGCGTTAAAATCTCCCACAATGAAGATCCTCCCCCGCTTTGTCAGCAATGCTTGAATGTCAGCAGCCTCCAAGTTCTCTCTCGGTGGTCGGTAGGTCGCAATGAAGACGATCTGCTCGAGCATCGTATTGACAGTGACTCGTGTTGCGTACATGGTGTACAGTGCTGGCAGATGCACCAAGTGGTGTTTCAGCGAACTCTTCATGTATACAGCAGTGCCACCGCCAGCCGTCAGCTGTCGTTTCGGTAGCATTGGTAGTTTGCAGCTGGCATGTTGACTCCAGCTTAGAGGTGAGTTTCGTACATGAGACATATGTCGCTTCTCTCGCCATGGAGGAATTGGCGAAACTTATCCTGCTGGAGACAGAGACTGTTTGTGTTGAAGCCGCAAACTGTGAGAGCATGGATGTGACGAGTATCCATGATGGTTCTTCATGGGAACGGTGCTGGCCTGGAGAGGTGCCATAACAGCCGTCACAAGGAAAGGCAGTTGTAGTAGGAGCTTGTTGAGTGATCTCAAGAGTGATCGGACTTCTCCGGCATCTTCTCTCTGGGCAGGGGCAGCCATGGTGGCGTCCTTTGACCTGGAACAGTGCAATGTGACTGGGTGGCGGCTGCTGGCTGTTGTGCAGCTCGTTTTGAGGGCCGCGGTGTGGTGAAGGGGGCGGGGCGCTCCGTACATCGGCCTCCCCCTCTAGGTGCTGTCTGCGGAGCAGCTGCTTCTTTATCTGGCTGCTCCTTGCTGTTGGTGTGGGTTTGTGGTGGGTGCTCCCACTTTGACGGCATCCACAAAACTAGTGCCAGGATGCACCTTTTTAGATGGCACTGCCTTTCCTTGCTGATTGTTGTTGGACTTCTTGAACGCCTTGCAGCTCTTTTAGCTTGCCACATGAAGCTCACTGCAGTTGCTGCATTGTGGTGCGTCTTATTTCTTCAGAGAGCACTCTGTTGTAATGAGGGCCTGCACATTTGATGCAGCAAAGTGGCAGGAAACAATACTGCACCAGGTGGTCTAGGCCCTGGCATGAGTAACACTGAGGCCGCCTTCTCTTATCTCGAAGGGACTCGACTGTCACTCGTACTCGGCAATGTGCTGCAGTTGGAAAATTTTACGATTTTCGACCAGGACAACACAAAAGAAAGGCATGTCCCTGTGCATCCTCAGAGACTTTATCAGGCTCGTTGATTGGACACCATAGCCCAGCACCTCCAGTTTTTCCTTCATATGGCTAGGCTCCATCTTCATTGGTAGATGGCGTATGACCACCATGAGGAGTTTGAGGAGGTCCGCACTGCGTGCGTAACAGTGGAGCCCCTCCTTACTGAACATGTCCATGAGTTTGCTCTGTGCTTCAGTGCTGCCGACTTTGACCTTAAGAAGGTCGTTTCGCGACTGTTGTTGGTTCGATCTCTGCGATCAGGTGCAGGAAATCGTTGTAGGTACCACCCCACCAGACGACGACAGGCGGCGGAGGAGGAGGTTTTCCCCCCTGTGACAGCTTGGGCCACTCATGCCAGCATCCCTCGAATCAGGTATACCATTGAAACGATTTTGGATTGGTAGCTGTTGCACTGGCTGGAGCACGTTGGCCCTAGCAGTGTGCTTCCGGCTTGGAACGAGAAATCCTCGTCATCTTCCTTCCAATTAGGAGCAGGCGCAGTAACGTCCTTCTGGACCCTCTTCTTTTGACAGCGACTTGCTGCTTGCAGATTGTGTTGTGGAGTCTTCTTCATCAGAGGCGGCTCTGCGTTTCCGCGAGGATTTCAAGTGTTCGCGATCTTCTAGGAGCGTATTCTTAGGGAGAATTCCCTTTAGGAATCCCAGGGCATCAGCAGCATCCTGGATGCGTGCTTCTGTCTTATCGGCACTCGGTGCAGGGTCAGCAGCCTGCGTGGTGGGCCTGACGACCGCCGTCTATGTCTTCCAAGCTGCCACAATGATTTTCGTGTCCCCATCTTGGCGATAGAGGTGACCTCCCATAGCCACGCAGTGCATGGCAGCGTTGTACAAATCAACAGAGTCGCTTACATGCACAGATGAATCTGTGTGCTACGCAGGCTCGCAATCTTCCAGCGACGTAGTGCGAGTGCCAGTCGGTCGTAGGTGGCAGGCAGGATGTCGCCGGAGGAGCAAGCTCCATCAAACGATGATCCACAGGGCCCTCGCTTCTGCAGCCGAGACTGCGTCCGCATAACGACCCTCCAACCCTCTAGTAGTGTCCTTCTTGTGTTCCACTGCCAGAGACTGACCATCGTAGACGACGAGCAGGAGGGTACCGCCGACAGAGCAAGCTACACCAGACGGCCCTGTGCCATGCCACTCGCTTCTGCGACCGAGACCGCGTAATCGTACCCCTGTCCCATTCTCCTAGCAGCGTCCGTCTGGTCGACCGGGTATGAAAGCTGGTCCGTTATATCTGGGAGGCCGGATGGGGCCGCCGACAGAGCAAGCTCTACTGAAAGGCGATCCGCCAAACCCTTCCCTCCATCACCGCTTACATCTCGCCTCATCATCTCGCAGTCTGTTAGCTCATTGTCGGTGTTATTTATGTCCGTCAGTCGGGCTTCGATTCCCTGCGCCGACGGTCCGTTGCGGCCGCCGACATTCCGATTGCGTGTGCCAAAGTTTCGATCCGTTTGCGAGCGCCGACCCAGATCCGCGCCATCCCCGTCGCGCCGGGTGCTGAAATATCCTGTAGAGTGTCCCAGTGGCCGTTGTGGAAGGATCTTGTGTCCGCTTGAGGCGTGACTCATTCGCTGGAAGTCGGGCATTCAGCATCGTCTCCGTCAGTCTGTGACACGAAGCCATAGGCCCCCACTTGTATGGGAGACAAACCAGGAGTGGTTTCGGCTGTGCTTTTATTAAAGCTCAGACTATCATTCACATTGTGATGGCACCAGCGGCTGGATTAGCAGCTGGTGAGCATTGTGTCTTGTTAGCTGCGGGTTGGCGCTATTTGGCGCGCGTCTTCCTGGTGTTTCAGGCCGCTTTTCCAGCCACTTCGGGAGTCTTATTGCTGCCGCACGCACTCCACCTGCTCCCCCGAGGCGTAGGGCATTTTTCAAAGTCAGGATTTGGTCGCTGGTCACACACCCGCTTTTGGTAGGCAGTTAGTGCCGGTGTTGTTGCTGGAAACGTATAATGGTGACAACAAAGGCAACACCCGGTACTCTCTTGGCAGTTTTACTTCGTCTTACTGCTCTTTACATGGACCCCCTCCAGAATGTAGGCGCAACAGTCGTCCCACTGGGGGGGCTCGTCGATCGCAATTTTACACAATACAGAGAACGTGAGCAGGAAGCCCTCAGCTCCAAGCATATCTACCAATCGTCCGCCCCACCACCCTATCCCCCACAGCACTCTGTGAACCCACCAGAACTTTTCTCGTCCCCATCCATCTCCCTCTCGAAAGGCCAGTAACCGACAAGCCTCCTCCCCCCCCCCCCCCCAGAACCGAAAGGTAAATTCTACCAAATACGACATCGGCACCAAGACGACATACGTCAGACAGGTGTCAGGCACGCAGACAGCAATCGCTTGACAAAGAAAAATGCTCCCTTAAAACAAACAGGCATGATAGGAAATCGGATGAGATAGCCCACTTGCATAACAAAAAATGCACGGTCGGAACACTCACTAGAAAAGTCTCCCACAGCCAATCGAGGCGCCCAAGAAACAGCCCTCAGAAAAGCACCCTTGGACATGCTGATAGTGGACGACACGGTCCCAGAGGCAAACATTAGCCTACCATTCGATAGCGAGCAAGCCCTTCGAAATGGCCAGAAGAACGGCTCGCCGTGCGTCACGTCCAGGAACAACCCACACCCACCTCCCTACAGGAAACACGTTCGACGCAGTGACGTCATCTTATTTACTGGCAACAGTCGCGCCAACACGCCCACCACCACCAGCCAAAAAATTTAAGATCCCACCCATAGTCGCATAATTCCCAAACACATACTCGGACCTCTATAACACCATCAAACAGGCCTTGGGAAACAGAGGTTACCCAGCGAAGTCAGCAGGGGGAGAGAGGATTAAAATCATCCTGTGTCAAACACAGAAGACTACCTCACAGTCAAAAACGCGCTAAAAGAGAAGAACATCCCTCATTATACATTTATTATATTCACTGAAAAGCCGCTAAAGCCAGTTTTCGGGGAATACCTACCAAAATAGTCACTGAAGACATCAAGAAAGACCTAATCTCCCAAGACTTTGAAGTACGCTCAGTTGGGCTACTCAAAAAACCAAGGAGGAGGAAAACAATGCCACTGTTCCTAGTAACACTCCCTGACACCCCTCAGAATAGGAGGAACTTTCAAGTCACGAGAGTAATGGCTCTAGACGTGACTGTAGAGACACTCACACAAAAAACAGGCCTCAGGCAGTGCTACAATTGCCAAGGGCTTTCACATGTCGCAACAAACAGTGACATGCCCCCCCTTCCCCCCAAATGCGTATGCTGTGCAGAACAACACCCCTCACAAGACTGCCACATGAAAGAAATGGGAGACAAAGTAAAATGTGTAAATCGTAAATAGACAGGACACCCCGCTAGCTACCGAGGCTGTGAGGTAGTAAAATGGACAACAGACCGCATGAGAGGAAAAAAGCAACAAAACCAAACAACCGAGCGGCACATTCCAGAACCAGGACAGAGCGCAACACAGCTAGGCAGGCACCCACTAGGCAAGCTGCATCTACCACCAAAACCGCACCAGCATGGAACAGTGGTAGGGAATCGCCGACCTACGCTGAAACAGTGTCCCCCGAGGGAGAACCGATCCACCAGGACAGGACAACAGACCAGGCGACAAGAGCCATTCCACATTCCCTTAGTCTCAACCAGTACGCCGGTCTAAGGACGCAGAATGCATGCAAACACAGTTTGTCACCCACAACAAATAGCCGCAGTTGGTCTTGAAGCATGCAGTAGCCATCCCAACTTCCAACAGGCCAACAGGAGACGCAGGTTGCACAACTGGCCCTTACTGCTGCTGAGCGTCCTGCGTGATAAATCAATGATAACACCTGGTGGTCACGATAATATACGTGCATGATGTGGTAAACCCAAAATCAAATTGTGTTCTAGATGATATGAGAGTGTCTACGGAATAGCATGTGGAGAGCATGCGCGACTGCAGCGATATACCATATCGACCTCGCTGTGTCCAGAGATGCCGCCTGAGCGACGCGCAGCAGCCGGCCGCTATTGTGAAGAATCGACAGCATCGATGATTATTACTTTAATTGTTAAAAGTTGGCGTGGCGTTGCGTGTTTGTTCCTTTTAAATGGTTCCAATTGTACAACGAAAAGGATTAGTTACTTCCCGGATAGACCTCTCACCGACCAAGTGGTGATAGTGGTGTATATTAGGTCTGATCTTATAGCGTTTCACTGCGTGGTCTAGTGAGGCTACTCAGTTGACAGTCTTGGGAGAGTGCATGGAATTTTGCCGATTATAGTTGTGGGAACAGTTTCGTTCGTAAAATTTGCTGGTGTGAGTCCCGCGTGAGCCTGATTTAATTGAGAGATTGATTTGTTAGGTGCTGAGCTTTGTGGAATCGGTGTGACCGATATCCCGTTGCATTGTATGTTGAGTGGTCGCCACGAGCCCAGAGGTAATTGGGTTGCTTGTCGTTTTTATTGAGGTGGTTTGGGTATTGTGCATGTGTGTATCGAGAAGGGAAAGCCTCGAAAACGTGTTGGTAGTTGTATTTTCAAGACCACTAGCTTGAAGCAGACAGCGAATTGGATCATAGGACGACGAACTGTTTTACTATACGGTGATGGTGTGCACGTATCACTGAGTAGACAACCGATAGTAAATTGAAGGAACCATTTAACGAGCTACACGTAGCTGAACCAAAACTTGATTCATCAAGGTGACGAGTGGCCGATTTAAATGTTAGGGAACTTAGCGGGTCGTGTATGGTCAACGCCTGAAGAGGTCAAGATTTGCTTTTAAATTGTAACTTACGGTTAGTTAAAAAGTGGCGGTGACATTTAGGATTTTTAATTTTTTATTACTTGTTTCCGTATTGTGGGGAATGATAATATACTTGCTGGCACTCGTTCACTGGTGATAACCAACGTGTATTGAAATACCTAGAACGAAAATAAATCCAATTTTATTGGGGTTAAAGGAAACCTTCCAGTCTATTTAATTGGTATCTAGTGAGAATATATTTATATCATTTTCGGAAGTATAAAAGAGTGTAATTCAGAGATATTGATACAGTGGAGTCGATATCACATATAATGTGGTGTTTTTAAATGTGCTTGGTAAAAGTTTCTTGAAAGAATAAAATTATAAATAATCTACTGAAAGTAGATCTTCTCAGTATTAAAGAGAAGATTTCAATTAAGGGAAAAAGTTTTCTAGATGATGAATAAGTTTAATTGATTATTTACAGAAAGGCCAAAGACTTTGCTACTAATAAAGATTCGTTATTCCATGACGCATGCGAAGCCTCATCACTTACATATTATCGCCGCGTCGCGTTGGAAAATTATTTAAGGGAGAATTAAATATGTTTTAATTCCTAACAGTAGTGATGGAAGTGTCCATAAACAGAATAATCAATTCAAGACGGTAGACAGGTTGGTATTCTAGTACAAGTAATAAAATAATCCGAGTTTATGTCAGAGAGTACGTACTGCGTTGTGAAAAGCTCATTGGGAAAGATAATAATTGCTAGTTGGATGTCGCATTTATCATCACGCAAGATAATCAGGTACTGAAATTAAAGTAATTTGCTGCTCTGACGAGATCAGTATCGTAGACAACGAGAGTGGTTCATTAAACAGGCCCATTTATTCACTACTGCTTAACTTCAGTAATCTTTGGTGTGTAAATATTGCTAAGTGATTATCCGTAGTTCTATCGTGGCTCAGTACTATTTCGGCGTTGTCTCTAGGCAGGGTGTTGTTCCCATTGTTTGGCAGACAGGCTGTTTGCACGGTCAGCAGTTGAGGTGACTGCAATATTAAATGTATTAAGGCCGATTTCATGTCCGATTAGTTCATTGCCAGTGTGATTGCAGCGCAGGCTAGATTCTTGTCGTCATCAGAGTCTTCTCTCCAACTGGAATCTTCTGCAATTAGATAGCGTTTTGCAGTCTTATCTATTTAAAAATAGGAAACTGTACTTAATTAAAGGTGTGGTGGTCGACTGGTGGCCTAGTACTTTGCGCAACAGGATACTCTGCAATAACGGCATAGAGACGTTGGTACAGTACGATCTCTTGTCGTTGTCAATCGATCTTGGGCATTGCCAGTCACGGACCAGTACAATACCCAAAGTTACGTCTGGGTAGGTGACACTATAAACTCCTCAAAACAAGCATTTCTGTTCGGATTATCCATCGGAAGCAAAGGCCCATCAGGTAAAGGGAAACGTCTGTTTATCGCACACATTGGCAGCAAAGCAGGGTTCGTTGAAGAATGTTTGTGGACTTTCGAATCCAAGAAAAGTGGAGATTACCATGAGGAGATGTGCGACGAAACCTTCGAGAAGTGATTTCAAGATGTTGTTCCTCGGCTTCAGGAAAATGCAGTTAATGTTCCTGATAACGCGCCGTACCATTCTCGAAGAATAGAAAAAGTTACCAATGCGAATTCCAATAAGCACGAAATATCAGAGTGGCTAAAATCTAAAAACATCGATTTCGAAGACGGTATGTTGAAGAAAGAACTTTTAGATATAGTTAAAAATCACAGAACAGCACACAACGAATACGCAATAGATGTAATGGCGAAGAATGCGGTGAAAGCTTTTCTCAGAATTCCTCCGTACCATTGTGAATTAAAAGCCATCGAGTTAGTGTGGGCCAGAATCAAAGGCTATGTTGCAGCGAAAAACAAAACATACAAAACGCCCGAAGTTAAAGTACTGCTAGAAGAAGCAGTAAGAACAGTGACTACAGAGGATTGGAACAAGTGCGTTCTCCATGTCATAGAAAAAGTGTAAACTCAAATGTGGAAATTAGACTGTATTATAGAGGGGAGAGAGAATCGGTTTGTTGTAAACCTCAATGAAAACAGTGTAAGTGAACCTTGTTTCGTCCTTTATCATTATTATTACTGGTATTGTTACTAAAATTAACAATTAATTGTGTTTGAATGGAGCGTTTTGTCAGCAACCTGAATGAAAAGAAATCTGCCTCGACAGAATGAACTCAGTTTTACATTATTTTAACATTACTGGTATTGTTAAATTTATTTCGTACATTGTTGCCCTGGTGTCTCACAGTCCGCTGTGACAGCTCGGCAGCCAGCCGAACGCCGCCAGCTGCAAAGCTTGCGCCAAGGATTTTCCACACCCCTATATATCACGTGAACACCGAATGCTTCCTCTGGAAAGAGGGGTAGTCGCTCACGTGACACTGTTTATGTTTCGTCCCAGCTCTCGGTGAATAGACTTTAGTAGCCAACTTATTTATGGAGAGTTTCGAAAAGGAGGCACTACAGGCGGCCGACCATAAACTTGTGTGTTTTTTTCCGATACGTGGACAACACGTTTGTCATCTGGTCCCATGGATACGATCATCTACAGGCGTTTTTCCGTTCACTACAACATACAGTTCACAATGGAAATCGAGAAGGAAGGTAAATTACACTATTTTGATGTACTTGTAGAGTGGAGATCAAATGGCACACAGGGTCATAGCGTGTACCGCGTTCCTACACATACAGACTTATATTTACGTGCCTCAAGTTGCCACCATCATGAACAACTCAACGGTATGCTTAACACAGTTCTCACAGGGCATACTCGATATCGGACGAACAAAATCTGCTCAAAGAACTCAAACACTTAGAAAATGTGTTCCGCAAGAACGGATACAGCAATAAACAGATCCAGACAGCACTCAGATGACAGAGAAACAGCGGAAACCCAGATGAAGAACGTCTAAAGATGAGGAAGCAGGCCTTGCCTTTCTACCTTTCTACGGGCAACGTGACGTCAAAAATTGGGAGACTGCTAAAACAACGCAAAATTGACACTGTCTTCCGACCACCATCCAAGATACGCGCCTTACTGGGTGCAGTGAAAGACGGATTCAGCCTCAAGAAAGCGGGCTTATATAATATTCCATGTGGTTGTGGTGAATCCCACATCGGTCAAACAAACTGAACAGTCGAAGACCGCTGCAAAGAACACTAATGCCACACGTGCCTAGTCCAGCCCAACAAATCGGCACTGGCACAACATTGCTTGGAAACTGGACACAACGCAGAATACGAAGAGACTAAGATTCTGGCTCCTACCAGCTGCTACTGGGACAACATATTCAAGTAGGCCATTGAAATTCGTGTAACAGACAATCTCATAAACAGAGACACATGTTTACATGTTTTTAACTCAGAAAGACACGGAAACCGCTACTTAGCTCCATCAAGGAGTCCATCTCAAGCGGACTCAAGATCCTTCCACGACGGCCGTTGAAGGCACTCCACGGGATTCTGCATCTTAGCAGCCACAATCAATTCGTCAGTGCTTGCAATTGGAACGGCGGCGGCCACTGCACGGCGAGCGGGGTCTGGCCTACAGCCATGATGAAAAGGCCATCGCCCTCGCCGACACCTTTGAGAAGCAGTTTCAAGCGGCAGAACCCCAGGATGAAGAATATGAAGAGGTAATCTGTCGTCAACTGGCTGTCTTCCTCAATGCTGAGGAGGATCCAGAGGACAAACCCCCGCATCCGAAGACGTGACAAAGCAATTAGGTCCCTCCCTACAAAAAAGGTGCCAGGACACGATAATGTCACCAACCAGCTAGTTAAAAATCTTCCACCCTCGGCTATCGAACACCTCTATAAATTCTTCAATGAGATTACTCGAACCCGCGAGCTCCCGGCTTACTGGAAACACGTGGAAGTGGCCGCGATACACAAAACAGGGATAGACCCTTTATTCCTGCAGCACTACAGGCCGATTAGCCTCTTGCCAACTCTCAGCAAGTCCTGGGGCGCGTTTTGTACAGTCTGTACACTGTGAACTCTCCCGCAGCTCTCATGGTGCACACCACACAGTATGCTGACGACACACCCTTTTACTCTCGTAACGCGAATAAGGACCTGATCATTCTTTGGCTACAGAGGCTTCTAGATGACACAGAAACCTGAGCCTGTCGCTGGCGCATCACCATCAACCCTGGAAAGACACAGGCCATACTGATCACTCAGAGGCTCGGGAGACGCGGACCCCCTCAACCCCTTCTTCACCTGCACTTACATGGATCTCGACTCCCCTGTCACAGATCTGCCAAGTATCTCGGTGTAACCATGGACTCGAAACTAAGGTGGAAATCCCACATAGACGAGATCCACAGGAAGGTCTGTGCCAGAATGTCCAGCCTGCACCCAGTCCTCAATACAACCAGCTCCCTTCCCTGCTCTGTAGGAGTAAATGTCTATCAGGCCCTTATACAGCCAGTAATGGAGTATGCATGTCCTGTCTGGGGATAAGTGGGGAAGCAGCATCTGGACAAACTCTAGAGGCTGCAAAACTGCCCCCTCAGGAGGGCACTGCATCTACCCATTGGATTCCTCACTGATGATCTGCACACCACTTCCGAAATCCCCCTCCTCAAAGAAAGATTCCAAGATCTGGCAAGGTCATTCTACAAGAGCTCTTCCAGATCTGGAAATAACCTCATCCTCTCCCTAGGTCGGTATGACATGTCCTGTGATAAGCAAAAACGTCCTATGACGATGTTCGACGACTAAGCTAAAGAGAAATATCCCAAAACCTCCAAATCCTAATAGCAATCAGTAATCCTTAAAATACCCAACATCTCACCAACCTCAGGAAAGTACAAGACACTATCAAGACACTGCCACAATACACAGACAGCCAAAACTATCCAAGATAATCACATACACATCATACATTGTGGAGTAAAAGCCAACAGGCTATAAATTCCTCCATAGACTTACCCAAGGAGGGGAAAGTAAAAGGTAAGAGAGAGAGAGAGAGAGAGAGCAATCAGACATTCAGTGCAGGGAATCGTAGCTCGACTGACAGACATAAATAACACTTACAATGAGCAGACAGACCATTCCATCTGAACCACCTGATAATGGTGGAAAGGTTATTCGACGAAATATCGTGGGGTTTCGACGATCGCATATGGCCGGACACCCGAGACCTCTGGACAGAACATACAGAGAAATCACACAGTATCAAGTAGGTCAGTGGGTTTTGGTAACTAACCCATACACAACAAAAGGAAGGACGAAAATTTTTTAACTAAGTACTAGGGTCCATAGTAGGTGACAAAGATGATATCGCAATTGTGTATGAAGATCTAGTTTCTGATGAAAACATCAGTTATTCATGTAAGAGAAGTCAAACCCTTCAATGGAGTGGTAGATGTGTTGCCACAGATTCCAACACCACAGGTGGCGCGGAATAAAAACTCTAGGAAGGAGTTAAACCTTCAGAATTCACATAGCATACCACATGCATTACTTTCTTTTGTTAACCATGTACTTTTTTCTTTCAATAATTGGGTTTTGTACTGTTTTGTTTTGGGTTTTTTTGTTATTATTTGTGCTAGACCGTTTAATGAGTTCATGTTGTGTAATACTCAGATGTTACTAAAATGTAGACTTTCACGGCCGGAAATATCATGTCCATTATAATTATCCGGGCTGTTTTGCGATGGTCGGTTGATGAATTCTGTGTCGATTCCCAACGTTTCGTCTCCGTCTCCCGCAGTCGGAGACAAAACGTTGGGAATCGGCACAGAATTCATCAACCGACCATAGCATAACAGCCCGGATAATTATAATGGACAATACTCAGATGTATTTTGTTATGCACAGAAGCTTTTGGAAGGAGGGAGGGAAATTCCTTTCTCTCAGGTGGTATACCAGCATGGGCTGCCAGGAAGAATATGGTAATTTTGCTGCTCCTACACTTTGTAGATTAGGGAACAGGGGTCGAAATATGAAACCATCCTCTTGAATTTGGACTGTTTTTTCAAGACTTCCAATGTCCTGTTAACTGGTCATCGGTGGAGACTTGGTATAATGCTAAATGTATAGAAAATGAGAAACAAGGCCCATGGATTAGAAGATACCTGTAGGGAATTCCAGAAAGAAAGTGAGAAAAAGGAAGTTCTAGCGGAAATGGAAGTGGAATATTGAGGTAACTTTAGCAAAGTACAGCTGAAGTAGATAATCGACCTGGTGATGAGCACATTGATTCAGAAAAGAGAGAATGGATAAATGTAGGTGGACAACTATTAAAATCAGTGTTTGGAACAGCAGATGACACATATGTTCGAAGTTTAAGTAACACACTTTTGTCACCACAGCAGTTCTTAGCAGGACTACAAGAAGGGCAAATGGATTTTATAAGTGAGTGATAGCATATAGCGGAACCAGATGAGGGCAACTATGCATTATTTTACCACATGTCAGTAGTTGAAGTGAGAATGGATGGAGCACTACTACATATGTCAGTACATTTTCCGTTAGTAGGAGCCCAGTAATAATGTTTCATTATACACCCTTACCCAATGAAATGGAACATGGTAGGAAAATGGGTTTAAGTATGCATTAGCAAAGTACTGATAATTTCGGAGAACAGAGAAACATTTGTGCTCATGTCCAAAGAAGAGTTACAGGATTGCCAGCAAGAGAGTATTATGGTCTATCGAAACAGAATGGTGTGAACTGACATGTACACACGTGATTGTTCCTGAGGAAATCCAAAGCAACAGTGTGTCAGAGAGAAGTATTAAACCCTTATCTGCATTACCAAAGAATAGGTCCACATTGGATATATTCGTTATACTCTCCAAAGATAAAACTTTTGAATTGCTATAAGAAAGGAAAATCATGGGGTATGTCCAAAACGGAACTAAAATATAGAGGAATCTTAATCCTTGACTGGGCATACTGTTTTATATAACATGAGTGGGCATGTGGTGACTTTGTACACAAGTAACGAATGGCTTCCTTTATGCTACCAAGGCAAATATATATGAGCAAAATCGCAGTTTAATCATAGTTGAATGAAACAACGATGAGATAAACTTAAACAATATGAGCTAAAGCTTTGTTTAACTACACAATAATGGAATAAACTTTCATTATATCACTCTGTTGCCATGGACAAATGTTATCCCACAGTAATGGCCCACTCGAAACATTAAACAGTGCAGTTGTCTCAGACCCCAGGCAACTGCTTATTGAATTACTATCTCCTAGACAACTGCCTCGTTGCGAGACTGTGCTGCTAGCTCGTAATCTAGGTCATTTTCTTGCATGAATCGTTTCTTTCTCATCTTGCTAGCCGTTTATTTTACACTGACGTACAAAAGAGACTGGTATAGCCATGGGTATTCAAACACAGAGATATATAAACAGCAGAATACAGTATTGCGGTCGGCAACGCCTGTATAAGACAACAAATGCCTGACGCATTTGTCAGATCGGTTATTGCAGCTACAATGGCAGGTTAGCAAGATTTAAGTGACTTTGAACGTGGTTTTATAGTCGGCGCACAAGCGATGGGATACAGTATCTCCAAAGTAGCGATGAAGTGACGATTTTCCTGTACGATTATTTCACGAGTGTACAGCGAATATCAGGAATTTGGTAAAGCATCAAATCTCTGATATCACTGCAGCCGGAAAAAGATTCTTGCAAGAGCAGGACCAAAGACAACAGAAGTGTAACCCTTTCGCAAATTACTGCAGATTTCAGTGCTGGAACATCAACAAGTGTCAGTGTACGAACCATTCAAAGAAAACATCATCTATATGGGCCCACTCGTGTACCCTTGATGACTGCACTACACAAAGCCTTACGCCTCACCTGGGCGCAAACAACACTGACATTGGACTGTTGATGACTGTAAACATGTTGCCTGGTCGGACGAGTCTCGTTTAGAATTCTGTCGAGTGGGTTGACGTGTACAGATAAGGAGATCAGCTCATGAATCCATGGACCCTGCATGTCAGCAGGAGACTGTTCAAGCTGGTGGAGGCTCTGTAATGGTGTTGGGCGTGTGTAGTTGGAGTGATATGGGACTCATGGTACATATAGATACGACTGTGACAGGTGACACATACATAAGATTCTGTCTGATCATCTGCATCCATTCATGTCCATTGTGTATTCCGACGGACTTGGGCATTCCAGCAGGACAATTCGACACCCCACACATCCATAATTGCTACAGAGTGGCTCCAGGAACACTCTTCTGGGTTTAATCACTTACGCTGGCCACCAAACTCCCCAGGCATGACCATTATAGAGCACATCTGGGATGTCTTGCAACGTGCTGTTCAGAAGAGATCTCCACCCCCTCTTACTCTTGTAGATTTATTGACAGCCATGCAGGATTCATGGTGTCAGTTCCCTCCAACACTACTTCAAACATTAGTCAGGTCCATGCCACGTCGTGTTGTGGCACTTCTGCGTGCTTGCAGGGGTCCTACATGACATTAGGCACGTGTACCAGTTCCTTTGTCTCTTCGGTATATTTTACTGCTGCTCATTTAGGCGTATGAAAACACGATTTATCACTTTGTTACCTCAAGCAATAATGAAGTAATAGGTATGGGCTCACAGTTGTGAAGTAACAGTGGAACGGGTTAACAATTTTATATGTAAGTGGCTCACTTTATACACAGGTGTACCTTCTCGAGGATTAATAAATGGTACAGTTTGCAATATAGCCAGAATAACTTTTCACTTACCAGCAACTGTTATCAAGTCGAGACATCCTCTATCATGTTGCCCAGAAAAGCCGTTGGAGATACTACCAGTCAAAAACTTAACATTTTAAATAGCACCCTAAACCCTGACATCCTTTGCTCAGTGGAGCAACATAGCATCACAGAAGGGGCGGATTTCCACAGAAGATACATTACAGCACATCCAACAGGACCGCAAGAGGTGGCATTATCAGACTGTAAACAAAGGCATTTCAGCTACAAGTACTAAAGTGATTCGTCGTCATTTGAGTGACTTACAGAGAAAAACTATACAACACCAAAAATTATCTACTGATTAGTTTGAAGATACGACAGAATAAACTACAGAGTAGTTAGAATGAATGATAGGTCTAAGCACTAGAAAGTACGAGGAAGGAACTGATTAGAAATTAGTACAATATTTTACGGGGACTAAGAATTGTGACACTGACTTCGATTTTTATGACAGGGCGGATTATTAAGACATGTAGACTAGAAGGTAGGTATGAACATTTGGGACGAATTTTATAAACTATGGTGGAATGTTGCACAGTAGAATAGTAAGTAACTGCAGCAATAAAATTTTGTTAATAACCAGTGGAGAGATTGGCAAGTGAGGTGCACCTGCTGGCTATGAAACAGCGTCATAACTGAATGTCAACAGGGAGGCCTTAAGTAAACCAAGTTGGAGATTGTTTCGTCAGACTTTGCGAGAGGGGAGTCAAGAACCCCTGATTCAGCACTTTGACAACAGCGCAGAACAGACAGAATGTGCTATTGTAACCGGTCTAAATGTAGTAAATTCACTGAGAGACGTCATAAAAACGCTTTTCACGATGCAAGCTTTGCATAAAGGAACGGTTTGAACTCCTGAAGTTAAACAACAGAACAGTCTAGAGCACTGACAGGCTCGGAAAACGAGAGTATGCTCGACCACGCTCGGCCACCAATGTGATAAGCATCACGCCATCGCCTGCCATAAGACCTCCAAGCTCCTCAAACTCATTCTCAGCATTAGGCCATTACATCCGCATTATGGATACCAATAGAAGATAAGCTCTACTGAGGTGCAGGATGCTCTGGTGAATTCACCAAGTGCCTACAAGCTGTCACTAACATGGAGTTCACTGCTGCAAATCATCTGGCGGTGGAGGGAGCTTCTGATTCGCAAGCCACAGTTGCTGGTCACTATGGTGACTGACTGAGGATGGGGACCAGGCTGATTTTCCGTTGATGAAAAACTAGTCTTTCCATTTGCAAACTGTTCAACTTCAACTCTGCACACCTGGGTCCCCACTACTGGGACAACAGAAGAACCAACTTACTGTCTGTGTGTTCAGACTGCCACTTTGGCTGCCCTTTGTGGGGCTGCTGGGACTGTCATCTACACACCACCTTGACAACTAACAAAAGCTGCATGCAGATTTCTGAGGCGAAGCCCAAACACAACTTTACTCATCGAGAGCCCTGAGGTTCTGTTGGACATCCACAGCCACACCAGGCTGCAGGAACGCAAGGCCCCTGCATCCTTCTATGACAGACCCACAGCACTGACCACAGGCATGACAGACCTGTGTTCAGCAAGTTCCTAACCAGGCACTGATTTGCCACGTAGCGCTTTCATGCAGTACATACAAGCTTGTACAATGGTTGCTCCTAAGCAGTGCCGGGAAGAAGAGGGAGTCATTGTGATACTCATCATCATCATCATCATCTAAGACTGATTATGCCTTTCAGCGTTCAGTCTGGAGCATAGCCCCCTTATAAAATTCCTCCATGATCCCCTATTCAGTGCTAACATCGGTGCCTCTTCTGATGTTAAACCTATTACTTCAAAATCATTCTTAACCGAATCCAGGTACCTTCTCCTTGGTCTGTCCCGACTCCTCCTACCCTCTACTGCTGAACCCATGAGTCTCTTGGGTAACCTTGCTTCTCCCATGCGTGTAACATGACCCCACCATCTAAGCCTGTTCGCCCTGCCTGCTACATCTATAGAGTCCATTCCCAGTTTTTCTTTGATTTCCTCATTGTGGACACCATCCTGCCATTGTTCCCATCTACTAGTACCTGCAATCATCCTAGCTACTTTCATATCCGATATCCTAACCTTGTTGATAAGGTAACCTGAATCCACCCAGCTTTCGCTCCCATACAACAAAGTTGGTCGAAAGATTGAACGGTGCACAGATAACTTACTCTTGGTACTGACTTCCTTCTTGCAGAAGAGAGTAGATCGCAGCTGAGCGCTCACTGTATTAGCTTTGCTACACCTCGCTTCCAGTTCTTTCACTATGTTGCCATCCTGTGAGAATATGCATCCTAAGTACTTGAAACCGTCCACCTGTTCTAACTTTGTTCCTGCTATTTGGCACTCAATCCGTTTATATTTCTTTCCCACTGACATTACTTTCGTTTTGGATATGCTAATCTTCTTACTATAGTCCTTACATTTCTGACCTAGCTCTGAAATATCACTTTGCAAACTTTCAATCGAATCTGCTATCACAACCCAGCCAGTCTATTGTTTTCAACATATGATCCATAAATAATATGAACAATAGTGGCGACAGATTGCAGCCTTGTCTTACCCCTGAAACTACTCTGAACCATGAACTCAATTTACTGTCAACTCTTAACTGCTGCCTGACTATCCATGTAAAGACCTTTAATTGCTTGCAAAAGTTTGCCTCCTATTCCATAATTTCGTAGAACAGACAATAACTTCCTCCTAGGAACCCGGTCATATGCCTTTTCTAGATCTATAAAGCATAGATACAATTCCCTGTTCCACTCTTAACACTTCCCCATTATTTGCCGTAAGCTAAAGATCTGGTCCTGACAACCTCTAAGAGGCCTAAACCCACACTGATTTTCATCCAATTGGTCCTCAACTAATACTCGCACTTTCCTTTCAACAATACCTGAGAAGATTTTACCTACAACGCTGATTAAAGAGATACCTCTGTAGTTGTTACAATCTTTTCCGCTTCCATGTTTAAAGATTGGTGTGATTACTGCTTTTGTCCAGTCTGATGGAACCTGTCCCAACTCCCAGGTCATTTCAGTTATCCTGTGTAGCTATTTAAGACCTGACATTCCACTGTATTTGATGAGTTCCGACTTAATTTCATCCACCCCAGCTGCTTTATTGCACTGCAATCTATTGACCATTTTCTCCACTTCCTCAAATGTGATCCTATTTCCGTCATCATTCCTATCCCATTCGACCTCGAAATCTGAAACATTACTGATCGTATTTTCACCTACATTGAGCAACTCTTCAAAATATTCCCTCCATCTGCCCTAGGCATCCACAGGATTCACCAGCAGTTTTCCTGACCTGTCCAAAATACTTGTCATTTCCTTCTTACCTCTCTTTCGAAGACTGCTAATTACACTCCAGAATGGTTTTCCAGCAGCTTGACCCATAGTCTCCAACCTGTTTCCAAAGTCTTCCCAAGATTTCTTCTTGGATGTGATACTCTTACAAATAAATGATTGTTAACTGAATAATGCTCCATTAGCGTCCCAGTGCTCTCCAGGATCAAGCACCCCCACTCTCCACGCAGCCTCCTGACATCAATGCAATTGCGGCATGTTCTGTAATGCTATGCACGTTCAGAAAAGCATTTCAATTTCAAGACACGCTCTTTACTACTAGTCTATGAGGCCCACTCATGATGAATGAGTAAAAAGATTTTCATATAAATAGGGTGTTTCTAATTAAAAATGCGGATTTTCGCGCTGTAGTTCTGGTATTCTAAGTTCACTGCCAGACCACTTGAAGTGGTTGTGTCGTTCTCTGTTTACGTGTCGTAACATGGGCCTTGTACTTTTGATATTTTAGTGTTCTGTGGTCCCCTACCATTGTTGCTCATGTTGGTTGGTGTTTCGTAAACTAACTACTAATATGCCTAAGGGAAAGAGCAAGCTTACTAAAGAACTGCAAGAAAAGTATTCCTGTTGTAGATGTTGCAGGGATGAATTTGAATGCAAGTTTAGGGCCTAAAATATAGTTTTAAAGCAGTTGGTTGCAAACATTCCACTGACATCTGATGAATAATAAACAAATTTTGAAATCTATACACTTTACAGAAAGTATTCTTGGGTGATGTTAATCAGTAGCAAATGGCAGAGAACGAATGATAATGTACTGTAATTGTTTCTAAATACAAAAATGTAGAAGTGCAGAATAAATATCATCATCCATGTTTTCTCAACCTGCAAGCTCCACACTTCTGATAAGTACTTGTCAGTAGAAATTCGAACCACATGCAGCTACTGTTGACCTGTGTGACCTAACAACAACTGTGTTACAACAAGTGGGATGTACTCAGGGTCAAGGCAGGGGAGATATTTGCAAGTGCATTCTAACTTTCTGCAGGTAGGGAAGTAAGGGCTAAAAGAACAATAATTCACTAAAAAAAGACAATACAGTTGCTTTCCCAAAACTTGTTTGTTCACACATCCCTACATTTTACAAAGATTGGCTTTCACATATGAAAAATCCAGTGATATGATATTATTTTTTATGGCACACTGACAAGGTATAGAATAAAACATATGTATGAAAATTAAACTGTAGGAAACAAAAGTTGAAATGTTAAGGCAGTGAGAAGTCTGATCCAAGAAGTACAAGCTACTTCTTTTGAATAACTTCAGTTTGTGCTCTGCTGTTCGTAGCACAATGTTATGTTTCATCACTTACTTAAAAATGGATCCAACGAAATGGTCTTAGGATCTTTCTTAGACTGTTAATTAGTTATTTGCAGCTGGAACTGTCATTAGATATCAGAATACTAAGTGCATTTGTTTCATTATCGGGTGATTCATGAGGAGGATATTTTGTTTTAAATATTAGGCTGTGTGGAATAGTGTAAGATGACTTTTATTTCTTTAAAATATACTGTTAAAGTTTAACCATATCTCATTTATAAACCTGCCCCTTCTTTACAGATATATGATTTTTTTGTATTTTCTTAAATATGGAGGCATTTCTTTTATTTATTATGGTTTGCGTGCACCATTTCATGCACCATAGTCTTTGTTTGTGAAATACTATAGAACCTGCAATCATTTCAATATTACGATCTCTGATAATCAGTTTAATTATAATTTCTGAAAGATAACATATTTAAATAACAAGTCAGTAATAAATTTTGCCAGTAGATATGCTCTCCAAGCCAAAACTGTAGATTATTGCTACTTCCAGAAGAAATTGCATTAACTTTCGTAAAAATTCTGAAATAAGTAAGTCATTTAATGAAAAGGGCCCCAGTTTCCTTCAACGTTGCCGCCATTGCTTTTCACTTTAATATAAAAATAGTTCACAACTCGAAAATTTCCATTCATATTAACTGCAAGTAAGATAATTAAATCCCAGTTAAAAGGCAGTGATATTAAGTTGGCGACCTCAGACGAGAAATGCCAAGTAATAAATAATAAATGAAGTTTTATTGTGGATATAATTGTTACAATTTTATATTTTTAATTATATATATTTTCTGTTCCATGTATGAAACACATAACTAATGTCTTCAATTGAGAAACATCAAGAGTGTGAACCAAGAAAAGGAATAATAAAAGCAATAATGCGATAAGAAATCGCAACTGTAAGATAAGGAAAAACAGTTTAAGGCCAAATTTTGTACTACGTGTTAGAAAGCATATGGGCTTGAACTCCTTTCCTGTTTGAATTCATAGAATTATTTGATGTGACTTTTAGGTACATATGTGTGAAAGCTACGCACCACAAATGTTGTTATTGTGGTCTTTAGTCCTGAGACTGGTTTGATGCAGCTCTCCATGCTACTCTAACCTGTGCAAGCTTCTTCATCTCCTAGTACTTACTGCAACCTACATCCTTCTGAATCTGCTTAGCGTATTCATCTCTTGGTCTCCCTCTACGATTTTTACCCTCCACCCTGCCCTCCAATGGTAAATTTGTGATCCCCTCATGCCTCAGAACATGTCCTACCAACTGGTCCCTTCTTCTTGTCAAGTTGTCCCACAAACTCCTCTTCTCCCCAATTCTATTCGATACCTCCTCATTAGTTATGTGATCTACCCATCCAATCTTCAACATTCTTCTGTAGCATCACATTGCGAAAGCTTCTATTCTCTTCTTGTCCAAACTATTTATCGTCCATGTTTCACTTCCATATATGGCTACACTACTTTCAGAAACGACTTCCTGATGCTTAAATCTATACTCAATGTTAACAAATATCTCTTCTTCAGAAACGCTTTCCTAGCTATTGCCAGTCTACATTTTATATTCTCTCTACTTCGACCATCATCAGTTATTTTGCACCCCAAATAGCAAAACTCCTTTACTACTTTAAGTGTCCCATTACAAAAGTGACCTAAAACCACAAATAGCGGAATTTATTCATGGATTCGCGGAATGGCTAAATGTGGTTAGATTGTTCAGTTTTGTTGGTAATTATTGCATCTGAAAGTGATTTTCAGATATAACATTTGTGTTTGTTGGAAAGTGTATTTTTGTGTCTACGATTTTGGTCTATATAACTCATGGATATGGGAAAAATAGGAAAGAATCCAACAGTTGAGGACGAGGAGAATGTACACGATTCCTAATTAAATTCCGACGATCGGCAAATTCCGCACGTTGAACCAGAGGCTTGTTCTGCTGCAGACAATGCTGATGTGCCAGTAGTATTGGAAGCCAAAACTGAGTTAAGAACTCTTGTACAAGAGATTGCGTTGCAAGATAACCAGCGGAATGAAGAGTTCGTTACGTGGCTGCATGAGAATGACAACCAGGTTACCAAGCATTTAACAGCACAACGTGACAGATTTATAGCTCCCTCGTGAACTGGTTGCATCAAAAGGATTCACAGGTTAACGAAGCGCTTAGGACTGAAATACACACATTAATTAACCGTAATTCAAAATTCTAGTGCTGAAGTGTTGTTCAGCGTAACAAGGAGAATAGTGATGTTAAAATTGAATTAGAACAAATTAAAGCGATGCTAAAATGTGATCTTCCTAAGTGGAAGGATGACGTGGAAGAACACATAGGCAAACTGTAGCACAAGTTCTCAGCTGTGCAGGCGGAAGCCCAGCAGCTGCGGCAACAAACGATCCGCATATGCTTTTACCGTCTCCACAGTTGGATGTGTTGTACAGAGAAACACCATCCAACAATTACACGAATGAGAGGTATTAGTCATGTGATACAGGGGTAGCAAATGCATCGATGAATGTCTTGTTGCAAGAAGTTTGCTGAAGCATCGTCAATTTCACACCTACGACCCAGACAAACAAGGGGACCAATGCTCCATTGTTTTCATAAAGAGTTTCCGAGGGATACTGGCCAGATCCTGGATAGACACTCAATAAGCATCAGAAAATATAGATAAATATGAAAGATATGAACAATTCGAGAGAGTGTTTTTATCAAAGTACTGGTCTCCAGACCTGCAAGAGAGATTAAGAAAAGAAGTGTACTCATTTGATGTTTGCAACAGTAAATAGGGTACTTTAAGCAAGTATTTTGAGAAATATATCAAAGACAAGATATTGGGATGATACTGTATCAGGAAAGCTGTGATTCGAATTTTAAAGGCGAAATTACCTTTAAATTTAAGAGAAAAGCTATTGCATGCTCCTGAACATGATATTGAGCAGTTCATGTCCATTGTTGACTCGATATACTTGTTGCACGAGGACACAAAGCCTGGACTCAAGACAACAGGCAGGATAAACAATGTGTACCACAATAACTGTGCTAATGGGAACCAGAGCCGAAAACTTAACAGTAACAGTGTCTGTAACGGGAATGGAAATACCTGAAATACATCCCCACAAGTTTATAGGAGTAACCATGCACAGAAAGGCAACAACCGACAGCACTTTAGAAAGAAAAGAAGGTATGATAATCGTGTAATCCCGGTTATCGGAATGACAACCACAGGAATAACCAGAGTAACAACATAATGCCACCAACATGGCCAACTAGTAATCGAATACTATACCACGAAACAGCTGACAACAGCATTCGATTCAGAATAATAACCCAAACCAAAGTAATCAGAATAACAGTAATAATACTGACGGGTACAAAACCAACCTGTGGGGCTAACTGAAGTGATTGAAAATAATCAGCTTTCAAACAGCCTGCCAACAAACTAATTTAGATCACATCGAACCCTCAGATAGTGGTTGGGAATAACGTAGGGAGCAATATTCAAAATCAGATCAATCTGATCCGTTATAATAACGGCGTTGATATCCGTGATGAATTGTCCTCCGAGGAAAAAATCTGCAGAAAGGAAAACAATACAGTGACACAGACAGCATTTGAAGCTGAAGTAGGTAAAGTACCTACAGTAGTAACTGATACCGCTGCATCGGCAAACTTTATTTCGTATAATTTGTTTAAACAAATATGTACTTCCCACATTACCAGTCGAGAAGTGTAGAACTGTTGCTGCGAGAGGCACCAGGTCGAAGAATATTAATGGGCAGAATCAGTTGGAAATATTGACAGGAAATGGAGCATTTTACTGCACACTCCTGGTGGTTGACAATTTGTCAGCCAACTTCATTATCGGTGTAGGATTTCTGCAAGAGAAGAAGCAAAACTCGACTACTCAGCCATCAATTGTTATATTACAGTTGATTGAAAAAATTTAATTCTAGATTAGCTCAAAACAAAAGATCGCCATGGCAAATTCTTTCAGTAAGTGAAAAGTTTGTAGGTATTTAACCTCCACTGACAGGTGGTAGTTCAATTACTCTAGCTGATGAAACAAAGTATGCTAATGTTGACGACAACAAGCAAGATCTCGAGGCAATATTACTACGCAAGATATAAGGTTAGATTACTTATGTGAGTACCAGAGAAATGATCTATCCAATCTCTTGCATGGATAGCTACATGTCTATGCAAAAAAACCAGTATAATAAAAGGACACGTATATCACATGCAAGTTTAGCCTCATGAAACATACTGTCACACAACCTATTCGATTCCTGGACCAAGAAAGAAGCTGCAAACAAAGATATCAAGAAAATACTAGAATGAGAAATAGTAGAATCATGCTACCAAATATAATTAGGGGTTTACACCCAAATAAACATCTCAAAAACTGTATTTAATGAATGTAACATTTCTATTATATATACGCGTGAAAATATTTCATTTCTGTTTTCATGTCCACAATAGAGTTAGTTGTAAGAAGAAAAGTCTCTAAGCAATTATATGGATGTAGTAAAGAGAGGCTGAAATGCATTTAAAGGACACTAAAAATTGCATTGTCAAGACTCCATCTTGCCTGTAAAGCCAAAACCTGTCTTATAAAGACATCTCATGTAATAAATTGTAAGTAATAATATAGTTTTTTAATAGAATTTGTTGATAGTGTTTTAGTTTTAAGATTATTTATACTTTGGCTCCAAAATACGTGATTAGTATTTATGCCAGAAGTACATGTCCCACAAGCTCAAGATAAAAGTTTTGAATAATAGTGTATGTACTCACATGCATAAATACTGAAGGACATATTTTCTACAGGATGATGTCCTGTGTCAATACTTTAGCCATCAGGAAAGAGTTTCAGGTCATCTATCTTGCAATTACAAAAATTTTTCAAATGGCTCTGAGCACTATGGGACTTAACATCTGACGTCATCAGTTCCCTAGAACTTAGAACTACTTAAACCTAACTAACCTAAGGACATCACACACATCAATGCCGAGGCAAGATTCGAACCCAAGACCGTAGCGGTCACACGGTTCCAGACTGAAGCGCCTAGAACCTCTCGGCCTCACCGGCCGGCTATCCTGCAATTAAACTATGTGCTTATTTTGGCACTTATTAATGTCCTCAGACATTAGTTTTGAATTTTAGTGTTATTTTTATGTGTACTTTTTTACTGGTATGGTACAAGATTGGAAATGGCCCTTGAACTAGTTTTTACTAGGAATTAAGAAATAAACTGGGTGGTACATATTAACAAAACACATGCATATAAAGCACAGCCACACAACACATAAAATAATGGTGAAACACAGTACGCAACGAGAATTTTCAAAGAGATCGAAAAAACTGATATAATTAGTGTTCAAGTACAGCCTTGTTCCAAAGTAAATATCAAACAAGTAAGGTAAAATTATGTCACATCCAAAGATTCCCCACACAGCGAAGGAAACCAGCTAATTTGAATGTTAGATTTAATGCATAGCTTCCTTATCAACGTAATTTGAGTCAAAAGACTGCATGAAATTGCAAACGAGTAACAAAAGGAATACCAAAGTAAGTGCTATTAAAGGCTTCCATTCCCACGCCCGGGTTCGCGGGTTCGATTCCTGGTGGGGTCAGGGATTTTCTCTGCCTCGTGAAGACTGGGTGTTGTGTGCTGTCCTTAGGTTAGTTAGGTTTAAGTAGTTCTAAGTTCTAGGGGACTGATGACCATAGATGTTAAGTCCCATAGTGCTCAGAGCCATTTGAACCATTTTAAAGGGTTCCAGAGAAAGCTGTAGTACGTGAACTTTGTGTGCAAATAAACAAAACTGTGCAATGGAACTAGTCTGTGAGAACAGTGACCATACTAGCAATGCAAAGTGCATAATAACGTTGACGCTTACCTTCAGTGAAATGTTCAATCATGTGTGCAGGTGCAGCATCTTGTGTAGAAACTCTTAGGTAAAGCACAAGAAGCCGTTCTAGGGAACTAACAATCTTCCACACGAAAATCTGGATTGTTGCGGTGGAATGTAAGCCACGTGATCGCCCAGTACTCACAACATTTCAAAACGTAGAGGCTTGTTATCGCTAAGCAATGAACGCTCTTTTAGTGGAAAAAGTAATAGTATTATATGCCAACAAATAAACTGCAATACTCATTGCAAACAATTAACAATCGTCATGCAGTCGAAAGAAACGACAACATGGACAACAGTACAGATAGCAAAACTTCACTGCAGCAAACAAAACGCAAACGAAAGAAATAAATGGACAGAACGAACTATAAACTATCATTACAAACAGAATATACAATCATTATATGCATCCATAGGATAATATTCTTGCTATTACCACCTCGTTCAGCCAAACCGCGTAATTGCATTGCATATTAATGCTTAATAAATTGTATTCCATGAATCCCATACCCAAGATGCCTGTTCTGTGGAAGACCAAGACCTAGCAACCTGTATCCAGTAACCAACTGCAAATCCTGGCATGTCTTCCATGTTGTTGTCCGCACATTAGGGTCCTGGCATCGACTACTGTCTACCAGTAAGACCTGTCGCTCCAGCAATCCATAGCAAGATCTATCATCACCTCTACAAATCATTGTATTCGACTGTGAAAGATTCTTAATCAAACTCAATTTTTTAAAGACTGTTGTTGTTGTGGTCTTATGTCCAGAGACAGGTTTGATGCAGCTCTCCACGCTACCCTATCCTGTGCAACCTGCTTCATCTTCAAGTACCTACTGCAACCTACATCCTTCTGAATCTGCTTAGTGTATTCATCTCTTGGTCTCCCTCTACGATTTTTACCCTCCATGCTGCCCTCCAATACTAAATTGGTGATCCCTTGATGCCTCAAAACATGTCCTACCAACCAATCTCTTGTTCTGGTCAAGTTGTGCCACAAACTTCTCTTCTCCCCAATCATATTCAACACTTCCTCATTAGTTATGTGATCTACCCATCTAATATTCAGCATTCTTCTGTAGCACCACATTGCAAAAGCTTCTGTTCTCATTTTGTCCAAACTATTTATTGTCCATGTTTCACTTCCATACATGGCTACACTTCATACAAATACTTCCAGAAAAGGCTTCCTGACACTTAAATCTATACTCGATGTTAACAAATTTCTTTTCTTCAGAAACGCTTTGCTTGCCATTGCCAGTCTACATTTTATATTATCTCTACTTGGACCATCATCAGTTATTTTGCTCCCCAAATAGCAAAACTCATGTACTACTTTAAATTTATCTTTTCCTAATCTAATTCCCTCAGCATCACCTGATTTAATTCGACTACATTCCATTATCCTCGTTTTGCTTTTGTTGATGTTCATCTTATATTCTCCTTTCAAAACGCTGTCCATTCCATTCAACTGCTCTTCCAGGTCCTTTGCGGTCTCTGACAGAATTACAATGTCATCGGCAAACCTAAAAGTTTTCATTTCTTCTTCATGGATTTTAATTACTACTCCAATTTTTTTGTTTCCTTTACTGCTTTCTCAATATATAGGTTGAATAACATTGGGGACAGGCTACGACCCTGTATCACTCCCTTCCCAGCCATTGCTTCCATTTTCTGCCCCTCGACTGTTGTAACTGCAATCTGGTTTCTGTACAAATTGTAAATAGCCTTTCGTTCCCTCTATTTGACCCCTACCAACTTCAGAATTTGAAAGAGAGTATTCCATTCAACATTGTCAAAAGCTTTCTCTGAGTCTATAAACACTAGAAACGTAGGTTTCCCTTTCCTCACTCTATCTTCTAAGGTAAGCTGTAGGGTCAGTATTGCCTCACGTGTTACAACATTTCTATGGAATCCAAACTGATCTTCCCCAAGGTCGGCTTCTACCAGTGTTTCCATTCATCTGTAAAGAATTCGTGTAACTGTTTTGCAGCTGTGACTTGTGGCAAGCGAATCTGACAGGAGCCAGAGTAGTGTTGTTCCATTCCCCTATGACTATTAAATTTTCGTCTCCCTTCACTGTCTGAATGATTTCTTTTATCTCATCGTACATTTCTTCAATCTCTTTGTCATCTGTGGAGCTAGTTGGCATATAAACTTGGACTACTGTGGTAGGCGTTCTAGTATGATAAAAAAATTAAATATTGATATATTTCAATTTTTCAATTTTATTCTAATACTCATATAGGTGTTGTATTTCATACCGTGTTCCAAGTTTGGCACAGCTTTGCCACAGACAATGCGAAACAGGCCGAAGACATCCCTCTTCTGGTCGGCTCCTGATCCTTATCAGAAGGAGGCTAGTTTTTGATTACACAATGGCTTCTGTTTTTTGGAAAAGTACAACCCGGATTCCTTTACGTAATCAGTATGAATTTTATAAATACCTAAGGGACCTTTAATAATGAACAATAAAAATTGCATTTGCAAATGAAATCATTAATAAATGGGGCAGCTATGAGTTGTATAGAAAAACAAGGAATGGCTTTCTGCCCACGACCAGGATACCACAATATTCTCTGCTGTAATAAGGCTGATTGACATTTACAAAAATAATATGACATGGAGGTAAAAAAGGGAAAGAATAGACTAAGAATTCTGTAAAAACTAAATATATTCAAATAATTCTCACAAACAATTAGGGCTTATTTATAAACAGAACAACTTACATAAGTAATTTTCTGACTATGTTGGTGTGATAAGATTTCAACCTGTCCTGAGATCGCTTCTTGGTTCACGTCTGTATCACAAACTAGACTCATTATCTTTCTCTTTCTTTTGATGCAATTCTTTCACTGTTTAACACTTTTATAACAATAGTTTGCCGATTTACAGCACCGAACCTAAATTACTTGAATTTCACCAATTAATAGCTGTTGTCTGCACGCTGGCAAGACCGCTCATTTTTATGGCTCACAATCGACCTTTTTTACCCTTTCACATTACGAGAAAACGTGCGATAAAATCTGAAGATCTATAAAAGGTTTTACCATCATCTTTTTTATTTACACCAAAGCAGAACGCTCAGTTCAGCATCTGTTAAAACGTTTCTCTGACTGTGCAGTTGATGTATTAGCGTTTGCGCTAGATGTGCATCTTTACAGCTACCTAAATTATATAAAGCAAATGTTTTTCAAAGAATAGGTCTCATCTTATAAGTTGATCCTTTTTTTATGTAGCCTGGTGAATGCCTTTCCAAGGATACTTACAGCTTTCTTACTACAGAAAGCCCAATAATATTACACCGTTGGCTTCATGTCCATCTTGGCTACAATAATCCATTCACTATGCTGTTCGTAGTAGCTTATTGGCACTCCCGATTTTTTATTCATTATTAAACCTACTGGTGAATTGCCCCTGTTTGATTTTGTACTCATAACACTGTATTCACCTGACCAGAAGTTCTGTTCCTCATGTCACCGAACGTCACTAATTCCCACTATATTTAACTTTAACCAATCAATTTCCCCTTTTAAATTTCTTAATCTACCTGCCCAATTAAGGGATCTGACATTCTACGCTCCGATCCGTAGAACGCCAGTTTTCTTTCTCCTGATAACAGCGTCCTCTTGAGTAGTCCCCGTCCGGAGATCTGAATGAGGGGTTAGTTTAGCTCCAGAATATATTACCCAAGAGGACGCAATAATCATTTAACCATACAGGCTGCATGCCCTCGAGAAAAGTTATGACTGTAGTTTCCCCTTGCTTTCAGCTGTTCATAGTACCAGCACAGCAAGGCCGTTTTGTTTATTGTTACAAGGCCAGATCAGTCATTCATCCAGACTGTTGCCCCTGCAACTACTGAAAAGGCTGCTGTCCCTCTTCAGGAATCACACATTTGTCTGGCCTCTCAACAGATACCCCTCTGTTGTGGTTGCACCTACAGTACAGCTATCTGTATCGTTGAGGCAAAATTTAATGTGTTTTCAAAACGACATGACAAAATACCTACGAATTTCTGAAATAATTTGCATGGTCTTGTAACATGTAAATATGATGGTACTTCGATATCCAAATATTCAAATAATTTTCAGTGAACAAACAGACTGAGGACTGTACGTCCATCCCTTGATTTTTTTCCCCATTTTCCTTTGGACTATGCCTGAATAGGTGGACAAGTAATTACAGTTGGTGTACAAGTTAGAACAGAGGCCTCAGTCAAATAACAAGGGCATCAGTAAAGTGTAAATTTGAAGGCAAATGTACTCAAATAATCGTCCTTTTCCTGACATGAATGAAGAGGTATCCATGTCACATATAAAACTGTGAACTTATGCCCGTGAACTATGAAAACAACAAATTAAGTGATTCTATTTAAATGTTGATCTCCGACAGTCAAAAAAGTGTGATCTCAACATTTAGGGGCATTTTATAACGTCCCCAACTTTTACATGAAATGTACTCATTGTTGTTGTTGTTGTTGTTGTCTTCAGTCCTGAGACTGGTTTGATGCAGCTCTCCATGCTACTCTATCCTGTGCAAGCTGCTTCATCTCCCAGTACCTACTGCAACCTACATCCTTCTGAATCTGCTTAGTGTACTCATCTCTCGGTCTCCCTCTACGATTTTTACCCTCCACGCTGCCCTCCAATGCTAAATTTGTGATCCCTTGATGCCTCAAAACATGTCCTACCAACCGATCCCTTCTTCTAGTCAAGTTGTGCCACAAACTTCTCTTCTCCCCAATCCTATTCAATACCTCCTCATTAGTTACGTGATCTATCCACCTTATCTTCAGTATTCTTCTGTAGCACCACATTTCGAAAGCTTCTATTCTCTTCTTGTCCAAACTAGTTATCGTCCATGTTTCACTTCCATACATGGCTACACTCCAAACAAATACTTTCAAAAACGACTTCCTGATACATAAATCTATATTCGATGTTAACAAATTTCTCTTCTTCAGAAACGCTTTCCTTGCCATTGCCAGTCTACATTTTATATCCTCTCTACTTCGACCATCATCAGTTATTTTACTTCCTAAATAGCAAAACTCCTTTACTACTTTAAGTGTCTCATTTCCTAATCTAATTCCCTCAGCATCACCCGATTTAATTTGACTACATTCCATTATCCTCGTTTTGCTTTTGTTAATGTTCATCTTATATCCTCCTTTCAAGACACTGTCCATTCCGTTCAACTGCTCTTCCAAGTCCTTTGCCGTCTCTGACAGAATTACAATGTCATCGGCGAACCTCAAGGTTTTTACTTCGTCTCCATGAATTTTAATACCTACTCTAAATTTTTCTTTTGTTTCCTTTACTGCTTGCTCAATATACAGATTGAATAACATCGGGGAGAGGCTACAACCCTGTCTCACTCCTTTCCCAACCACTGCTTCCCTTTCATGCCCCTCGACTCTTATTACTGCCATCTGGTTTCTGTACAAATTATAAATAGCCTTTCGCTCCCTGTATTTTACCCCTGCCACCTTTAGAATTTGAAAAAGAGTATTCCAGTCAACATTGTCAAAAGCTTTCTCTAAGTCTACAAATGTACTCATAGTAATGTAATTATGCCAGACACCTCTGGATATTATACCGATAATTATACAAAGACAATAATGTGTAATTAGTATAAATAGTCGTGAAAGAAGGGTACTGGTGGGTTTTCTTTTTTGGTCTGCTCTTTTGCTCTTTTCTTTTTGATGCTGTGTTTGTTTGTCTCTGTCAGTTAGCTTGATTCGTGTTACGCAATTAATTCTGTGGGTCCAATGAAATCGTCATAGAAGATCTTTCTTAGGCTGTTACTTGATTATTTGCAGCTGTAACTGTTATTAGACATCAGAGTACCAAGTGCGTGTGTTTCATTATCGCGCTTTTCATGTAGAACATATTTAGGTTTAAGTATTAGGCTGTATGGAATAGTGTATGTTGACTTTTATTTGTTTAAAATATATTGTTAAAGTTTAACCATATGTCATTTATAAACCTGTCCTTTCTTCGCAGATTCATGATTTTGGTGTTTTCTTGAATGTGGAAGCATTTCTTTTGTTTAACATAGTTTGCATGCGCCATTTCATACGGCATAGTTTTTGTTTGTGAAATACGATGGAACCTGCAATCATTTCAGTATCAAGAAGCGTGATAATCATTTTAATTCTAATTTCTGAAAGGAAACACATTTAAATTCACGTTCAATAACAAATTTTACCAAAAGATATGCTCTCCAAGCCAAAACTGTGGGCCATTGGTACTTACAGAAGAAATTGTATTAAGTTTTGTAAAAATTCTTAATTAAATCAGTCATTTAGTGAAAGAGGCCCCAGTTTCTTTTAAGGCTGCCACCATTGCTTTTCATTTTAACATAAAAATAGTTCATAGCCTGAAATTATCTTTCATATTAATTGCAAGTAAAATAATTAAATCTCAATTAACAGGCAGTGACGTTAAACCATTCTAGCATCTCCTCAAAACGTTAGTCCCATTCCAGAACCTCTTTACTGAGCCTGTCTCTCTCCTCACTACTACCAATCCATTCACTCCTGCCTTGTACATGCTTCCTAAAGTTCATAAACCCAGTCACCCAAAACGCCCCATTGTGACCAGTTACTGTGCCCCCACTGAGAGGAACTACAGCTCACAACCCGCAAGCTACCCTCCTATATAGAAGACATTAATCATTTCCTCCACTGTCTCTGGTCCTTTACGGTCCCAGATTGTCACGATTGATGGCAGCCCACTTTACATTACAAGTAAAATTCCTCTCCCCACCGCCTTGCCGCTATTAGACACTACCTTTACCAAACCCTGATTGATTCCAAACCTACAACATCTTTCCTGGTCAACATGACCAACTATATCCTCACCCTCAATGACTTCGCCTTTAAAATAATCACCAACAAAATGATATGTGGTACAGCAATGGGTATTCCAATCGAAGGGAGGACTATGTCCAAAAAGATACATCTGATCTACAAGCTACACTACAACCACTGAGTTGCGTTCTACGTGGGCATGGCAGCCAACAAACTGTCTGTCTGCATGCTTGGCCACAGACAAACTGTGATCAAAAGACAGCTGGACCACCCAGGTGCCGAGCAGCTCTCCAACACGTCAGTGAATGCTTCACAGCCTGCGCCATGTGGATCCTTCCTAGGATCTGAATTGTGCAGATGGGAGCTCTCCCTGCAATACGTCCTATGTTCCTGTAACCGCCCTGGGGCCCTATTCTGTATCGCTCATACCGATCGGTCTAGTAGGTCAGTCTCGGTAGTGACGTCATTTTAAGTTCTTTATCGAAATATCCTATTCTGTAACCTTCTGAGACCTGTTACCTAACGGTCCTCCCACAGATTTTACAACAATTGTACCGAAAGGTTTTGGATTTCGGTTTGACCCTGTCGATCGGTGAGCTGTGGTTTACGTACACCTATAATTTGTTATTTTAAACGCATTTAGGGGTTTTAGCTTTGGATTTAGTGATTGTGTTATTAAAGAATCATATGAGGAAGCATCCAGTTGGAAAGTAAGTCCATAATAGACTATTTTCCTTTGTTAGAAATATAGTCAATATTCTCTCAAAATGTGTGTTATTTTTATGCAAATAAGAGTTTAAAGATCATCAAATATCATGACATCAGCTCAGTTTACGTATATTACATGAGTGCGAACTGACGTTACTACTGCCTTTGGGTAATTTTTCCCACAAATTACTTAGTTGGTAATTATCGAAACGTGTTTACAACTTTCAAGTAACAACAGAAAGAAATTTTGTGAAGCCTGATATTGGAAACCTTCCAAACTATCACATATTTATGCCTTACACAGCACCGTTTGGCAGCCTACGTTACTCTACACAATTGTACGAGAACTGAGCACAACATTTCTGTTGTTTGAGGTGGCCAAGTGATGCCGGCACGGTAGCTCAGTGTGCTCGGTCAGAGGGCTAGCTGCCCTCTGTAATAATAATAATAAAAAACTGAGTTAATGGATCAACAACGAACTGGAACGGGTGTCCGCCCAGAGCAGATACAACGAACGAAAACGAACAAAAGGAGATTTAAAAAAAAGAGGATTAGCTACGCTCTGTAATAAAAAACTGAGTGAACGGATCAACAAGGAACCTGAACGGCTGTCATCGGACGTCCGCCACGAACAAATTCATCGCCGAATATAAAGCAAAATGAGGCAAAAAAAAGTGGTTAGCGCGGGAATTCGATACGAAAAGAGGCGGGTTTGCGCACGGATGTGTGCTTTTTTTCCCTTTTCATATATGCAACACTTTCTGAGACATTGTTATTCGTGTAAGTTAAGACTTCTCTGCAATATTCGTTATTACTTACATGTAAGAGTGCACTTCCTCAGTAATGATTTCGTGATTTCTGTGTGTTTAAAAAACGAAATATGAAATTGCTGGAGCAGAAATTGCTGTGAATGAAACAACCGACAGTGACCTTTATATTTTTTCTTGTCAGAAATAATTCACCATTTTTTCCGAATATGTAGTGATTTCCAAGTATGCGGTTAGACAGGAATCTAAGAGCAAAACTTAAATCACTGGGAATGTAACTAGCATCAGTCATCTACATAATCTTGGTTGTCACAAGTATTTATCTGCGATAGAATCCTCAACAACAGTAGACAGAGATGAAAGATCTCCGCCTTAATATTTTTAGACCATAGCGCCATATACGAAACATTTTCATTCATGAGATGCACTTTGTAAGCTTCGACGAACTGCAAAAACTCTCGAAAATGTACTTTTCCAATTTTGATTTTAAGACCCAAATTGTTGACGTATTATATAGGGAAGTGGGCTACTTAATGATTTGGAACTCTGGGAGCTAGTTATAACCACATTCTGTTTATATTCTTATTCTTTGACACTCTCAGAATAAATTTTTCGGGTATTTTTTGGATGTATTAGTACAATTTGGTACTACACACTATTCATAACTCATTTTCCGAAACGTAAAATCCAAAACACGATGTCAGTGTGAATAAGATGACATAATGTCGCATTTACGACCATATGCAGAATACAGTCAAATACGCTATCTTTATTATGCATGCATGGAAACATGCGGTCAGGGAAACGCTAAAAATTTCTATGCATTTCAGCTGAGAATCATGGAAATGGATATACTGCGCCTGATACTGTTAAGGAGGAGGCAAGAACGATGAAGGCAGGCAGTTCAGCTCTTTGGAATGCGGCACCATGCGTTATGGCAACGTAAACGCAATTTTCGGTACTTCGATGAATAGGGCGCCTGTGTCGTCTGGTAGCCGCTTTGTGTTCGTGGCTGCAGTGCGCCCGCGCGGATCTACAGCCGCATGCTTTTGGATGGCTTGCGCGACGCGAACTGACAACAGAATACAGGGGCTCTAGACCGTTCGGTGCTCGTGAGTAACGAAACCATCAGCACAATGGCCCAAAGATACACAATAGGCACCCTGGCCTCAGCTTTCGTTAGTCACTGTCCTTCAACCATCTACCCCCTTCCCTGCTCCCACTCCAGCACTATATAGCCTTCTATTCCACTGTTCCACCAATACACCCACAGGTTCGTTAATTCTCTCTGTTTCCACTCCCCCACCCCCCAAGCCTCTGTCTAACCTCCCAATTCCACCTAGCTGCCCTACCATGTCTCCATCACGCCCCTAAAGGCTGCCACAAGCAGCACTTTACCGTCACTCACCTTACCATGCTATCCCTCCCCACCCCAGCCTCCTCCTTGCTGCCACCATTGCATCTCCTATTATTTGCTGTTGCTTGCAGTCTGGCCTCAGTGGCCAGAGACAGTGGTAATGTGTGAGTGAGCTGCACTTGTCAGATTGTGTTTATGCTACATTTTTTCTGAAGGATAAAAGATTTAGCAGTCTTTTTGTTGTGGCTTGTTCAAGTGGCTCTGAGCACTATGGGACTTAACATCTGAGGTCATCAGTCCCCTAGAACTACTTAAACCTAACTAACCTAAGGACATCACACACAGCCATGCCTGAGGTAGGATTCGAACCTGCGGCCGCGGCGGCTGCGCCGTTCCAGACTGCAGCGCCTAGAAACACTTGGCCACAGCAGCCGGCTGTTGTGCCTGTCTGCAAGTGAACATCTCCACTATATGTTGACTAGAATCTATCCTTTCCACAATATCGTCAAAATTTGCCCTTTTAAGTTGACTGAAAGACCGTTAATTTCAAATCAGTTTACCATTTTTGCAAATGAGTTATTTACTAACATTCTTAGTATATTTCCTGAAGGATTATTAATTGATATGATAGTGTCATCGACTAACGCAGTGATCTGTCCATGTTCTGTGCACAGAGGCGAATACTTTATAAACATTAGAAAAAGCAGTGGGCCTAATACTAGCTTTGAGGCTTTCCAATGGTAATGAAGCCACAGCTGAAGATACATTACTACCATGTATTCCTTCCATTATTACTTTTGCTTTCTACCATAAAGGTGAGATTCAAGCCACTTGCCTACTCCTTCACACGTTATGAAGGTTTTGACTTTATTCAAAAGAATATGGTAACTAACAGTGTCAAAAGCTTTTGACGAACCACATAATATTCCAGCTGTCATAATATTGTAATTTATGGCTTCCAAAACATTGTCAAGAAATGCATTATTGCATCCTCTGTTGATACACCTTTCTAAAACCCAAACTGGCTATTGCTGAGGATGTTCTATTTTAGTAAGATGCTCAACCATTCTGCTGTGCATCAATTTTTTCCAGCACCTTACAAAAACTGAGAGTACTGACATGATGATACAGTGTATTGGTCATGTTTTAAATATTAGAATGCTTTCATGTTGCTTGTCACATGAAAATCACTGAAATTTGTATGTCCTGCATATAGTTTGGAAAATCTGGAGCCATTGTTGCATGTCAGGGTCTTGACACAGGAGTTCCTTCATTGTAGTTGTACTATATTTTATTGCATGTGAAAGGGTAACATGAAGTGAACAACACTTAATGGAAACATTTCATTTTGACGTCACCCACACTTATCAAAGACCACAGGAACTGCTGTCAACTTTTGTTAACATTCCATGATGGGTGTTTGGAAAATACTATTTTGGATTCTGTAATTTTGTATTGGAACTTGCGTTTTATGGAAAAAGTCCATTTCAAGGCAGTGGCACACTGAAGATTTATAAAAACATATCGTTCTTGGTGCGATTTGTCATAGTTAAATGTCACATAATGACGTATTGGTGGTTAAGGCCTTCACAAGATTTAAGTTACATTACAAAGGGTAAGCTTTTGTATTCATATTAGGTTAGCATCTTGGTGTATCTCTATGTTAAAAGGTTCTGAGACCATCTCAGTAAGTCATCAGAAGTAGGTTCAGTAATATTCAATGTTATGTAAATATAAGAGTGCTCTCTCTCGCTCTCTCTCTTAGGAGTGAATTGTCTTGCCAATAATTTAAAAATCAAGCACAAAACATGCAAACACGAATTAAATATTGAAAACACGATGATTATCTGGTGAAGCAAACCATCACTCAGAATAAAAACCCAGAATAGACTGACACATGAATCAAAAGGTAACTTAGTCACATCAATGTGACCTTTTTCCTAATTCTTACAACAAATTTTACCAAAACCGACACGTTTTCGAGATATCCTCAGTGATTTGGTTGTCTGAAACAGCACTTATTTTATTGGATGTAAGATAAATGGGCTGCTGGTTTAATACATTTGCTAGAATGGCTACCCATCCTTTCTAATTACAGACCAACTCCCAAAACTAATTTTCAGGATTCCTAGAAATAAGCTTTAAGGAATACCATTGAATATATACGAGGGTATTTCGGAAAGTAAAGATACACTGTACGCCAGAGGAACAGAAATGTTTTGGAGAGCAAGTTGGTGTTAACCTTAAACCATTAGCTTTCTCCTCGCGGTTGTTAGGCAGTTGAACGTTGCTTCTGGTTGGAGTTGGTTGTGTTTAAAATGGCTGCGCCAATTCAGAATCCCACCAAATGTGGAGTGCGCTCCGTCATACGTTTTCTTCATGCAAAAGGTCAGCGACCAGTGGCTATTCACAAAGAAATTGTTTCTGTTTATGGGAACATTATGAATCGAAAAAATGTAACGAAATGGTGTCATCATTTCTCTTAAGGTAGGACCGATGTTCATGACAAACAAAGAACAGGTCGGCCATCTGTAATCTTTGATGTCCTTCTTCAGAGAATGTAGGAAGCCATTCGTGTGAATAGACGTCTCACATTGAAAGAATTGCACCAGATGTGTCAATGACAACTCTTTATGATGTTGTGACTGTCAAGTTAGGGTACAGGAAATTGTGTGTGGAATGGGTTCCAAAACTTCTAACAGAAGAACACAAAAAGAAAAGGATGGGCTTTGCACTCGACTTCCTCACATGCTATGCTGAAGCAGGTGATGAGTTCCTTGATCACCTGAATCCAAATAACAATCAATGCAATGGCGCCATTCGAATTCACCAAAAGCCAAGAAACGCAAAACGTCTATTTCAGCGAAGAAAATCATGGCTTCTGTTTTTTGGGACAGACAAGGCATTCTTCTGTTAGAATTTATGCATCCTGGAACGACAATTAATGCTGCTGCATGTTGCCAGACTTTGAAACGTCTTCAAAGGGCAATTCAAAACAAACGCAGGGGAATGCTGACAAGTGGAGTCCGCTTGCTTCATGACAACACTCGGGCTCACACAGCGCTTGTAACCAAAGCACTGCTCAAACAATTCAAATGGGATGTGTTGGACCATCCACCATAGAGACCGGACCTTGCGCCCACCAACTTCCACGTATTCTGTTACCTGAAGGCACAGCTTGGTGGAAAATGATTCCACGATGATGAAGGATCAAAGATTAAGTTGAAGTGTGGTTCCAACAACAGGCGGCAACCTTCTATGACTGTGGGAAACAAAAGCTTGTGCACTGACTTAACAAATGTTTGGATAACGGGGGTGATTATGTCGAAAAATAACAAATAATCCAGTTAATAAGATGTAAATGAAGTTTTCTAAATAAATGTTCTATTTAACGACTGAGAGCCATTGAATCTTTATTTCTCAAAATGCCCTCGTATGTTATTGTTCAATGCTGGCTGGTTTCAGTTTTTTTCTGTGTAAACCAGAAAATCGCCTCACTTTCAGCGTTGACGAAGGCATATTAGGAAAAATGGTACAAACATTTTGGTAAGACTCAGAGTAGTCAATCAGTATTCATCTGATTGGAATTAATGATGTGTGTCTTTCCTCAAGGTTCCATCTTGTATCCATTGCTTTTTCTTGTGTATATTTATGACCTCTCGTCTGCTATGTTGTCAGAAAAGATTTGGCGGACAGGGTGGGTAACAGTCTGCAGTTATTTGCTGATAACGCTGTGGTGTATGGTAAGGTGTCGAAGTACAATAACTGTAGGAGGATACAAAATGACCCAGACAAAGTTTCTGGTTGGTGTGATGAATGGCAGCAATGTAGACAATGTGAGTTAATGTGCAATTAGTACAGTCCTGCTTGACACAGTCACGTTGTTTAAATATCTGGACATAACGTTGCAAACCAATATGAAAGGGCAGAGGCATGTGAAGATTATGGTTTAGTGGGAGAATTCTAGGAAAGTGTGGTTCCTTTATAATGGAGACTCCATGTAGGACGCCAGTGCGATTTATTCTTGAGTGCTGCACAAATTTTTGGAATTCACTTCAGGAAAGGAAGAGATCGAAACAATTCAGAGGCACGCTGCTAGATTTGTCACTGGTAGGTTTGAACAACATGCAGCTGTTGCGAAGATGCTTCAGGAACTGAAATGGGAATCAGTGTAGGGAAGTCAATGTTCTTTTTGAGAAATACTATTGAGAAAATTTAGAGAAGCAGCATTTGAAGCTGACTGCAGAACGATTCTGTTGCATCCAACATACATTGTGTTGAGGGGCCACAGAGATATGATATGAGAAATTAGGGCTCATGCTGACACATACAAACAGTCGTTTTTCCCTAGTTCTGTTTCTGAGTGGAAACGAAGGGAAATGACTAATAGAGGTATAGGGTACCTTTTGCCATGCGCCATGAGGTGGATTGGGGAGTATCGATTTAGAGATAGATGTAGGTGCTACAGTTGCTTTGCTTGCAGATGATAACAAATATTGCAGTACATAAAAAGTCAAATACAGATTTAGAAATGGCTGTTAATAAAGTTTTCATTGACATTAGTAAATGGTTTAAAGGTAATTAATTGTCATTAAACTCTGAAAAGACTCAGTATATGCAGTCCAGAACTTTTAAAAGATTTCCTTTCAGCATGTGTATAGTATACGAAGACATGACGATAATAAATTAAGTTGTAAAGGGCATACCATAGAATTGCTGAAGCACATAAAAAGATTGCAGATTCAGGATATAGAAATATAAAAACATGCATACCTTGCTTACTTTCATTCCATTATGTCACATAAGATCATATTCTGAGGTTACTCATCAAACTGAGCGAAAGGTTCTAGAGTGTAATGGCCTGTGTTAAGAATCATATGTGGTGTAAACTCAGGAGTGTCATATAGGAACATGTTTCTCAATGCATTTATTCCTTAATGAAATTTGTTGCAAGTAACATGTCTCTATTTCCAACCAATAGCTTGATACATAGTAGCATTAGTAGGAATAAGAACAATCTACATAAAGACCTAAAATCACTTACCTTTGTCCAAAAATGGGTTCAGTGTTCAGGAACACAAATTTTCGATAAATTGCCAGCAGCAATTAAGAACTTGGTTTCAGATAAAGCACAGTTTAAACAGAAGGTTTTTTGGTTTGCAACTTCTCCTACTCTATAGATGAATATCTCAACAGGGACTGTTAGACTGACTTAAGCAGAAATGTCTTTTAGATTCAGTTTTGACAGCACTTGCTCGCAATAGTCAAGATTAAGTATTTTGTGTATAATAAATTTATTAAAAGTGCACAACTATGTTTTATTCTGACAGTGTATTAATTCTGTAAATATTATCAGTTCCAGCTACTGTAATGTATTCACATATCTTGACAATCTCCTGACAAATTTTCAGGGAAGTATCATATTCAAAAGTTCTATGTTGTTTACTGTTATACTTTCTGACATGTTCCACATCTATGGGAATCATCAAATTTTGGGGTTTGTGGAACGAAAAGTGAATCTAATATAATCATGGATATGACGCTTCATAATGATATGGAATGTGTCACTTTCACATTAGTTTTCTTTACACAAAATAATTTTTTTTTACAGTTACTACTTCATAGCTAAAAATTCACCTGCTGAGTATAAGAAGTCGTCATTTGGAAAATCTTTTAATTTGCTTTTAAATGTTGGTGGGTTGTCTGTCAGACTTATTAATGCTATTTGTGAAATGACCAAAGATATTTGTGGCAACATAATTCGCCCATTTCTGTGTCAAAGTCAGATTTAACACAGAATAGTGAAGAATATCCATTCTTCTTGTGTTGTAGCTATTCACTTCAGTATTATACTTGCATTGGGATAGATTATTAATAACATATTCTATAAGCGAATATATGTATTGCAAAGGTATTGTGAATATCCCGTGTTCCTTAAGTAAATGTCTGCAAGGTGATATTGGGTGCACCCCAGCTGTTATTCTGATTACACGCTTTTGTGCAAGGAATACATTTTCTCTTAATTTTGAATTAACCCAGAGTATGATGCCATATGAAAGCAGTGAATGAAAATAGGTATAGAAGCTAATTTACTGATACGTTCATCACCAAAATTTGTAATAACCCTAATAGCATAAGTAGCTGAACCTATTCATTTCAGTAGATCATCGATGTGTTTCTTCCAATTCAATTTATCATCAGTACACACTCCCAGAGACTTTAAATATTCTGCCCTAGCAATAAACTTCTGTTCATAGTTTATATTTATCAATAGTGTAATGCCATTTACTGTACCGAATTGTCTATACTGTGTTTCCTAAACATTTTGTGAGTGTCCATTTGCAGAGAACCACTTAATAGTTTTCTGAATGACATTATTTACAATTTCCTCAGCTCATTCTTCTTTTTTTGGGTGTGATTACTATAATTGTATCATCAGCAAAAAGAACTAGATTTGCATCTTCAAGAATACAGAGTAGTAAGTCATATATATATTAAGAACAATAGTGGACCCAAGACTGAACTCTATGGGACACTGCTCTTGATACCTCTGCAATTAACGGTCTCTTATGATTTTTTTGCAGATTATCTGTACTGTTAATTTTAACATTCTGCATTCTTCCAGTTAAATATGAATTAAACCATTTGAGCACCGTCCCACTCATACCACAATACTTAATCTTAGCTCTAGGTATTTCATGATTCACATGATCAAAAGTCTTTGACAGATCACAAAAATCCTAGTGGGTGTTGCTCAGTTATTCAGTGCATTTAATATTTGATCAGTGAAAGAATATATAGCATTTTCTGTTGAAAACCTTTCTGAAAACCAAACTGACATTTTGTTAGTACCTCATTTTAATATACATATAAAATGCTACTCTTAAATACATTACTTTTTGGAGAATCCTGGATAAATCTGTCGGAAGTGAGATTGGGCGGTAGTTGTTAGAATGAGACCTATGACATTTTTTATGCAATGGTTTAACACTAACATATTTCAGTCTATCTGGAAAAATGCACTGTTTCAGTGAGCTACTACATAATTATGTGGCTGAGAATCCCACTTATCTGTTGGGAACAAGTTTTAGTACTCTACTGGAAATGCCAACAATTCTATGTGAACTTTTACTTTTCAGCGGAATTTATTATTTTCCGAATTTCAGTAGGAGATGTTGGTTGATTGTTAGTTTTATCAAACTGCATAGGTATTACGTCTTCCATACACTGTCTTGCATTTTCTAATGAATAGATGGGTCCTATTTCCTCTATAACACTTAAAAATAATTATTAGAAATATCTTCTACTTCTGAATTCTTGTTAAGAAACTTTTAATTGAGTTTGGTAGAAATATAGTCTTACTGTGCTATCAGTTATTGCTGTGTTTTCCTTTTAACAATCTTCCAAACTGTTTTCATTTCATTATCAGATGTGCTAACCTCAGACATAACCCAAATACTTCTGGACTTTTTAACAATTTATTTAATACAGTGCAGTAGTTTTCATAATGTTTCTCTGTTTTGCGATCATTACTCCACTTAGCTATAAGACTCATTTCTCTTTTCTGTCTAAAATATTTTTTCCCTTTAGTAAGCCATGGATTTTTACATGGTTTCTCACAGTTATATATCCGTTTTCTTAGGGAAACTGTCTTCAAATATACTCACAAGTGTATCACAAATTAGGTAAAATTTTAAATTAGCATCATGTTCCCTGTACACCTCATCACAGACTCACTGTTTCAAGTTTCTCCTAAAAGTTTCGATTGTTAAATCGTTAATTGAACGAAATATTTTGGAGGACTGTTATGCATTACCATATGCAGCTATGTCATATTCAGTAACTAGCTGTGCATCATGATCAGACACACCTTTCTTAAAGGGAAAAGTTTTTATTTGATTAATTTTATCTTGGTCTATAAAAACATTATCTATCAGTATACTGCTTCTATGTACCACCTGAGAAGGGAAATAAAAAACTGATGTCAGATTGAAAGAACTAAGTAATATGTCAAGGTCAAGCTTTCCATCGGACTTTTTCAGAGAGTCTACATTGAAATCCCCACAAACAATAATTTACTTCACACTTTCTGGCAGATAACACAATAAAAAATCCAAGTTTTTCAAAAATAGCTGAAAATTTCCCAATGGGGACTTGTACATGCCCAAAATTATAAAAGTACCACTATTTAGTTTAAACTCACATGCATATACTTCTGTTTGTTGCTCTACACAATTTTTTTTAGTTTCCAAATTTTTCCTACTATGACAGATTATAACATAAATGGCAACTCCTCCTCTCCCCATAGTGCTCAAACTTATATCCTCTTACATTTACCATTTTGATACCTGTGACTACATGATATTCAGACAGGCATTTTAATTCTTGCCAACATTTTAACGTCTCGCTCATCTGTAGCCCAGTTCACATGACTCCAGAACTTTACGTATTTAAAAACAATGTAACTTCGAGGTTAACGCCCATGCTGCTAAGAATAAGTCTAATCACCAGTTTAGTCTACTAGAGGTGATTTTTAGTTATATCACAGTCTAGCAAAACAGTAGTGACACTTGGTCTCGATTTCGTTGCCTACTGCGCCAGCAGCGCACCGAGCGGCCAGTAACTAAAACTATGAAGTTCTGTGCGATCGTGAAAGTTGTTTATTTTGGTTTGTACAATGGTCTTTACAAACGGGAGCAACAACAACAACAAGATACAACCTCTTTTTCTAGGTTTCCTAAAGACACTGAGAGGTGTATACCGTCAGAATTCGCTTGTGAACTACTTGTACATATTGATGATTAACGTTTCGTTTTAGGTGCAGAAAAAGGGTAGTGAACAGCAGACTAGAAGATCTTGTGAAAAAAGAACCTGTTTTGTTCGCTTCATGTCAAACAAAACAAGTTCATGAATGTAGACAATAACAAACTCATGTGGAACGCAGTAATCACACGGTTTGATATCCCAAATAAGCCACCTCACTGACAACGAAGAGGAAACTGCCACAAACGTTCGACAATCTGTATAAGGCTGTAAAGCACTCCTATGACAAAGAAGCAGCCAATTCAGCTCTCCATGTATCAGTGCCAGAGTCATCTGCGTCAGTAACACAGACCTGCGTTGATGATGAAGTGGGAAAATTAAGTGCAGTTATTCGTGTCTACAAAGAGCGTGTGGAATATAAGAATGTGCAGATCGCTAGACTTCCTGCAAAACTGTTGCAGGACATGGAAGTGCCTATCATTTTGAGTGAAGACAGCAACAGAAACTGCAACAGAAGGATCAAGTGAAGAAGGACAAACAAATTTTTAAGATTATAGGATCGCAATATTTTAAAAAAGATGCCCTTGACTTGTTGCTGAGTCAGATTAGAATGCCACTGAAGGAGAAACGTGTTGCAAGATGGAAGCTGTTTGCTCTAAATTTTTTATATTACAGTAATTAGGCATACGGCTTTTATCAGAATGTTTTATGCTTCCATCAGCGCATACTTTACAGAGGGATGTGGAACACATACAAATAAAATGTGGGATAAGTGACAATATATCCACCTTTTAAAGCAGAAGGTACAGCATTTCCCTGATACTGATAAGCTAGTGAATATATCTTTGGATGAAATATCTGTTATGGCATATTTAATATATGACAACAGTTCTGACAATGTTATTGGCTTTGAGCAACTAGAGTTTACACATACAGCATATTTCTCCCGATATGTGGCAGTTGCTTGTCTCAATTAGAGTAATATAATCTGGCAACAGGCGACAACGACTAAATCACAATAGGCCTACGAAATGACAAATGGGGTGTCGATCCCTTTTGCTCACAGAGGTACATGTCAGTGTTCTTACGTGGAAATCTGTGTGTTTATATGCTTTCGATATCAACGTGGGAAGCTGCAGTTCTATCCAATGTAACATGTGTTTCTTCAAGAACGTGTTGTAACTTGCCACTGGATTCATGATTTTTATCCTTACTTGCAGTTATTTTAGAATCATTTTTAGAAACATCTATGTCTTCTGTTATTACACAAACTATTGGAGGCAACAGAATAATTCAAATATTTTGTAAATCATGTAGGAAAGGGATACAAAACAAACATTATGCTTACGATGCATCTGACGTTCTCCTTTCTCGCCGCTTGGAGCGCTAGTGCCACTCCAGTGTCAAATGGTTACAACTTGTACAGCAGTGAGTGTCGCGACTGTGGTTATATTGTTCTGAACATCATGTTCGTCTCGCGTGTTGTGAATCGAACGATTACGAAAGTCGATACACAGTTGCAGGGGCGCCGACTTATAAAAAATCTTGGGGGGCCGGGGGGCATACTGGGGGGTCCTACCCTGCGACATTTTCTAAATTTCAGATGAAAAATAGATAGTGAAAAATGGTTCAAATGGCTCTGAGCACTATGGGACTCAACTGCTGTGGTCATTAGTCCCCTAGAACTTAGAACTACATAAACCTAACTAACCTAAGGACATCACACACATCCATGCCCAAGGGAGGATTCGAACCTGCGACCATAGCAGTCCCACAGTTCCGGACTGTGCGCCTAGAACCGCGAGACCACCGCGGCCGGCATAGATAGTGAGTTTTAAAGCTTTTCAAGCATTTTAGAGTAACATGATCGACATTGGACCCCTGAAAACTGAACTCTCGATAACTCAACACTCCGGGAAACTCAACAAGCATGACACATTTTTTGGCTTTGAAAAAAGAAAGAAAACATAAACATGCATGGTATTTTCGTAAAAAGCCACTTTAGGTTACAGTAATAATCATGCTTATAGACTATTTCAGAGCAGTGAATATGTAGCTCTCAAAAGACTTAAATTATATTTAAATAAATCCTAAACTATCATTAAAAGAATAAAACATAAAATATTGCTGTTGCACAGTAATACCACTTTGATTAATAAGTGAAATAGCTAATTTAAGCTTACTTTGAATAAGGCTTTGGATTCGTTAAATAAAAACAATATCTCAAAGTTAGTGCTTTAATATGGTTAATACAATATGCCTAAAACTTTTGGTCTAAAAGTATGTAAATAGCGGGTTTCAATTGGATCTTAAAATCTAAAAATAGTACTAAACTAGTACTAATATTTCGAAACTGAAAATTTAACATTATGTATGTATTTAATTCTTTATTTTATAAAGATTTTTAATATTTCTCTAAATGCCATTATTAGGCCTAGAGTGTCTTTAGAAAGGTGCAGATGTCGACCGTCTGACTGAATTACTGGATATGAAGTCGTTGATGACTGGTCGGATAACCAATGCATCGAAAAAATCTTGGTGGGAATGAAGAACAGCCAAGTTGTTCGATCGCTTCTGTCCCATTGTTGATCTGAGATATGACTTCAGACACCTAAGGACGCTATTTAACCGTTCTGCTGTTGCTGTCGTTATTGGAACTACTTGGAGAAGCTTAATGCATTTCACTACTTCACATAACATTTCTCCAACTGCAGGCTCCTGTATAATGTTCTCTCTTATGTCAGAGATATTTTTTTCATACCAGTTGTTTTTTATTAGTGATATCGGATAACATATTTAAGTGTAAGTGCAGTCTCTCAATGTCTAGGTCACGTTTTAAAAACTCAGTTGATTTTTCCAAATTTGTTTCACCTCTGTTTACTAAAAGCAAGCGCTCTTGTTCAGTTGCAATGACCTGTGTGAGTCCAGTTGAAGCAAACCGCTCAGTAATGCAAGATTGCACCATTTTACAAACTTCAATGTAAATAGCTTTCTAGTATTCCTTTGGAGTTTTGAAAGTGTGTGGTGAGCTGGCTTCGTTGTTTTCACATCTCTTTGGTATACTTCGATTCCAAGGAACTGAAGGATCATCAACTTGTGAAGGTTTTTCTTTTAACCACAATTCCCAGATGTGTTCAAAACTATTCCGCCTTCCATTCAATATACAAATCAAGCCCGCATATATTTTTTCCAGATCAGCAACAATTAGATGAGGGCACTGAATTTTTTCAGTGACATCCTCTACTGGGTTCATAGGATGGTAAAAAAGACATAAAAAGAAATAAGTCTTGAATTGTAACATTGAGTCAAGGTAGCGTGCACTTATGTAACCTGCCTCTGTTTTGTCCTCTGCAGGAAAAGTTTCAATAAACTCTAGACGTTCTTCAAAGTTTTTCCAGTATTCTCAAGATATTAGAAGCTCACGTAGTCCATTGAGTCAGGCAAAGGGGTCGTAGACCAACCTGGTCGTTGGCGCTCTCACAGTGTATGCTTCTAAAAAGTCCCATCCTTTTGTTGGATTCCCTTACAGTGGTTATTAAGTCACTGGCTAAGGCCATTATATCCTTCACAGATGTAAGATGACAAAGACTATCTACAAACTGTGAGCAATGCAGTGCACATAGCGTGCTTTTGGTTGTACATCCAAAACTATCTTTTTTAGTCCTTTGAACTTACCTCTCATATTCGAGGCAACATCATAGCACTGTCCTCTTAAGTTATCCATTGACAAATCAAGACGAGCAAAACCGTCTTTTAAAATACTAAACAGAGTCTGCGATTCAGTGTTGGGTTTCTCATATAAGCCAATGAAGTCTTCATTGATAATTAAGCAATCATAGACAGTATGAATACAAAATGACACTTGTTCATGAATCGAAGAATCACTTGTTTCATCAACCATAATGGAAATATGTCCAGTCTTCTTGATTGTAGCCAATACCTTTCTCAACACAGACTTTCCTAGTAGATCAATGATCTCGTTTTGAATATTGTGGGATGTCCACTTATACCCCCACTGTCCTAGCCAATCTTTCAACTCACATATGTTATTCTTTCGGAGTTACAACAATTGAAAAAAAATTGAGCTTACATCTTTGTGCCCTTTAATTGCTAGTCGTTGTCGGCTTAGAAATTGTGTGGTAGTAAAAATTGTCTCAAGAGCAAAACGGCCTTTCTTCATATCACTATCTAACTATTCATCCAATTGGGAGACCACACTTCGGTTAGTGATAGAATTTAGAAACAAAACACCTTCTTTTGTGTAAACATATTTTCATAAAGACAAAATTTTTCTAAAGCCTTTTTCCAGTTAGAAAACCCTATGGAAGTAAATGCATCTTCTTTGTTAGAAGAAAATTGTAATAGATTTTTAGCAGCTGCCTCTTTCCAGGTTCTGCAAAAAGCTTTTTTGGTAGATGTTTCATATTTTAGCCATGTGTATTTGATCAACCAAGACTTCTGAAATGATCTTCCCTTATCGGATCGTCCAGGTTTCGGCTGTGAACGGTTCTCGCCTGAAGACACTGAAGCAGTTGACGACTCAATAATTGTTGGAGGTTGACTTGCAGTATCATCAGCTTCCAAGTGCGCCTTTTTGGTAACAAATTTATTCATTGCAAACTTAATTCACAATACACTGAGAGAAAAAAGTAAACAAATAAAATATAGTCATATAAAATAGTCTAATAGACACTGAAGTCGGAACACTTAACACGTCGGCAGCATGTACTGAATGAAACTATCCACACTGAATGACTGCAATAGTAGGTTGGGCTTTACATAGCCGAGGCGTCGAAATGTCTCGAAGCGTCAAGGCGACGCGAGGCGGAGGGTTCCAGGCGCTTCTACTCCAGGCCTTTCGATGTCACCGCGGCTGCAGCCCTGGCTCGCTGGCGCCAGACTTTACCCGATGGTTCGCACAGCGGAACAAATCTTGTGTGCCCACAGCACCGTAACATTATCATGATTCACACCACTCATTTTCAGTTAACCTGCTTACTACTGTAATAATTATTTGTTTTAACTCGTTACTGAATGTATTTTAAAAGGTAACTGTCGTCAAACAAGGAAAATAAAAAATTCCAAGATAGTTTTGTGATTTTTACACAGTATAATATAACTAATAATTCTCTTAAATTATTGGGAGCACCGTCTCCAAACGAATTTTTGAGGGGGCTCGGGCCCCCTCAGGCCCCATTGAGTCGGCGCCTGTGCACAGATGGTTTCGTCTTCAATACAGCGTGTGACGTCAAAACGACGTCACGTGTGCATGAATTCCTGTGAAATGTAAACGTAAACAGCTGGCCGCCAAACATGTCAGAGATATAACTGTTTTTTGAGCTGTCAGGTACAAAGTGTCAGAAGTGTAGTTGACGTTTCTACGTACTAATCCGATAGCTTTAGATATATTGTTTTATTAGTGAAACATGGGACTATCGTCCATCATTTTGGCGCCTTTTAGGTGGTACAGAAGGAACGTCGTAGACAAAATACTAGAAGCAATCTATTCCAGGCTTCGAAATAAAATTGATAATACGTCAGAAGTCGTTCTCAAAGCCGGCGTAGGCGCAGCTGTATTATCAGTAGTTATTTGGACATCAGTATTTTTATATGTAGCATTTTATTACACCTATATGCCGTCTATTAGTCACACAAGACCGGTGCATTTTCAGTTTGAGTAAGTACACTGAATTGTATTTTTTTTTTTCATGTGGTCCGCCTGTAGCTAAGGTAGACATATCGTAGACTTAAAATCTTACATTTTGGGTTATCACTGTATAATGATAAATTAGACAGCACTGACCAGCCCTCCAGTTTAGAAGAAAATTAACATTTATAGCAGTTTTACAATTTGTTTTAGTTCGCTCCCCCCCCCCCCCCCCCCCCTCTCCAGACAGTTAATTGAAACTCGCTAAGTATTTATAGTGGAAAGCACTGTGAACTGTTCATGTTAGCTGTATAGTCGTGTAGCGGATAGCTAAAGAAAAATAAGTTATGAAGACAAAAAAAATTGTAAAAATGTTTTTGTGTACAATGGAAGAAAGCGACAAAAACTGGCCATATACATCAAGCTAGTGCACTTCTCGAAAGAGAATTGAAGAGGTCAAGAATTATTGTACTTTATTCTACTAATTAATAAATAATTTAACAAGTGTTAACAACAACTCACCGAACAGGTGAGGTGCTGAGTCATGAAAATGCTCATAAACAAAAGACCGAATAAAGCTAGCTTTCGGATAAATCATTTCATAAAGCTACAGATTAAACATACACATACATACTTATACACAAAAAGCAACTGTATAGCTATGTTGTGCTGTCTGACTGTACTGTGTTGGCACTGCAGCTTGAGTGGAAAGGAGAGGCAGGGAGGGATTTTTGTATCTGGTGGGGTCACAGAAGTCTGTCCTTTCAGAATGCCTTCCAGTCAGCCCCATACCGAAATCCAATCATACAGAACTTGTCAAAGACTTAGTCTCTTTCATCAGTGGAAACACTATTATTGTCACTGGCAACACGAGCTAGTCACAGACAATTCCAACTATCCTCTAATGCAAGGTGATGATTGTGTTCGTGTGTGGAGACCCATGGTGAGCTGCACCTGTGAAATGTCCAGGATATCGACAGATTTCCAAGATTCTGTGATGTTGTGGGGAGGCTTTGGTGTTGGCAGCCACACAGATCTTGTCATTATCCCTCATCGCCTTACTGCCAGACAGTGCATCGAACAGATCCTGTTTTCCCATGTGGTGGTCATCAATTTGTTCTAATGCCAGGGCCTATGTGGCAGGCATCAGCAGGGTTGTTTTGCAAAGCCTAGATATTGAAGTAATTGAATGGCTGATGGTGGGTCCTGACCCAAACCTCATCATGTATACTTGGCACATGCTTGACAGATGTGTTCATGGCCATCCTGCTCCATCACAGATCCTCCAATAACTCTCATGGTCCCACATTGAAGAATAGATACAGATACCAAAGGGTGTTAGGCAGTGATAAATGCTCACGGAGGGCAACCACCTTGTTGAGGCTCTCAAATTCCAATGAAAAGCAGTCAGTGTGACAGGATGAATTATTGTTTCTATTTTGTTTTTGACACACTGTTGCACATTTCAGTTCTTTTTATGTAAATGATTGAAGATGTAATGATGTTTTATTGTGTAGGCCTACTTAATTTGTGAAAGATACAGTTATAATTTTGCTGCATTCACAGGCCTCAGTTGTTGCTCGAAGGAATGTGGCAGATTCTCAAAGTCATGTTCCCTAATTATTGTGAGCAGTGGATCAGCAAAATATGCACAGACATGTATAAAACATTATCTACAAACAAGTGAAAATTATGTGACTTCTGAAATTTTCTCGGCGTATTTGTTCTTCTAATAATTTACGGGTATGCAGCCAGATCCCGTCGACATTCTGCCATGATATTTCGGCCCAGAGACGTCCGGCCATCATCAGGTGAGTACACAACTACTGAAGAGCCCAGGTGCAGTCGCGGTATTTATGCCGAATCTCGCGCAAGCGAAATGTACTGGCATCCTACAGCGCACGCGTCAGGTGTTGACATGCGCGGCATATCCGAGTTGTACGTGCTGCCCTCGGTGGTGAAAATAAAAGATCATCTAGTCATTGAGTATCGAATGACGCTGTCGATTCCGCTGTGATTGTATAATTTTAATAACAGGATTCCAATTTTTATCCAGCTGAATCGGTGGAAATATGTCTTGCCGATAATCTTATAAATCGTGACAACGGCTTTCAGCTGGATAAAAATTGGAATCCTGTTATTAAAATTATACAATCACAGCAGAATCGACAGCGTCATTCCATACTCAATGACTAGATGATCTTTTATTTTCACCACCGAGGGCAGCACGTACAACTCGGCTATGCCGCGTATGTCAACACCTGATGCATGCGCTGTAGGATGCCAGTACATTTCGCATGCATGAGATTCGGCATAAATACCGCGACTGCACCTGGGCTCTTCAGTAGTTGTGTACTCACCTGATGATGGCCGGACGTCTCTGGGCCGAAATATCGTGGCAGAATGTCGACGGGATCCGGCTGCATACCCAGAAATTATTAGAAGTGAAAATTATGATTGAGACGAAGCATTAGTGTTATATCCTGCATAGTGATCCCATCCTAGAAGTCCAGTATAACTTCCCATCCTTACCCAAATCCATAGGGCCATCCCAAAAACTCTCCTCTGAATCCCTCTACCTCCTGAAGCTAGTGATCCCTATCACACCCACCTTCTACATGCTTTCCAAAATTCATAAACCCAACAATCCTGGACATTCTATTGTAGCTGGTTACTGTGTTCCACCAAAAGCATTCCTGCTGTTGTTGACCATGATTGGTAACTAATTTCCTGCTCCCTAAGCTCTCATATTAAAGATGCAAAACCATTTTCTTTGTTGACTGTCATCCATCCCCATCCCTTTACTGCATGGATTCCTACTCATAACTGTTGACACCATTTCCCTATACACCACCACCACCACCTGTGCCCATGGTCTTGCAGTTATCAAACACTACCTCTCCCAGTGTCATTCAGACTCCATACCAACCAACTCATTCTTTATTTAACATCCTTGCACATAGCTACTCCTCCTGTGAGTGGAAGGTATATAAACAAATCTATGATATGGCCAGGGCACCAACGTGGCATGTTTCTTTGGCAACCTATTTATGTACTACATAGAGGAAAACTTACTAGACAGTCAGAATTTATGGCCAGGGCACCAACATGGCATGTTTCTTTGGCAACCTATTTATGTACTACATAGAGGAAAACTTACTAGACACCCAGAATTTCAAACACCTTGTCTAGTTCTGGTTAACTGATACCATTTCAGAATCTGGACTCCGGACCTAGACACACTGTCCTCATTCCCTCATGGCCTTCAACACTTTCTCTCACATCCACTTCACTTGGTTCTCCCCAGCCCAACATGCCATCTACCTAGATGTTGATGTCCAATTGTCCACTGTACACATAGCTCAGTATCCATCAACAGTACATATCTTTTGATGGCTGTCATCCTGCCCACAACAAAAAAACCCTTCTACATACTCCGGACACCCACTGATGGTGCATCTGCAGTGACAAGAAACCCTTTGCCCAGTATGCAGAAGGGTCATTCCATGGTAACTCATGTTGCAAAGTGATGTTTATCTTATAAGTTTTGGACAATTAACGGAAGGAAATCTTTCTATTAAATATTTTTTTAACCTCAAAACATACTTTATGCAGAATGCTCTATAAACCTATATCATAGTAATTGTTACATTACTATATTTATAAAACCAAATCTTATAATTATAGTTGGCAACTCACTTTACATTCCCAAGAAATGGCTTTTGCATATGATAAAGAAAATACAAAACTCTGCTCTGTTTTATGTGAACATTTCTTGTAAGTTTTACACACAATACCAGAAGGTCTTATAAGTATTTTAACAAAGTCCCAAACATTTAATCTCCAATAAAATAAATATTAAAACATTGTGAACAAGTAACTCATGTTACAACATACGCTAACTCACGTTGCATTGTCACAGATCACAGTCAGACTTGAAATAACCACGGGAATTTACAGCACTTGGAGGGTTCACTTTTCTGACAAGCTTGTCTTTAGTGTAGTATTTCTCTTCTTTAATTTCAGGCCACTTCCTAAACTTCTCACCTTTCATCATAACAATCAACCTTAAAGTCACCATTTTTAATTTTAGTAACATTACCAGAAAAACATGAATTGTCATATTTTACCACCACCAAGTCATCTACTTATATGCCTAGCGATTTTTCTGTTCTGTTAGTGTTTTCATCTGCAACTGATGAAGTGGTGTCTCCTACAACTCCATTATTATAGACTTCCAAGTGATAAATTTTAGAAATGTTCAAGAAAGGCTTGCAGCTCTCGATTAAGGCCAAGAGATGTAGTTTTTTGCTTCTTTGGCTAAAGTCTTCTTCACCCATAAGAACTGTTGTCACATTAGAAGAAGAATTCAATAATGCTTTTATAAAATCTGTTGCATTGTTTACAATACATTTCCTACTTTTCACACGAGACCAGACTTGGCATTTGACAGCCCCACCAATTCCACCCACTGGCCCCTTCCCATGAGAAGTTGCAAAGTACTTCCGTATAATTCTTTTGGCATGACTCTTACTTAGAATTTTTATAGCCTCTGCAATATATCTGATTTTAAACTAGGAAGCAGGACCGTCTGACCAGATTAACTTCTGTAATATTTTTTGGTAGGTCTTCAAGAAGTCTATCAAAATCGGGAATGACTGTTTTTTGTGTGGTCCAGATTATCAGATACCAATATGTAGGGGTGAGAAGTACCTGAATGCCAAATCATGGTAGTAAAAATACTAATTTGATTCTGCTGCCAATGTGCACTTTGAATTTCATCTTGACTTACACATGTAAAATTTTCAGAAAAATCGATTTGCATGATGGCAGTTAGAATCGCAGAAGGCAGCGATACCTTATCACTCTGATAGTTCTTTTATTGTTCTCTCTTAAAGTATCAGTGCTCTAAAAATTTAGGTCCCATGGTAAGAATGTGATCAATAAGATTCTGTAATATACCTTCTTCCCCTACATTAAAAATCATGCCATCACTCTCCTGCCACACATACCATTTCGCACCATACTCTTGTACAACAGCACATAAACCAAGAAGTTTAACTGCCAATAAATCTTTACATTTCATGCACTTTTCCAACCAACAATTGGCTGTAGCCTCTGCACATAGAAAAAGTTCTGGCCAGTTACTGGTGTACTTAGGTATTGCCTTTCGCATCTTTTACAGTCACAACGTCTTTGTATCGAGGGGCCTGTCTGCTAATTTCATCCCTTTCATAGAATTTGCTAACTGCACTTATTATTTCATCACTTATGTTTTGTTTAGAGATTGTTTCTACTTCTAAAGGTTCAACAAATGTATGATACAACCTTCTAATAACATATTTTTGTTTTCTGGATGATGTTTGAAGTACACATTTCGCTTTTGATATGGCTTTTCTCAGTGAAGACCTATTTTTATATGGCGGAGAGGCAGAACTACTTGGCGTAGCTGAAGATGCTTTCTTTAGTCGCTTCCCGTACTTGGTAACTCTTTCTCTAACATTCCGTTTCCTGTCTGCAGCAATTATTTCTTGTTCTCTTTTACTCAAACATTTTTCCTATTACTGTTTCTTTTTCCTGAATTTTTTCATAGTTCCCTTGTGTTTGATTTTATACTCTTCATATCTGCCTTCATCTTTCAATTTCTGCCATCTCACCTTTTCAGCAGTACTTAAAGGCATTCTGCAAAAATTGCAAAATGTTGTAAAGTAGGAATAGCTATTCCCTATGGGATTTTATGTGTCATATGGAGATAAATATACATTAAATATGTTGAAATACACTCCTGGAAATGGAAAAAAGAACATATTGACACCGGTGTGTCAGACCCACCATACTTGCTCCGGACACTGCGAGAGGGCTGTACAAGCAATGATCACACGCACGGCACAGCGGACACACCAGGAACCGCGGTGTTGGGCGTCGAATGGTGCTAGCTGCGCAGCATTTCTGCACCGCTGCCGTCAGTGTCAGCCAGTTTGCCATGGCATACGGAGCTCCATCGCAGTCTTTAACATTTGTAGCATGCTGCAACAGCGTAGACGTGAACCGTATGTACAGTTGCCGGACTTTGAGCGAGGGCGTATAGTGGGCATGCGGGAGGCCGGGTGGACGTACCGCCGAATTGCTCAACACGTGGGGCGTGAGGTCTCCACAGTACATCGATGTTGTCGCCAGTGGTCGGCGGAAGGTGCACGTGCCCGTCGACTTGGGACCGGACCTCAACGAAGCACGGATGCACGCCAAGACCGTAGGATGCTACGCAGTGCCGTAGGGGACCGCACCGCCACTTCCCAGCAAATTAGGGACACTGTTGCTCCTGGGGTATCAGCGAGGACCATTCGCAACCATCTCCATGAAGCTGGGCTACGGTCCCGCACACCGTTAGGCCGTCTTCCTCTCATGCCTCAACATCGTGCAGCCCGCCTCCAGTGGTGTCGCGACAGGCGTGAATGGAGGGACGAATGGAGACATGTCGTCTTCAGCGATGAGAGTCGCTTCTGCCTTGGTGCCAATGATGGTCGTATGCGTGTTTGGCGCCGTGCAGGTGAGCGCCACAATCAGGACTGCATACGACCGAGGCACACAGGGCCAACACCCGGCATCATGGTGTGGGGAGCGATCTCCTACACTGGCCGTACACCTCTGGTGATCGTCGAGGGGACACTGAATAGTGCACGGTACATCCAAACCGTCATCGAACCCATCATTCTACCATTCCTAGACCGGCAAGGGCACTTGCTGTTCCAACAGGACAGTGCACGTCCGCATGTATCCCGTGCCACCCAACGTGCTCTAGAAGGTGTAAGTCAACTACCCTGGCGAGCAAGATCTCCGGATCTGTCCCCCATTGAGCATGTTTGGGACTGGATGAAGCGTCGTCTCACGCGGTCTGCACGTCCAGCACGAACGCTGGTCCAACTGAGGCGCCAGGTGGAAATGGCATGGCAAGCCGTTCCACAGGACTACATCCAGCATCTCTACGATCGTCTCCATGGGAGAATAGCAGCCTGCATTGCTGCGAAAGGTGGATATACACTGTACTAGTGCCGACATTGTGCATGCTCTGTTGCCTGTGGTTCTGTCAGTGTGATCATGTGATGTATCTGACCCTAGGAATGTGTCAATAAAGTTTCCCCTTCCTGGGACAATGAATTCACGGTGTTCTTATTTCAATTTCCAGGAGTGTATATTGTTGGTTGTGTTGTATGTAATTCAGAACAAATCTGACTCCTTAAAATTATAACTAATCCTACAAAAATTATGGTAACTCACATTACATAAATAAAGGTAACTCACGTTACATGAATTAAATATCCTATACCAGGAGAAGCCTTCCGGGAGGCAATTTATTTGAGATACTAAATTAGCAGGTACACTTATGTGAAGGACAGCATGGAATATAAGTTTCTATACTTTAATGTATTTTGTGAAAATCTTGTGGTTCATGGTGTGGGTTCCTGTAGTCATGTCCTAGTTCATGAACCACGGGCAACGTATGAGTGGCCAAGTAAGTGGTTCTGACAGTCGGGATACCAGTTACTTTGGAATAAGGCAGGGCATCTCGGACATATTCTGAGTCATGGTCACCTTTGTGCTCATACGACAAAGACTACCAAATCCCACGGTTAGTCCCTCAACCGTTACGTGTAATACCCAATGGGACTCGGGGCAAGTAAGGCTAGCAACCTGCTTCCCTGGTACTTTAAATATGATGCTGGCAACAATCAGAGCAAAATGCCTCAGACCTTTGGAGGTGACGGAGTCCCACCCCTAACTGACAAACCAGGGACTCCTAAGATACGACTTGGCAAACAAATGGTAATGAGATGGGGAGCTATTAATATCAATGGGGGCTACTCTGAGAAGAAGGTAGAGCTGGCAGAGGCTGCAAGTAAGATGGGGCTGGACATTTTAGCTGTTAGTGACATTCGGGTAAGTGGTTAGAAAGAAGAGGAAGTGGGAGAATACAAGGTCTACCTGTCAGGAGTCAAAGCAGGGATAGCACAATGGGGTGTAGGGCTTTACATCAGGAAAGAAATGGAACCCAGCGTAGTTGCAATAAGGTATGTAAATGAATGACTGATGTGGATAGATTTGACAGTGTCTAGCAAGAAAATTAGGGTTGTGTCAGTATATTCGCATTGTGAAGGGACAGATCAAGATAAGATGGATAGTTTTTATGAGGCACTCAGTGATGTAGTTGTTAGAGTAAAGGACAAGGACAGTGTTCTGCTCATGGGTGATTTTAACGCCGGGATTGGAAATCGAACAGAAGGGTATGAAAAAGTTATGGGTAAATTTGGAGAGGATATGGAGGCCAACAGGAACGGGAAACAACTCTTGGATTTCTGTGCCAGTACGGGCTTAGTAATCACAAACTCCTTTTTTAGACATAAGAACATTCACCGGTATACTTGGGAAGGCAGGGGAACTAGATCTGTCATTGACTATATAATAACAGATCAGGAATTCAGGAAGGCTGTGAGGGACACACGTGTATTCAGGGGATTCTTTGATGACACTGATCATTATTTAATCTGCAGTGAAATTGGGATTGTGAGGCCGAAAGTGCAGGTGGTCAGGTCCATATGTAGGAGGATAAGAGTGGAGAAACTTCAGGATAAGGAAATCAGGCACAAGTACATAACAGTGATCTCAGAAAGGTACCAGTTAGTTGAATGTAGTCAATTACAGTCATTGGAAAAGGAATTTACAAGGTACAGGGACACAGTACTAGAAGTGGCTAAAGAATGTCTTGGAACAGTAGTGTGTAAAAGCAGGAAGAAGCAAACAGCTTGGTGGAATGACACAGTCAAGGCAGCCTGCAAAAGGAAAAAGAAGGCGTTTCAAAAATGGCTACATACTAGAACACAGGTAGACAGAGAAAGTTATGTTGAAGAAAGAAACAAAGCCAAACAGATAATTGCAGCATCCAAGAAGAAATCTTGTGAAGACTTTGGAAACAGGTTGGAGACTATGGGTCAAGCTGCTGGAAAACCATTCTGGAGTGTAATTAGCAGTCTTCGAAAGAGAGGTAAGAAGGAAATGACAAGTATTTTGGACAGGTCAGGAAAACTGCTGGTGAATCCTGTGGATGCCTAGGGCAGATGGAGGGAATATTTTGAAGAGTTGCTCAATGTAGGTGAAAATACGATCAGTAATGTTTCAGATTTCGAGGTCGAATGGGATAGGAATGATGACGGAAATAGGATCACATTTGAGGAAGTGGAGAAAATGGTCAATAGATTGCAGTGCAATAAAGCAGCTGGGGTGGATGAAATTAAGTCGGAACTCATCAAATACAGTGGAATGTCAGGTCTTAAATAGCTACACAGGATAATTGAAATGGCCTGGGAGTTGGGACAGGTTCCATCAGACTGGACAAAAGCAGTAATCACACCAATCTTTAAACATGGAAGCGGAAAAGATTGTAACAACTACAGATGTATCTCTTTAATCAGCGTTGTGGGTAAAATCTTCTCAAGCACTGTTTAAAGGAAAGTGCGAGTATTAGTTGAGGACCAATTGGATGAAAATCAGTGTGGGTTTAGGCCTCTTAGAGGTTGTCAGGACCAGACCTTTAGCTTACGGCAAATAATAGAGAAGTGTTAAGAGTGGAACAGGGAATTATATCTATGCTTTATAGATCTAGAAGAGGCATATGACTGGGTTCCTAGGAGGAAGTTATCGTTTGTTCTAGGAAATTATGGAATAGGAGGCAAACTTTTGCAAGCAATTAAAGATGGGTAGTCAGGCAGCAGTTAGAGTTGACGGTAAATTGAATTCATGTTTCAGAGTAGTTTCAGGGGTAAGACAAGGCTGCAACCTGTCGCCACTGTCGTTCATATTATTTATGGATCATGTGTTGAAAACAATAGACTGGCTGGGTGAGATTAAGATATGTGAACACAAAATAAGCAGTCTTGCATATGCAGATGACTTAGTTGTGATGGCAGATTCAATTGAAAGTTTGCAAAGTGATATTTCAGAGCTAGATCAGAAATGTAAGGACTATGGTATGAAGATTAGCATCTCCAAAACGAAAGTAATGTCAGTGGGAAAGAAATATAAACGGATTGAGTGCCAAATAGGAGGAACAAAGTTAGAACAAGTGGACGGTTTCAAGTACTTAGGATGCATATTCTCACAGGACGGTAACATAGGGAAAGAACTGGAAGTGAGGTGTAGCAAAGCTAATGCAGTGAGCGCTCAGCTACGATCTACTCTCTTCTGCAAGGAGGAAGTCAGTGCCAAGACTAAGTTATCTGTGCACCGTTCAATCTTTCGACCAACTTTGTTGTATGGGAGCGAAATCTGGGTGGATTCAGGTTACCTTATCAACAAGGTTGAGGTTACAGATATGAAAGCAGCTAGGATGATTGCAGGTACTAGTAGATGGAAACAATGGCAGGAGGGTGTCCACAATGAGGAAATCAAAGAAAAACTGGGAATGAAGTCCATAGATGTAGCAGTCAGGGCGAACAGGCTTAGATGGTTTGGTCATGTTACACGCATGGGAGAAGCAAGGTTACCCAAGAGACTCATGGGTTCAGCAGTAGAGGGTAGGAGGAGTTGGGGCAGACCAAGGAGAAGGTACCTAGATTCGGTTAAGAATGATTTTGAAGTAATAGGTTTAACATCAGAAGAGGCACCAATGTTAGCACTGAATAGGGGATCGTGGAGGAATTTTATAAGGGGGCTATGCTCCAGACTGAACCCTGAAAGGCATAATCAGTCTTAAATGATGATGATGATGATGATGATGATGATGATGATGATGATGATGTGAAAATCTTAAAAAAATTGGCATTTGGTAACTCATGTTACACATTTTGGGTTAGCTTATATAAATGTTTTTGTATTTATCATCCTTAAATTGTTTGCTTCTAAAAATATACCAAAAAGAAGAAGAAGTTTTGCACTTTAAAGTGATATACAAATCATAAAGAAATATTATAAATTTCATGATTTTTTTCTTACCTTGAAATTGATCAAATCTCCTGCATGAGCAAACACAACAATACAATCTTCAAAACAATGGCTCCCAGAAGTAAATTATAGGTTTTGGAGGGAAAAAATCAGTCTTCCCAACAAAATTAAATGCCCAAGCTACATATGTAACAGGAGAAACTATTCCCACAGAAAAATTAATTTTTTGATAATGATTCCTCATTTTCATGGAATGACCCAGAAGGTCTTACAAAAGGCCTTCACAGACACTTTTTCCTTAACCACAAACATTGTCTGCACAATATCCTCACATGCCACTGACCAACCCCAAGAACCAGTTGCAAAGGAGCACCGTCATCATTGCCCAGTATCATCCCACACTGACACAACTGAACCATGTCCTTTGCCAGGTCTTTGATGGTTTATCATTGTGCTCAGAAATGAACTCTATCCTACCCACAATCCTTCCCACACCTCCCAAAATGGTAAACCATCACCAAACCCAATCTAAGGAATATTACTCCATTGTTATGCCACTTCCATTTCAAACAATTTGTCAAAAAGGTCATACTTCTGTGGAAGACTCAAGTGAAAGACTTGTCCAATGCAAACACCCAGCACATCATACTACTCCCTTCCCATCATGGACTTACCATATTGTATCAGTGCAGGGACATCCATAAGAGCAGCATTTCATATACCAGCTCCATTGTAATTTCTGCAGTGCATTTTATGTGAATGTGGCCACCAGCTTGCTATTCACCTGAATGAATAGCCACCACCTAACTAGGGCCAAGAGCAAAGATGAACACTCCATTGCTGAACAGATTGCTGAGCAGAACATGTTTTATTTAAATGAGTGCTTCACAGTTAGTGCCATTTTGATCCTTCTTCCCAACACCAGCTGAATTATGTAGGTGAGAGTTGTTCTTGCAAAATGTCCTTCAACCCTGTGATCCACATTGCCTCAATTCAAACTGGGGTCCCACATCCAACATCACCACCTTTTACATATAACCTAAATTTTGTTACTCACTTTGTGAGGACAAAGGATCTTCTCACTATGGCAGCAATAGCACCAGATGCCGATGCTCACCACAGTATTTAGTATTTAGAAAGGTGGCAGAATAGTTGAGAAATGGGTCTACATTTAGAACGGAAATAGTTCAGATTCCTATCTTGCTATCCAGATTTAAGTTTTCTGTGGTTTCTCTAACTTTTGTAAGATAAAACACAGGGGTGTTCCTTTGAAAAGAAAACTCCCTATTTACTTCTCCACCCTTCTGCAAAGATAGTTTGTGCTCAGTCTCTTATTACCTCTGTTACCATGTGCCACAGTCAGACCATTGAAAGCCCTATGTTGTCAGAAAACCTGTGACGTGTGAATTCTGAACACTATGTAGAACATGGGTTACATGATTGTCAAGAGGTCATTCTATGACATGTATCCCTTGGTATGCTCCTTGCACCTATAGACCTTTGGGGGGCTGAGGTGGTCAGTGGTTTTTAGGCAAGTAACGTCTTTCATGTTTGAAGATACATAATTGGATGGATGAAAACCTACTTACCAGGTGACTGTAGGAGAACACACAAAAGATATGGAAATGTGCAAGCTGTCAGAGCCAGTGGCCTCTTTAGGGGAGACTTACTGGATGGGGTGAGAAGGAGAGACTGATTTTTGGGTCATGCACCAGCCAAAATTTTAAAGTTTATGAGCATAGAGGTGAAAGATTGGGGTAATAAGCAAGACAGAGGTTACTGAATAAAACTTTGTGCAAGTGTTAACAAGAGTGGAAAGCTAAGTGAATTGTATATGGTAGACAGGTGAGGGTGCAAGAACAAATACAGTTGGAAAATAATGGAAATAGAAAAATAGAGTGAGTCAAGAAAAATAATAGTTACTGAAAATAAATGGTGAGACCACAGAAATTTACGTAAACTTAGGCCAGGAGGGTGGCTAATACCAAGTACATGTTGTAACACCAGTTCCCACCTGCAGAGTTCTGAGAAACTGGTATCAGTGTAGAGTATCAAGATGGGCCATATGATGAAACGAGACACCATGGTCACGATTGTCATGCTGTAGAGTATGCTTTGCAACAGGATATTGTGTGTTGCCAGTATAAACCTTCTCATTATGTCCATTCATTTTAGCTGATAAACTGGTGGCAATCATGCCAATGTAAAAGGTTGAACAGTGTTTACGTAACAACTGGTACATGGCATGTGGCAGTTACAGATTGCTCTCTCTTTCACAGTATATGTTTTGCCAGTTACAGGGCTGGTATAGGTGGTTCTAGGAGGATGCACTGGCCGAATCTTATAGCGAAGAAGGTCATAGGGAGATCCAGACAGCAGTACATGATATTTCTCATCTCAGCCTTCTCTGCACTTAATACCCCACCACTGTAGTTCGAAAGGAGATTTTCCAGACCATCACATCCTGTTCTGATACTACTGATCCCTCCAAAAAACAACAACAATTTAGGAGTACATCTCTTGTCACTCAGTGCTGTCCTCATCTCGACTGTATTAACCAGCTACTTCAACAAGACTACGACTTCCTAAAATCATGCCCTGTAATGAGGTCCATTGTGTGTGATATTTTGCCCATCACAAATAGAATAGCTTTTTGCCATACCCCCCACCCTGCCCCTCTGAACCTTCACAGTATCCTGGTCAGACCGTATGCTCCTTTGGCGCCCATTCCCCTCCGCTATGGATCTTACCCCTGTGGCCATCCCAGCTGTAATACTTGGGCAGTGCACCCTCCTAGCATCATCCATATCAGCCGTGCAGCTGACAAAACCTATATACTGTCAAAGGGAGAGTCACCTATGAATAATGAATGGGGATGGAAAGAGGGTATAGGCTCTATACTGGCAACACACAATATTCTCTCGCAGAGCATGCTCTACATTAATTTCTGTTGCCTCAGTTTTGTTTTCAGTAACTCCACCTGATCTTTGCTCCCTTTTATTTTTCTATATCTTTTATTTTCTGAATGTCTTTTTTTCTGTGCCCCTCCCTCACCTCACCTCTCTACCATGCATAATGCACCTAGTTTTCCATTCTTATTGACTCTTGTACTATATTTTTCAAGGAATCTCTGTCTTGCTTATTATGCTATCTTCCACCTGTAAGATGTTGGGTTTCCAAATCTCATCTGGTGGTGCAGGTACCAACAATCAGTCTTTTCTTCTCATCTCATCCAGTAAGTCTCCCACAAATTGGGGCTCTCTGTGGCCTTTCCATAATTCTCCCCATTTCCTAAACCTTGTCAGTCCTTTTGTTTCAGATCTCTTTCTTTCCCTTCCATCCTTTTACCAGAAGATGATGCCACTGGCTCTGAAAGCTTGCATATTTCCTTATCTTTTATATGTGCTGCCACTTGTGGGGTCGACAGAAGTGTCCGATCCTACCATGACGTAGGGGTGTTGTCGTGTGTGATGTCATGACGGCGCGGAGTTTGGTTTGTGAGTATGGCGTGTTTGTAGATGTCGTCGTATTGTGGTTCGTTGTGCTCTCTGGTGCTATGTTCAGGGTTTTCGTTTGTGTGGTGTAATGGGCTCAGTTTGCTTTTGCTCATTATCCAGAATTGTTCAAGTGTTGGCTGTGTTTGTAGTGGAATTCATTTCAGTGAGTTAACGATTTTGTGTGAGGGTTAATTTAGTGTTTTTTGCTGTACATCGGGTGGTAATTTTAGTAAAATTAATCGGTTGTTGGTTTTGTTCAGGAATGGATATGATGGATAAAATTAACAGTGTGCAGGTCAAGGGAAGTGTTCGATCCCAATGTGTGTATGTGTATGTTGATATTGGTATCGGGAGATGTTTTTGTGCTATATAGGCCAAGGGAGGTGTTTGATCCTAATTTATGGGATCGGGAGCTGCTGCTGAGATATATAGGTCAAGGGAAGTGTCCGATTCCAGATGATATTGTGTTTAGTGGTATTTGGGGAGTTTTGTGATGTCGGTTTTTCTCGTCGTTTTGTGTGGGGGTGGGTGTCTAAATTTGTTTATATTTATTTTGCCCCCACCCAAAAACACTCCATTTCCCGTGCTTGTCCCATTAGTGTCATTAGGCTTTTTGTGGAAAGTGTGTGTGTATGTTTTTCGATGTATTTTCATCCTTATAATGTGTATGTACCAACTTTAAATGCGCCATATTGGAATCGTGATTTATGGTCATTTCGACCATATTTGTGACGTCATGGGTCAAAGCAGATGGGCGGGATCGGACGCTTCCGTATTTCCCACTTGGGGAATAGATTTCTTATCTATCTAATTATATGATATTTTCAGACACTGATTGCTTTCAATGATATTTTTCACTTTTGGGTACACTTTTTAGGTGCAGCAGTGCCTTAAATGAAGCTGCTGAGATTGTGAACATAGAATGTCGGTAAATTACTGGTCAAATAAGCAGCAGCATTTAATGTTAGTGATTGTATAGTAGTAAATGAGATCTGTTGTAAAACACAACATTTGGCTGTATGCTACTTTAACCAAAAATAAATGAAGCTGCTTGTATTACTAATGATAAGAAACTGTTTGCTGTGATTCATCTGCACACAACTGTGTTTTGATCTTGAACTGTCTCCTTAAACTGAGACAAGTTTAATTGAAACCAGTCATCTCAGTGACACTTACGTATAAGGCTACACTGCAAATGAATACTCACAGAAAATACTTCATAACACTTACAATTATATTAAATATAATATAGTTCTTTTGTTCAGGAAATCTTTTCTTCAGTTTCCAGCTAATCTTTCTATTCTCTCTACTTCTGATTGCATGAGTTATTTTGATGGTCATATAACAAAACAGCCATTACCTTTATTCTCTCATTCTTTAATGTAATTTCCTCATGATGACTTGACTTAATTTGATTATATCCAATTACTTTGGTTTAATTTTACTGCTGTTCATCTTGTCTCCTCTTTTGGGGACACCAACCATCATATTCAACTGTTCTCTGAAGTCCTTTGCTGTCTCAGACAGAATGTAACCTGGAAGTTTTTATTCCTTCTCACTGAACTTTAATTCTCTTTCCAAATTTCTCCATGGTTTCCTTTACTTTGTGCTTAATGCACCGATTGAATGACATGAGTGGTATCCTATAACCATGCCTCACTACCTTCTCAATGACTACTGATTAGTGTGTCCTTTTCATGCCCTTAAACTGTCATGATAACAGTGTGGCTTCTGTACAGGTTATAGATTTATTCTCATTTCCTGCACGCTATCCCTGATAACTCCTGAATTCCAGGGTGTATTCCAGTTAATGTTGGAAAAAGCTTCTTGTAAAAGTACAGATGTTATACTTGCAGCTCTGCCTTTCTTCAGACTACTTTCTAAATTAAGTTTTGCACATACAGAGTGAGATTATTAACTGTGTACTTAGTTTGATGTTGTTTAAGTATTGGCTGATCATCTGACCTTTGTGAGGCAACTGTAAAATTATTGAGAAACAGAATGACTGACCACTACTTAGCTTGAGTAGTGTTAATTCTAGTACTACAGATACACATGTAAGCATAAAAAACAATTCCTGTATTTTCAAAATATTAGTTCCTTCATCAGAGAGGAAAGGGTTATAGCTTGGGAAAATTAGAAAGATGTGGCAGGACCCTCCTGTTGCAAAAATAAAAGGAGACCTGCAACAAAGATGACGGGGAAGGCATCAAGGTAACTGTTTTGTGCCCTCACTAACCACAAAGCAGGGAATGCAACCTTAAATGTTGGTAGGGAGATAGAGGACAAAATTGAGTCACTGGATGTAGCAGTGTATGAAATTTCACAACAGATCGATAAGATTGACATATAGTGTGTGGGGGGAGGAGGGCACTCTAAAAAACAAATGTTTCCACTGTATTCTTTGAACTGTTAATATTCAGTTCTTTTATTTTAGTTAAGTATATGCTCATCTTGAAAGATGGTATTGTAGTCTGGGGACTGCCAAATTGCCAAATACACCCTACACAGAAGGAGAACATGATACCAATAACCAATTATGTACACACTCCTTTGTGCATCAGAGGTTGAAGATCTTGCTATTGAAACAAGGTACACATTAAATGGTTGCCATTACGACAATTTTTACAGTTTAACTATAGTTACAGACAAGGATAAATGGAAATTTATCAAACCATATACCTAATTTCTTGTTGCTTGAGCCATTTCGGAAAGAACAGACACCATATCCATATAAGTATATAGTTCTGGCAATACCAGCCATGACCTTCTCCTTCTGTGTGGATGCACACATATTATCTGAACTCTTACGGGACTTGGTAAGAATGTCTTCCACGAGTAATGAGTGTATTGGGTAGGGACACTATGAATAAGGTGAGAATGTGGGTCTCGTCGGAGGCATGCGCGAGATAGCCCCAGCAGTTGCACTATCCTCTGTGCCCTCAGCGGATCAGGTGGATAGACTGTCTGCCATGTAAGCAGGAGATCCCGGATTCGAGTCCTAGTTGGGGCACATTTTCCCCTGTTGATATATGTCAATGCCCATCAGCAGCCGAAGGTATTAATATATAATTCTAATTTCATTCTAGTCGGCTTCAGGTCATCATAAGTGTCTGTTCTTTCGGACTTGTGTGAAAGAACAGACACCATATCCATATAAGTATATAAAAAAAGTCTTCTGCTCTGGGTGACACTGCTGAGTTTGTGGTGCGTGACCATCAGAGCTATGTTTTGGGTCAACCTGTGCTGTATTGGGCAGTTGACTGATGAGCAGCTGCTACACACAAGAGTTAGTCATAAATTAGAGCCTCATAATTTGTCTTGCAGTTCACAAGAAAACAAAGTGTACACCCAACTTTTGTAAGTATTGTTTCACTTTTCAGTGTAATTTCTCTGAACAAAATGATACAGGGGTGAAGATATGGGACCAGCACTAGGGAGGTTGGCAGTTCAGATCTCCTTCTGGGCATCCAGATTTATGCTTTCCGTGTATTCCCTCTAGAGATCAATTAAGGCAAATATAATAATAGTGTCTTTGAAAAGGACCTGATTTCCTTCCAGAGTCAGAACCTATTTTCCATCTCTAATGGCCATCTTATTGATAGAATGTTAATCCTTAATGTCCTTTCATTTTTCAATATGATTTCCAGCCCTTTGGCAATCCATCAGTGAGCTCAAGTATTGCCAACTATATTTGTTCCTCCATCATTAGCACAGGTATTTTTATGAAATCTTCAAAGTGAAAACTGTGAATGATGAACTACATTTAGTTTTGCAGTTGGATTGTAGTCTGTCTGATAGCACGAGATTCAGGCTGTATTGTAGATGAGGCAAGATTTCCCATCCAAGTATTGCAGTCTGAACAGTGGTTTTCCAACTCAATTCAAGTCTTGCCTTTGTCTGCAAAACTTCCTGAGTTTTTAGTGAGCAAACTCGTGAAGAAATGCTTTCTTTAGTATGGTGAAATACTGCACTTAAAAACACTACGATCTCTCACTACTGTGATCCCCAAAGACCACTGTCATTGTATTCGTAGCATATTAAGTAGTTTTCAACTTCACTTTCCTCAGAAGTGTTGCAACTTTGATTAACAGTCTGTCACAGTATTTGCTAAAAATTCTATGTAATCCATTTTGAAGGAGGGTTATAAGTTTGTAGCTACTGTATTCTTTGCCTCATTATTATGACGAATCAACATCCTCAGTACCAGTGTGTGCAAAAAATTGTATGTATAACCAAATTTATCAGTAACAGTAAACACACTTCATTTAGTAATGGGAAAATTGTATCACACTACTTCTGTTTTTACCTGATTGTTAGAAGGGAAATAATTGTTATGCTGTGTATTTGGTGACCAATCACTGACTGTGGCAGGTCAACCACACTGGTTTTGATCTGCCAGCAGGATTTTGTTCACCCATCAACTTAAATAGGGTGAAAAACTCAGCACTCAACTTTGCTGATATCCACTTAGCATTCCTAATACTATTCATGTCATGGTTACAAATCAAAATTTAACCTTCAGCATTCAGGGATTCTGTCACAGCTTCTTGTCTGATATTCAAATGACTATCGTTGTTTCCTGTCTCATTGCAAAGTTATCACATGTTAACTGCACCTACCAAAATTAAAAAAGAAAAGCATAGGTAAACATTATAACTTTTGCCCCCAAAGTGAACTTGTATCTTTACTTTATTCCAGTTCCTCAAACATGTCACAAAAGTCAATGCTCTCTTTTATTGTCCTCTGTTCCTTGGAGTTTCTTGTTTATCATTTCCCTGTACTGAAGCCAACTTTTATGTATTTCAGCTGTTATGGCTCCTAAACACTACAAAAACAGCCATTTGTGAAATTTAGACAGATGCTATATGATCAACCATTTAGCTTTGTGCTGTTATGCCATATGCTGAACAGATGTGTCCATCACACAGCCAGATGGTTGAATATACAGCATTGACACTCTGAATATGGTGAATAAATGCAAAGCTACATTGAAAATTATTAAAACAGACATGAACTGGTATGACAAAGTGCATCACTCACCAATTCCACAACCCGTCTCAGTGGCTGGGATTTCTAACTCACACTTCCGCGGTGGCGCTCGACCTGGGTGTTAGCCAGTTCAAATCCTGTTGGTGGAAAAAATTTTCACTGCCGGTATTTGGTTGGCAAAGTGAGGAGACATGGTGGCATATAAAGTTCATGATCACCAGACCTTGGCCAATGCCCTGGTTTGAGTAGCCTACCAAACCTCTTCGCAGTGTCTCATGAAGTGAGGGCATGTGACACAGTCGATGGTGATCTGGCGATTAAGCTTGGTAAAACACACACACACACACACACACACACACACACACACACACACACACACACAGTATTACAGAAAGTTGTAACAGAACATGTTGCGAATACGCAGAATCAATTCCACATGTGATTCTAAATACACACACTTACTCCATTCTCACTTAGATGACAATGTTGTGGAGGGTGTTAGCGAAACAGAGGCTCTACCACCCATACAAACAATAAACTGACTGACAGGTTTTGCTGAACTGGTGTGGTCTAGAGGGTCATCAATGGACCAGCAGCTAAGTTCAGTAATTCTGGGGTAGATTATTACAGTTGCCCTACAAATTTTTACCGATGGTTAAAATAATTATTCATGTCTTAAGTGTAGGCACTTATTCAGAATGCTCAAAAATATTGGTAGACAAACCAGTTCATAAGAAAGAAGGCATAGCATCTACATATACATATTGACCTATATCACTGATTGATACCTATAAGATAAAAAAATAATAGAACAGTGCATACATAGACACACAATCACATATTTTGAATCTGATGATAACTTAACCTATTCACAATATGGGTCAAGTTCAGTGTTTTGACAACAAAATAGTTAAGAGCATGATAGATTAGATTAGATTTAGTTTTCATTCCATAGACACAAAAAATGAGATGATTCTCATGGCTGTGGAACATGTCAGAAGGTATAACATAAAAAAACATAAAACATTTGAATATAATACTTATTTCCCTGCTCATTTGTCAAGAGGTTGTCAAAATAGGTGAATATATTACAGAAAACTGGAACTGCTAATATTTACAGAACTAGTACACTCTCAGAATGAAACATTGTTATGCACACTTAATAAATTTATCATACACAAAACACCTAATCTTGACTGTAGTGACCAAGTGCTGTCAAAACTGAAGTCCAACAGACATTTCTACTTGAACTGATCTAACAGTCCCTGTTAAGATATTCATCTATATAGTAGGAGTTACCTATCGAACAGTCTTTTGAACTCTCTTTAAACTATACTTTATCTGAAACCAAGTTTTTAATGGTTGCTGGTAATTTATTGAAACTGTGGTTTCCTGAACATTGGACCCCTTTTTGGACCAGGGTAAGTGATTTTAGGTCTTTATGTAGATTGTTCTTATTCCTAATATTGATAGTATGTATTGAGCTATTGGTTGGAAATAGATATATATTACTTGCAACAAATTTCATTAAGGAATAAATATACTGAGTAGCAGTGGTTAGAATACAAAGTTCCATGGACAGGTTTCTATATGATGTTCTTGGATTTGCACCACAAATGATTCTTATCACATGCTTTTGCACCCTAAAAACTTTTGTTCGGTTTGATGAGTTACCCCAGAATACATCCCATATGACACAATAGAATGAAGGCAAGCAAATTATGCAAGTTTTCTCTTGTTTGTATTGTCTGCAGCTTGTGGTCTCATGGTCGCGTTCTCGGTTCCCGAGCACGGGGTCCCGGGTTCGATTCCCGGCGGGGTCAGGGATTTTCACCTGCTTCAAGATGACTGGGTGTTTGTGTTGTCCTCATCATTTCATTATAATTCATGAAAGTGTCGAGACCGAACTGAGTAAAGGTTGGGAATTTGTACGGGCGTTCATAACCGCGCAGTTGAGCGCCCCACAAACCAATCATCACCACCACCTATTTGTATCTCCTATGTGTGACATCGTTATCACTGCAAATACAGACTTGTTTAGGCACTTAAGCAATTCTGTGGTATGCCCTTTCCAACTGAATTTATTATCAACTTGTAATGCGGGATATTTAACACTGTCAACCTCTTCGATTTGCACGTCTTGATGTGTTATACACATGCTGGAAGGAAATCTCTTACAGGTTTTGAACTGCATATAAAGGTTCTTTCTAAAGTTTAATGTCAGTGAATTAGCTTTCAAATCATTTATTAATGTCAGTGAAAATTTTATTAGCTGATATTTCTAAATCTGTACTTGACTTGCTATGTATTACAATGTTTGTATCATCTGCAAACAAAACAAACTTAGCATCTGGAAATGTAACAGACGAGAGGTGATTAATGTACACAAGAAAAAACAATGGGCTCAAGCTGGAACCTTCAGGAACACTTTATGTAAATAACTCCCAATCAGATGAAGACTGGCTGCTTACAGTACAGGTATTCCGCAACAACACCCTTTGTTTTGTTAGTTAGATAAGACTTAAACCATTTTGCAGCATTTCTGATGACACCATAATATTGTAAATTACTTAAGATAATTCTGTGGTTCACGCAGTCAGAGGCTTTTGACAGGTCACAGTAGCCTCCAATTTATTATCTAATGAATTAAGTACATTCTCACCATAAGTGTAAATAGCTTTCTCTATATCAGACCCCTTAAGGAATCCAAACGGTGACTTGGTCAATATATTATTTTCAGTCAGATGCTTCATGAGGCGTTTGAATGCAATCTTTTGAAATATATTTGAGAAAGTTGGCAAAAGTAAAATTTATTGACAGTTTGATAATGTCTCTTTGTCCCCCTTTTTGTATAGAGGCTTAACGTCAGCATATTTTAGCCAGTCTGGAAATAGTCCGCTGATAAGAGATTGCTTACACAAATAGCTTAGGTAGAATTCAACTTGCGTGAGCCCTCTTTGATACATTATCATACCCACTAGAATATTGATTTTTAAGGGTTTTGCGATGTCTTTGGGAGACACCAGTGTCATTTCCATTTTACAGAAGTTATTTTTAAAGTCTGGTTGCACTGTTCACTGAACCTGATATCTGCTAGCTGTCAGTAACAGAAATGAGGCACTTATTTAAGAGGTTTGCAACACTACATGTGCTTGCTATCAAAGTCTCATTTATATTTAGAGCTATCTGTTCCTCTAGTGTTTTGGCCCCACCTCTGTCTGTCTACACTATATCCCACACAGTTTTTATTTTGTTGCTCGATGTAATTATCTTATTCTCATAATAAAGCTGCTTCAATCTCTGAATTGCTTGCTTCAATATTTTGCATTATTATTGGTTATGCTCATAGAGCTAACATCAGGTGCACAATTATTTTGAAAGTGAAGAGATAATCTGTGCAACACCTTTGAACCTAAGGAAAACATTTGGTATGGTCTCTCATAATATTTTTCTCAGGGAACATGACTTTGGAGTAAGTGAGACTGCCCTGTGACTGATACACTCTTCCTAAAATAGCAGAAAATAATTAGTGAAGATAAATAATAAAAAAGTCAGATTGGCTTCCAGTTACGAAGGCATCTGTTCATTAATTATATAAATGATTTTGCCCACAATTGTGACGTGTGATGCAGTGCTATATGAAGATTTATTTATCTATCCATCCATAGAAAATGTAAATTTTAAGCATGTTGTTGTTGTGGTCTTCAGTCCTAAGACTGGTTTGATGCAGCTCTCCATGCTACTCCATCCTGTGCGAGCTTCTTTATCTCCCAGTACCTACTACAGCCTACATCCTTCTGAATCTGCTTAGTGTAGTCATCTCTTGGTCTCCCTCTACGATTTTTACCCTCCACGCTGCCCTCCAGTACTAAATTGGCGATCCCTTGATGCCACAGAACATGTCCTACCAACCGATCCCTTCTTCTAGTCAAGTTGTGCCACAAACTTCTCTTCTCCCCTATCCTATTCAATACCTCCTCATTAGTTATGTGATCTACCCATCTAATTTTCAGCATTCTTCTGTAGCACCACATTTTGAAAGCTTCTATTCTCTTCTTGTCTAAAGTATGTATCGCCCATTTTTCACTTCCATACATTGCTACACTCCATACAAATACTTTCAGGAACGACTTCCTGACTTTTAAAGCTATACTTGGTGTTTACAAATTTATCTTCTTCAGAAACACTTTCCTTGCCATTGCCAGTCTACATTTTATATCATCTCTACTTTGACCATCATCAGTTATTTTCCTCCCCAAATAGCAAAACTCCTTTACTACTTTAAGTGTCTCGTTTCCTAATCTAATCCCCTCAACATCACCCGACTTAATTCGACTACATTCCATTATCCTCGTTTTGCTTTTGTTGATGTTCATCTTATACCCTCCTTTCAAGACACTGTCCATTCAGTTTAACTGCTCTTCCAAGTCCTTTGCAGTCTCTGACAGAATTACAATGTCACTGGCAAAACTCAAAGTTTTTATTTCTTCTCCATGGATTTTAATACCTACTCCAAATTTTTCTTTTGTTTCCTTTACTGCTTGCTCACTATACAGATTGAATAACATCAGGGAGAGGTTACAACCCTGTCTCACTCCCTTCCCAACCACTGCTTCTCTTCCATGTCCCTCGACTCTTATAACTGCCATTTGGTTTCTATACAAATTGTAAATAGCCTTTCGCTCCCTGTATTTTACCCCTGCCACCTTCAGAATTTGAATGAGAGTATTCCAGTCAACATTGTCAAAAGCTTTCTCTAAGGCTACAAATGCTAGAAACGTAGGTTTGCCTTTCGTTAATCTAGCTTCTAAGATAAGCCGTAGCGTCAGTATTGCCTCACGTGTTCTAATATTTCTACGGAATCCAAACTGATCTTCCCCGAGGTCAGCTTCTACCAGTTTTTCCATTCGTATGTAAAGAATTCGCATTAGTATTTTGCAGCTGTGACTTACCAAACTGATAGTTTGGTAATATTCACATCTGTCAACACTTGCTTTCTTTGGGATTGGAATTATTATATTCTTCTTGAAGTCTGAGGGTATTTCACCTGTCTATACATTTTGCTCACCAGATGGTAGAGTTTTGTCAGGACTGGCTCTCCCAAGGCTGTCAGTAGTTCTAATGGAATGTTGTCTACTCCCGAGGCCTTGTTTCGACTCAGGTCTTTCAGTGCTCTGTCAAACTCTTCACGCAGTATCTTATCTCCTATTTTATCTTCATCTACATCCTCTTCCATTTCCATAATATTGTCCTCACGAAAATCACCCCTGTATAGACCCTCTATATACTCCTTCCACCTTTCTGCTTTCCCTTCTTTGCTTAGAACTGAACACATAAACACAGACACAGAGCTACATAAATGCACACAGTTTACACACATAAATAGATACATACATTTCTTGTCTTCTGAGTTACTCATTTGGACATTGTATGTCACTGTTCTATTGAACATATTGTAAAATGCTTCTGAATTGCAGTAATTAGTAAGTAGCACAGTTGTCAACAAAATTTACACATCATTTTAGTTAATCCTTTACAGTATAGAACACTTCCCTAACAAATAATTTTTAGGGTATTTGTAAAAGCAAGTATTTCACTTTTGTCTTTGATCTCTTGTGGTAGTTTATTGTATAGCTTAATTTCATGATATAGCACACTATTTTGGGTTTTTATTTTGTTTTTCCTATTGAGACATAAGTGGTGGCTGAATCTGGATCCATGTTTGTGGAGAGACCTGTTCGTTGGGTACTGATCAATGTGTCTTTTGCAAAATGTACTCACATGGAACAGTCAAGGTTCCCATAGATTTAAACAACTCAGTGCAGTGAGTTCTCTTGCTACTTTTTGTCATAATTCATACAGCCCTCTTTTGTAGCTTAAAGATAGTTTTTTCTTCTCGTTTGTTCCCCTTAACAAACAAAAAAAAGTGACACAACACTTGTCATATGTGATACCAACTTCGAAAATGTCCATCACAGTTTGGTGGTAGTGATGGAGAGGCCTACCACTTGGTCTGAGGCTAATGTACTGCGTGATTGTAATTAATATTAAAACTTTCAAACGGCTGTAGAAAGAACACCACTGGTCTACATCTACATCTACATCTACATGACTGTTCTGCAATTCACATTTAAGTGCTTGGCAGAGGGTTCATCGAACCACAATCATACTATCTCTCTACCATTCCACTCCCTAACAGCGCGCGGGAAAAACGAACACCTAAACCTTTCTGTTCGAGCTCTGATTTCTCTTATTTTATTTTGATGATCATTCCTACCTATGTAGGTTGGGCTCAACAAAATATTTTCGCATTCGGAAGAGAAGGTTGGTGACTGAAATTTCGTAAAAAGATCTTGCCGCGACGAAAAACGTCTTTGCTGTAATGACTTCCATCCCAATTCGCGCATGATATCTGCCACACTCTCTCCCCTATTACGTGATAATACAAAATGAGCTGCACTTTTTTGCGCCCTTTTGATGTCCTCCGTCAATCCCACCTGGTAAGGATCCCACACTGCGCAGCAATATTCTAACAGAGGACGAACGAGTGTAGTATAAGCTGTCTCTTTAGTGGACTTGTTGCATCTTCTAAGTGTTCTGCCAATGAAATGCAACCTTTGGCTCACCTTCCCCACAATATTATCTATGTGGTCTTTCCAACTGAAGTTGTTCGTAATTTTAACACTCAGGTACTTAGTTGAATTGACAGCCGTGAGAATTGTACTATTTAACGAGTAATCGAATTCCAACGGATTTCTTTTGGAACTCATGTGGATCACCTCACACTTTGCTTTATTTAGCGTCAACTGCCACCTGCCACACCATACAGCAATCTTTTCTAAATCACTTTGCAACTGATACTGGTCTTTGGATGACCTTACTAGATGGTAAATTACAGCATCATCTGTGAACAACCTAAGAGAACTGCTCAGATTGTCACCCAGGTCATTTATATAGATCAGCAATACTTCAGTTTTACTTGATGATTTGCCGTCTATTACTACGAACTGCGACCTTCCTGACAGGAAATCACGAATCCAGTCACACAACTGAGACGATACACCATAGGCCCGCAGCTTGACTAGAAGTCGCTTGTGAGGAATGGTGTCAAAAGCTTTCCGGAAATCTAGAAATACGGAATCAACTTGAGATCCACTGTTGATAGCGGCCATTACTTCGTGCGAATAAAGAGCTAGCTGCCGTGCACAAGAGCGATGTTTTCTGAAGCCATGCTGATTACGTATCAGTAGATCGTTCCGTTCGAGGTGATTCACAATGTTTAAATACAGTATGTGCTCCAAAACCCTACTGGAAACCGACGTCAATGATATGGGTCTGTAGTTAGCTGGATTACTCCTACTACCCTTCTTAAACACTGGTGCGACCTGCGCAATATTCCAGTCTGTAGGTACAGATCTGTCGGTAAGCGAGCAGTTGTATTTGAGTGCTAAGTAGGGAGCTACTGTATCAGCGTAATCTGAAAGGAACCTAATCGGTATACAATCTGGACCTGAAGACTTGTCCGTATCAAGCGATTTGAGTTGCTTTGCAACCCCTAAGGTATCTACTTCTAAGAAACTCATGCTAGCAGATGTTCGTGTTTCAAATTCTGGAATATTCCATTAGTCTTCCCTGGTGAAGGAATTTTGGAAAAATGCTTTCAATAACTCCACTTTAGCGGTACAGTCGTCGGTAACAGTACCATTGGCACCGCGCAGTGAAGGTATTGCCTCCGTCTTGCCACTTGTGTACTTCACATACGACCAGAATTTCTTCGTATTTTCTACCAAATTTCGAGACAATGTTTCGTTGTGGAACCTATTAAAGGCATCTCGCATCGAAGTCCGTGCCAAATTTCGCGTGTCTGTAAATTTTTGCCAAGCTTCGGGATTTTGCGTTCTTATGAACTTCGCATGCTTTTTCCGTTACCTCTGCAACAGCGTTCGGATCTGTTTTGTGTACCACGGGGGATCTGTTCCATCTCTTACCAATATATGAGGTATGAATCTCTCAATTGCTGTTGCTACTATATCTTTGAATTTGAGCCACATCTCATCTACATTTGCATAGTCAGTTTGGAAGGAATGGAGATTGTCTTTTAGGAAGGCTTCTAGTGACACTTTATCTGCTTTTTTTAATAAAATTATTTTGAGTTTGTTTCTGATGGATTTGGAAGAAACGGTATTGAACCTAGCTACAATGACCTTGTGATCACTAATCCCTGTATCAGTCATGATGCTCTCTATCAGCTCTGGATTGTTTGTGGCTAAGAGGTCAAGTGTGTTTTCGCAACCATTTACAATTCGCGTGGGTTCGTGGACTAACTGCTTGAAATAATTTTCGGAGAAAGCATTTAGGACAATCTCCGAAGATGTTTTCTGCCTACCACCGGTTTTGAACAAGTATTTTTGCCAACATATCAAGGGAAGGATGAAGTCCCCACCAACTATAACCATATGAGTGGGGTATTTATTTGCTACGAGACTCAAACTTTCTCTGAACTGTTCCGCAACTGTATCATCGGAGTCTCGGGGTCGGTAGAAGGAGCCAATTATTAACTTAGTTTGGCTGTTAAGTATAACCTCCACACATACCAATTCGCACGGAGTATATACACTCCTGGAAATGGAAAACAGAACACATTGACACCGGTGTGTCAGACCCACCATACTTGCTCCGGACACTGCGAGAGGGCTGTACAAGCAATGATCACACGCACGGCACAGCGGACACACCAGGAACCGCGGTGTTGGCCGTCGAATGGCGCTAGCTGCGCAGCATTTGTGCACCGCCGCCGTCAGTGTCAGCCAGTTTTCCGTGGCATACGGAGCTCCATCGCAGTCTTTAACATTGGTAGCATGCTGCAACAGCGTAGACGTGAACCGTATGTACAGTTGCCGGACTTTGAGCGAGGGCGTATAGTGGGCATGCGGGAGGCCGGGTGGACGTACTGCCGAATTGCTCAACACGTGGGGCGTGAGGTCTCCACAGTAAATTGATGCTGTCGCCAGTGGTCGGCGGAAGGTGCACGTGCCCGTCGACCTGGGACCGGACCGCAGCGACGCACGGATGCACGCCAAGACCGTAGGATCCAACGCAGTGCCGTAGGGGACCGCACCGCCACTTCCCAGCAAATTAGGGACACTGTTGCTCCTGGGGTATCGGCGAGGACCATTCGCAACCGTCTCCATGAAGCTGGGCTACGGTCCCGCACACCATTAGGCCGTCTTCCGCTCACGCCCCAACATCGTGCAGCCCGCCTCCAGTGGTGTCGCGACAGGCGTGAATGGAAGGACGAATGGAGACGTGTCGTCTTCAGCGATGAGAGTCGCTTGTGCCTTGGTGCCAATGATGGTCGTATGCGTGTTTGGCGCCGTGCAGGTGAGCGCCACAATCAGGACTGCATACGACCGAGGCACACAGGGCCAACACCCGGCATCATGGTGTGGGGAGCGATCTCCTACACTGGCCGTACACCTCTGGTGATCGTCGAGGGGACACTGAATAGTGCACTGTACATCCAAACCGTCATCGAACCCATCATTCTACCATTCTTAGACCGGCAAGGGAACTTGCTGTTCCAACAGGACAATGCACGTCCGCATGTATCCCGTGCCACCCAACGTGCTCTAGAAGGTGTAAGTCAACTACCCTGGCCAGCAAGACCTCCGGATCTGTCCCCCATTGAGCATGTTTGGGACTGGATGAAGCGTCGTCTCACGCGGTCTGCACGTCCAGCACAAACGCTGGTCCAACTGAGGCGCCAGGTGGAAATGGCATGGCAAGCCGTTGCACAGGACTACATCCAGCATCTCTACGATCGTCTCCATGGGAGAATAGCAGCCTGCATTGCTGCGAAAGGTGGATATACACTGTACTAGTGCCGACATTGTGCATGCTCTATTGCCTGTGGTTCTGTCAGTGTGATCATGTGATGTATCTGACCCCAGGAATGTGTCAATAAAGTTTCCCCTTCCTGGGACAATGAATTCACGGTGTTCTTATTTGAATTTCCAGGAGTGTATTTCAACTTCACTACAAGATAAACTACTACTGACAGTCACAAACACTCCACCACCAATTCTGCCTAATCTATCTTTCCTGAACACTGTCTGAGACTTCGTAAAAATTTCTGCAGAGCTTATTTCAGGCTTTAGCCAGCTTTCTGTACCTATGACGATATTAGCTTCTGTGCTTTCTACTAGCGCTTGAAGCTCAGGGACTTTTCCAGCACAGCTACAACAATTTACAACTATAATTCCGACTGTTCCTTGATCCAAGCACGTCCTGCATTTGCCATGTACCCTTTGACATTGCAGCCCACCTCGTACTTTCCCAAGGCCTTCTAACCTAAAAAACTGCCCAGTCCACGCCACACAGCCTCCGCTACCCATGTAGCTGCCAGCTGAGTGTAGTGAACTCCTGACTTATTCAGCGGAACCCGAAACCCCATCACTCTATGGCACAAGTCAAGGAATCTGCAGCCAACACGGTCGCAAAACCGTCTGAGCCTCTGATTCAGACCCTCCACCCGGCTCTGCACCAAAGGTCCGCAGTCGGTTCTGTCGACGATGGTGCAGATGGTGAGCTCTGCCTTCATCTCGTAAGCAAGACCGGCATCCTTCACCAAATCAGATAGCCGCTGGAATCCAGAGAGAATTTCCTCAGATCCAAAGTGACACACGTCATTAGTGCCGATATGTGCCACCATCTGCAGCTGGCCGCACCCTGTGCTCTTCATGGCATCCGGAAGGACCCTTTCCACATCAGGAATGACTCCTCCCGGAATGCACACGGAGTGCACACTGGATTTCTTCCCCTCCTTAGCCGCCATATCCCTAAGGGGCCCGATTATGCACCTAACATTGGAGCTCCCAACTACCAATAATCCTACCCTCTGCGATTGCCCGGACCTTGAAGGTTGAGAATGATCCTCTGAAACAGGGCAGGCAGCTGCATCTGGCTCAGCCAGAGACAGTGCTTGAATGATGTCAAATTGCAATAGAATGTTATCGGAGAAGGGGGAAAAGTCTAACAGAAGAAAAATAAATAGGCTAGTTACAAAATGTAGCATAGATGGCGCTGTAAGCATCATAATTTAATAGTGGTTGACCATAAATGACAAATGAATTGTACAACAATGCCTAAGGTGTACGTTTGACGTTAAACACTATTCACTGTCCATGGGTGTACAGGTGTGATACCGTCAGTTACGTAAGCCCATCCACCATGGCAAGGTCATATCACATCAGATGGGAAAAATCGGTTTTTAATTGTCCAGAGACAAAAAAAACTGCATAAAAAGCATCAATCAAAATTGAATCAGACTATTAATGTGACTGGTGCAAAAGGTGTTCCATATGCTGTCCATTGTTTTCTGCAACAAATTGAAATTGAGAAACAGCGTGTTCCACAACTGATCGAAGTGTTTACGGGGTCACATTCAGAATGTGTTGTCCAATGTTTGCCATCCTTGCAGCCTAGTTTTCAGTCTGAACACTGAACACAACATCTTTCAGATAGCCCTGCAGCCATAAGTCCCACGAATTAAGATCAGGTGATGTGGATGGCCAGGCTGTAGGAAAATGGCAACTGATAATTCTAGAATTTCCAAAATGGCGCTTCAGCAACTGCCCAACTGGATTTGGAATGTGTCGAGGTGTGCTATCTTGTGTAAAAATGATCCCATCCACCCTGTTGGAGAGCTGGAATGATGTGGTTGTGCAAAAGACATTCATAGCGCTTACTGGTTGATTTGCATGTGGATTTTCTCTTGCCCATATTTGACAATTCTGTGCATTGACATATCTTGTCAGATGGAAGTGGGCTTTCTGTCTACAAAATCATCCATGGCCAATCATTGTCTACTTCCATGCGAGCAATAAATTCTAAAGTAAGGTCTTCTTGGTGACAGGTCAACAGGAAGCAACTCGTGCACATGGGTAATTTTGAATGGATAGCAAAGAAGGATGTTTTGTAGGATTTTACGTACCGTGCTCATGGGTATGTCCAATGTTGAGCAATTCTCCATGCACTACATGTTTGCATACCACCAGTTATCTCCTCCCACATTGCTGTGGCCCCTGCTTCCACTGACATCAAATCAGTTTGTTTCCTCCCTCTACCAGGTTGAACACCAAAAGAACCAGTCTTTTCGAATTTTCGAACCATTTTCTCCAGACCCATGGCAGCCATTGTACCAACGCCTTTTTTTAAACCCTTCAGTGTCCTGAACTTCTGCAGAGTGACGTGTGTACGGTCATCATTCTTGTAACATAGCTTTACAAGCAGAGCACGATCCTGCATTGAGACAGTCATGGCGAATGTTGCAGATGCGAAAGAAGGAAAAACCGTGTACCTGGCATGTTTATACCAACTTCGTGTTCTGACACCTACAACACAATATATTGATTAACTTTCACACTATTTTTTTTTCTTCTGCCAAACGATTTCCCCCCTTCTCCAATAATATTCTGTTGCAATTTGACATCATTCTGACCAGTGGTGCTATTTCTAAAGCATTTTGATAGTTTAACTTTAATTATAATCACCTTTACTACAGAACAAGAACAGTGAAGTGTAAGACATTATATTCAATCCAAATGCACCCAGTAATGATAAAAAAGTTTATATGGATTTCCCATAGAAAAAATCCTTGATTGGAATATTCAGTAAATAACTCCTATTACAAGCATGTTTTGCATTCTTCCAGTTACACTTGAGCTTCTAAATACTCCTGTGGGATAATTTTTAGGCTCAAGGCTAGTGCTTAAAGGGCAAAAGGAAGTCATCAGGTGAATTGCAGCACTTAACTGACATGAATTGCATAGAGATTATTTCAAAGATCTTAATGTAACAAGAGTACCTAATCTGTATATGTATTTGTTAAAGAAAACCTAAGTATAATCTAAGTATGACCATAGCAACTACAAATATCTTGGCTTTGTCTACTTCTATTAATAACCAGAAAGTGACTGCACTGTGCCATTAAATAAATTTAAAAACAGCATTGTAAAATGTATGAAAAGTAAATAATTTTACTCTTCTTAGGTGCGTGTGAAAAAAGATATACATATCTTATGTGAATAAGCTATAAGCAAAGAACAGACTGTAATTAAAACCATAAATCACACTGATTATAAATATAAATCACAATGATTATAAATATTATTATTGTCCTATACTTATTGTCATTTACCTAACTGTTTGATAATGACATGATTGTTACAATAAATATACCAAATAGTTGCTTATAATAAAGAATCTTAATTTACATTTACAACAGACTGTTTCGGCTTTATTGCCATTTTCAAGTACGTGCAATTACAATTTCGGTATGGATGCCAATGTCATTCATATTAAAATAGCTGTCTCGTACTGATGTCTAAGTTGAAGTGACATCCTTACTGTTTGTGTGTTTCAGTTTTTAATTATATATTGCTGTTCACCTAATTATGGAGTTCATTTATATTCTAAATGATTACTATTTTTATTCAAATTTACCTAATTATGCAGGATTTATTTTGTACCTATTAACATTTACCTAATTGTTCTGTTTAATGACACTGATCTCATGAATAAAGTGAATGAACAATTGGAGTATGGGTCAGCTGTATGTGCTTACATTTTCTGGGCTCACTGCATATTCCTGTTGATTCTCTTTCCTCAAGGGGTTCATGGCATGCCATTTGTATTGTTTTTTTATTGTTACTGCAAAGAAAGAAACTACATGTACATACATACTCTGCAAGCCACCATATGGTGTGTGTCTGAGGTACTACAGTCTACAAAATTGTTTAGGCTTTCATGGCCACTTGTTGACAAACTGCCTATTGACTTCTGTCTCGGGTTCTTCAGCCGATGTTTATCTAATGATTTTACTGACATTTCGCCAGCATGAGTGGCTAGTATTGTCAAAGCTTCACCCTCCATTGCCACATTGTCGGCAATGGAGGATAAAGCTTTGACAATGCCAGCCACTCATGCTGGCGAAATGTCGGCCGAAGAACCCAAGACAGAAGCCAATAGGCAGTTTTTACTACAGTCTACCACTCACAAATAGAGTGAGGGAAAAATGACAGTCTGTTTGTCTCTGTACAAGCTATAATCTTTCTAATTTTATCTTCACGGTCCTTACATAAAGTGCACCATGGTGGCAGTAGAATCATTCTGCAATCAGCCTCAAATATCGATTCTCTAAATTTTTTCAATAGCACTCCTTGAAAAAAAATGTTGTGTTCCCTCCAGTGATTCCTATTTGTGTTCCTGAAGCATCTCTGTAATACTTGCATGTTGTTTGAACCTACCAATAACAAATCTGGCCTCCCACCTATGAATTGTTCCTTGTCTTCCTTTAATCCAAGATGATGCATATCCCAAAAATCCGAACAGTACTTAACAAAGTGGCACCATAGTGTCCATCTCAGTGCTGTCTTTATGTATTTTTGTATAATATTTCCATACTTTAATTAATATGTTTTGTTTAAGCTCATGTGTAGAGAAAAGAGGAATATGCAGTTATCCTTCTGCTAAAGTGCAGCTAACAAGAAAACAGTCACTATTGATGGTAGGACAGCAATACAAAATGTCTCTTAACATAGAGATGCCAGAATCACCTGTAAATAAAAGGCTCGGTAAGTGACAAGAAGTTTGAACTTCAATAGAAGTGACATAAACTGTATTTTCTTAGAATCCATGGATCATTTTGTGCATTGAATTGTAATGATGTGGAATAAGTGATTTTACATGCACATTGCAAATTAATTTACAAATATGGCTATATGCTGAATATTTCTAAGTTTTTTTTTTTTTTTTTTTTTTTTTTTTTTTTTTTTTTTTTTAAATACAGACACATGTTCGTAATTTGTACCCTATGGGTGTGTGTTGAATCTGCTAGTGTTAGCAGACAAACTGCCACCATAGCCACCTCCACTTGTAATTGAATTCTGAGGTGATATAGCTAATCCCCTAGCTTTTGTTTTTCATATTAATATTTTTTACTTTATATGTACATTTGTTGGCAAAATAATGGAAACAAAAGAGATGATTATCTTTACTAATAAGATGTTCAACCAAATCTGCTTCTGATGCATTTGGTACATCTTTTGCCAGCGGAGTTGTTGTAACTCTCACTTTAGGTAGCAACATTATTGTTTATTGTTCTGTAACAGCAACTTAGATAGTTAATTGGTCAATTATTCTATGATCATCACAAAGCAGTAGAATAAAGTCCAAGCATGACTTAGCCAGATAACATGTATCTCATCATCAAAATTCCATATAGGGAAGAGGTAGTGGAAATAACAAGTTCATGATTTGTACCACTATAGACATATAATAAACAGCTGGAGCACTGCAGGGTCCACATGTAGAAGTGAGTCAGATAACAGTAACTGTGATTGAGATTGCTGTTGGGTGGCCTTATATGTGGCTCGCTAGGGAAGCTCATGTGACCAAATCTGTGATATGAGCCTTGTTCCCGGTGCTGGTACTCTTGCAGGATGTATGCAGCATTAGTCATGTTAATATGTCAATAACATCCATCTGCATATTCAGGGATTACTAAAAGAGCTATGAAGCTTTCAAATTTTTCATTTCATAATTTTGTAACAGTAAATTATTGTATAACCACAAAATTCATTCTTTCCTTCTCATCCCATCCAGTAAGTCTCCCATGACCCGGGGTACTGGGTGACTTTTCTAAATTGTACCCCTTTCCCTAAATGTCCTCAGTTCTTTTCCTTCATCCCTCTTCCTTCCCCTTCAACTCTTGTGCCAGAAGAAGGAGCCATTGGCTCTGAAAGCATGTGAAAGTTAAATCCTCTTGTGTGTGCGTTCCCCTGCCACTGCTTGGTGAGTAGACTTTTTTATCGGTCCACTTACAGTAAATTACTTTAACATGACATGTGAATTTTGTTCTGTTATCTGAAAATTACAGCCAGTATAATTTAAAGTGGATGATTAAATAAGCACGTGTATGGTGTACTCAAATGTTGCTGCACACTGCACATGTATTACTTGAACTCATATGCTTCTGCTGTAAGTATGTGTGTCACTCCAAGCACTCTCTTTTGAGAAGACTCTCCTTATTGATATCAAATTGATTATCTTCATCCAACTACCACAAAATGATGCCAGATTTACAGAGCATGAACCTTTCCAGCAATAGTATTCCAAACTGTACCCAATGGAAATCATCATCCCAATTGATAAGGTCCCCACATACGTATTTATTTTTTATTTGTGCAGGCGTAGAGGAGATGAGTATGACGTTGGTGCTTCACAATGCTGTGATGTTGATACAGTGAATCTTTCAAAACTTGGGACAACTCTTCAGTGTTCTGCAAGTTTTGTAATTCAACATAATTTTTGGCTCCCTTTTGCATCCTAATATATTTTCATGGTTCATTTACAGAACTGTTGCTTGATAGTGAGTTGTGCACAAATTATATAATAAAATGATACACTTTCACTGTCTTTACTGCAGTTTTTCCAACTCTAAAGTGGAAAAGATAATTATATCGTTTCTCTATCCATGTTCTACTTTGGGTGCATCGTCTTGGCACCATGTTAATGTTCATCAGCATTTCATGTAATCATCTACCTGTGAACGTTTTTGGTAATCTGATTTGGCAGTTTCCTACCCTGTTGCACTTATCTGCTTGGTATAATTATCTTGTCAGTGTCTTGTATGTTAAGTTTTTTTATTGGGTACTTTATCAGCAGAAACACAGTTTCTGATACACTTAGCAAACCTATATCTTCCTTTCCAACTATTGCAATTGTTTCTTTTTGATTTTGTACATATTTTCTAGTTATGGACATGACTGTATTCAGTACACAGGAAGTATGAATGACCACACCTTCACTCACAATTTTTTCAAGTTTTATTGAATCATGCAGCACATTTTGGACCCTGTGGGTCCATCTTCGAGTGCAGATTGTTTTAATATGCTGTTTACTTCTGCTCTAGTGTGAGGTGAAGTGAAATGCTTGTTCTGAAAAATCCAGATATTAAACAGCATCTGTGATGTATTTTGTAATGTGCAAGTATGTGCCTTGAGTTACATAATGTGTGATTACAGAATGGGTAAGTCAACACCTTCTGACATTAAAACATTAAAAATGTGCTTTCTGAATTTTTTGGAACATACATTTCACATCACGTCATTCAAAGGCAGAAATAAACATTGTATTAATACAATTTGCACTAGGTCATGATGAACCTACAGGGTTCTTTGTGAGATTCAATGTGCATTATGAGGTTCAAGAAAAAGAAACAAAAAAATAGTAACTGAAGGTGTAAAGTGTTATTATTAATGCTTCCTGTGTATAAGCAAATAATTATTAAAAATGGAGTTAGGCACCAACATTTATCATCGTTTGCCATTCCTCCACCACATACAAGCTCTGCCATAGTGATACCATCCCAGAAGTCCAGCATAACCCCCATCCGTACTGAAATTCTTACATCCATAATATAATATCTCCCCTGAGTCCAGCTCCCTCTCATCCCAATTAACACTGCACACCCACCTCATACATGCTTGCCGAAATCCACAAACCCCACAATCCTGGACACTCCATTATCACTGGTCATTGTGCTCGCACTGAAAGAAGTTCTGCTCTTAGCAACCAATACCTCCAACCAATTGTCTGGAGTTGAGCCTCACACATCAAAGATACTAACACTTCCTTTGCTGATTTTGACTATCCCCATCTCATTATCACCTGGATCTTCTCGTCACTGTTGATTCCATCTACCTGTATTCCATTATCCCTCATGGCAATGACCTGTTTGCTATCTAGTACTAGCTCTCTCAATGTCCTCCTGGCTCCAAGCCAACCACCTCATTCCTCATTCACCTTACCAACTACATCCTCACACTAAACTATTACTCCTTTGAAAGGAAAGTATATAAAAACAATCATGGCAGAGCCATGGGCACTTGCATGGTAACTTCATAATCCAACCTGTTGAAGGAAACCTTCCTAGCATCCCGAAACCACAGGCCCCATGACTGATTTAGGTTCATGGATGATATCTTTAATATCTGTATGATCTGAACTCAGGGCCAAGGCACCATATCCCCATTCCTCCACAACGTCTAAATCTTCTCTCCCATCTTTCACGTGGTCCCCATCACCCAAATGTGCCCATTTGTGAGGTGTCGTCTTCAACCTCACTGATCACTCTGTCCACACCTCTATTCATATTAAACGCACTAAGCACCAAAGAGTACCTGAACTTTGACAGCTGTCACCCATCCCACACCAAAAACTTTCTTGCATACAGCCTGGCAGAGAGAATTATCTTGTTCAGTATGATGGTTTCACCGGGGCCTTGATAGATAGGCACTACACCCCAACATAGTCTGCACACAAATTTCAAGTGCCACACCCTCTCACAGCCCTAATCCTGCCACACCCCTCAGGAGAGTCCCCCATTAACCATTATCATCCCAATCTGGAGCAAATGAACCATATCCTTCACCAAGGCTTTAATTATCATCATGCCTGGAAATGATGGACATCCTACCCAAGATCCTTTTCACCCCTCCTAAAGTGGTATGTATTCCATCATGTACCTAACCTACACAACATCCTGGTCCATCCCTACATCACTTCCACTCCCAACTCATTGCCACAGGCTTATATCCCAGTGGAGGAGCATCAGCTTTTCTTAAGTTCATAATTGAGAGTTATCCTTACAACACATCCTCTGCTCCCATAATCCTCCTGGCTTCAATCTCTGCTAACCAAATGTCTCCACTCTTTCTACCCAACAGTTTGCCTTCCCTCTGTTCTTTCACCCTCTTCTAGTCAGTACCTCTATTTGTCTTCATTGAGTTCTGTACCTCACTGGCTCTGATACCCATTTGTCACAAGCCTAGCCTGTGCAACTGCTACTCCATACTCCCCGCATTCCTGGCCTGCACACCTGCTGCCACCCTTTGAGCCATTCCCAACTCCTCATCCTGCTTTCCTCCTCTTCTCCTTCTACCCATCCCTGAAGAGCATTAAAAATTTGTCTGGTTTGAGTATCATTCACCTGAACGAATTGATTTGTTAATTTCAACTATTTACATATTGATAAAAGAGAAAAATGTTATGCAGTATTGTTTTTCAATACTTCCAGGTATGTTTATGGCATGTGTACATTTGTATGACAGAGGTGCAGAGTTCATTTCAAAATCATGCAAGTCCGGCATGCTGCATTATAGAAGTCCTCTTCTGCAGACATTGTCAACTGTTGTTCTTTCACCTCTTTTGATATTTGGTTCAAAAGAAGAGAAGCAAATAATAACACTTGAAATGTTTAGTGACCTAGAAGATGACCAAGTAAGTATTTCCAGTTCCTAACACTTAGAAAAAAATTCTTTTAGGATGTTTAGTAACATTAAAAGTGAAGTGGTCATATATTGGTGTAAATTTGTACTGGTGAAATTGAAAAATTTGTTTTTCCTTTGTCAGTAATCACATGTTAACCTAAATTTTAGATTACACTTTTGGGTTTATTGTTAAAAATAACAATATTGAATTGCTGATTTATTTATGTGATATATTAAATAATATGCCATTTTCTTAGACAATAAATGTTACTGTGATAGAGTGGAGGGCATGTCAGGAAACTGTAATATGAGGTGAAGTGAGTCTATAAAAATGGGCTTAATATTTAACAAAATTTGTAGTCCTTTGGACTGTTGGTATCACAGAGACGTGCTGTTTGATGCCTTCTCGACATAGGGACCTCAGAGCTGTTGTGGAAAATGCCCAGTACTCCAATGGGAGAACTGGTCATCACTGTGGTGAGCCAATTTATATGCTAATTCACTGGAAAAGTGCAAGCACCAGAAGAAGGCCAGGGTCTTTAACATCGTTGTACAGGGCACTGACTTACCGAGTCTCTTGTTGGAGAAATGAAACACATACAAGTGCTGCTTGGGAAACCAAACAAGTTGTAGGTCCCAGCAGGTGTACTCAAGCACATTGATGGTGCCCAACCTAGCTCTTCTGCCTATTAACTATCAGTGTGTTCCTACATGATTTGTTTCTCTGTAGCTGAAGATGTCTTAACAACACTAACACTGCTTTTCACACTTTGCTGAGCTGAAAGCCTGTCTCTCTACTGATTTAATTTTTTGTTGTTTGTTTGTTTTTAAGCTGTTTCTTTAATGATGTAGTCACAGTAGGTTGAAGTAGGTGAGAGGGTTTTGAACTTTCCATAGTTCATGCCATATCCCATGTCTAAACAGTTGTTGGTAACAGTAGATTTTTCTGGCTGATATAACCATTTGTGATGTCTATGTTCATCACATTTGCCTTCAACAATGTGACATGTCTGACATATGTATGAGTTCCCACAGTGATAAAAGGTCTTGTGTATTCCTGGATTCATTAGACTAAGTTCATTTTTTGTAGAAATCATCATGTGCACTTACCCAAGAGGACAGCGGAATATTTAATTTAGGATTGCTTGAAACTCAAACTGATCCTAAGGGAGACATTGCGAACATAATGCAGGAGCTCTTTGTATCTGTGTCTTATCATGATGATTAATGCATGCAGGATATAAATTGTGGTAGATGGCCTTTCCAAAATACGAATTCTGAACAAATACAGAACAGTGATGGCTAAGTTCTGCTGACAGTCTTAAGATCTGAGATAACTCATGCTCCATAAATGAATATCCGTAATACATTGAGATGGGTTATGAAAGTTAAAAGCTCATAAACATTGGTCTGTATCTTTTGATCCATGAGACACACTGTGACCCCAAAGTGGTATCTTCTTTTATATGAACCATGATATTCAAAACAGAAGGTTGTCTATTTTTTTCACTTTCATAGTTTAAAGAAAAAAATGCCAGGATGGAGTGAGTTTAGATGTTCTAAAAGTGATCTAAGTGATGTTTGCTCATATGGTCATATCACAAAGATATTACTAGTACATCTGCAAAAGCATGTGTCTTAAAGAACCACTAGTCAAAATGCTTTATTCTCAAAGTCTTTCATAACAAGGCAAGTTATGGGACACCCTCAGATTGTTCAGTATAGTGGTTATTGAATAAAAAATTGACCAAGATGGAGCACATGTTTGAATAGATGAGTAAGTCCTTTTCCAGCTTACTTTTGTGTATTTCAGTGAATCCAACAAATGCGAGACTACATAAAAATCACTAAAAGGTCAGTTGTTTTGTGGCTTGAGTCGATGTATGAAATCTTCCAGATAGCAAATGTTGTGTTCTCATTTTCAGCAAATGGCTCAATAGGGAAGCCAGATGTCTGACTAAGTGTCTCAGGGTTCTGCCAGTAACATGATCACTTGATAAGGAGCCTAAGAGTTGAATGACCATTGAAGGTTTTATGGCCTATTAATGATATATAAAGAATTTCTACTTCACCCCATTATTTGAAAATACATGGTCCAGTCACATTAATGTGACCACCATCTATGTTTCAACATGCAATTGCCACTCACAGGCAATGAGTGCCAGCACTAGCAGTGGAGGATATGTAAAGCATGTTAGGACGGATGTGGAAAACGTCCAAAAGGCCACCATCTTTGGCTTTTTGGCCAAGGGTGGAAGCATTTTAAAATGGCTAAGTTTGTAAACTGTTTGCATGCACCAAGGCTAAAATATTCCATGTGTGGCAAAATGGTGCTATCCAAAACTGGCACCAGGCAAAAGTAGGTCACAGGTGACAGAGGTGGACAATAACTCCTTGGATGAGTATAGACGAATAGATGTGCAACAGTTGAGAAACTGCTCACACAGGTGAATGAAGGGGGTACCAATGGTATCTTCTCAGTGACTGCTTAGCAAACATTTCTGTGTGTGGGCTTCCACAGCCGGGACATGATTCATGCACCCATACTGATTGCTGTTAATCAGTGACGAAGACTGGAATTTGCGTGCAAATACTGCAACTGCCTGTTCACTGAGGGTGAAAGGTGGCTTTCTCAGGTGAATCATGTTTTATGCTCCATTTGACAGATGGCATGTGTGGTGTGAAACATCTGAAAACAACAATTATCAGAAGTGTCCAGGCCAGAGGAGGGAGCGTTATGGGCTGTGGAATGTTTTCATTGTTTTTCCTAGCACAGTAGATAAACCCAAGTGTGCATCTATCCTTGGCGACCATGTCCGCTTCAAACTGTGTTTTTTTTCTTTTTTCTTTCTTCTTCTTCTTCTTCTTCTTCTTCTTTTTTTTTTTTTTTTTTTTTTTCCCCAGCACAATGGCATCTACCAAGAGGTAAATGTAAGATGTCCCACAGCTCACAGTGTATTTGCATGGTATGAAGATCATCAGGATGAGTTTACCATACTCCCCTAGCCAACAAATTCCCTGGATTTAAATCCAATTAAGAACTGTGGGACTGCCTCAATCAGGCTGTTCCCATCACCGATCCTCAACCAAGAAACCTTCTACATCTACATCTACATATATACTCCACTAGCCACCAAACGGTGTGTAATGGAGGGCACAATTCGCGCCAAAGTCAAATTTTCCACTTGCGGACCGCACGAGGGAAAAACGACTAACTGAACGCCTTAGTACAAGCTTTTTGAATGGTCATCATTACGCGATTTGAAAGTTGGTGGGAACTCTACATCCTTGGTGAAGATTGGATTTCGGAATTTAGTGAGCAGCCCCTTCCATTTAGTGTGCTGTCTATCTGCAAGTGTGTCCCACTTCAAACTTTCTATGAGATTTGTAACGCTTTCGCGATGGCTAAATGAACCAGTCATGAATCTTGCCGCTCTTCTTTGGACCTTCTCAATCTCTCGAAGCAGACCCAACTGGTAAGGGTCCCATACAGATGAAAAATACTCTAAGTCTGGACAAACTAATGTATTGTAAACTATTTCCTTTGTTGAAGGACTGCATCGCTTCAGGATTCTACCAATAAACCGCAATCTAGAGTTTGCCTTACCCGTTACTTGTGTAATCTGATCATTCCACTTGAGATCATTTTGAATAGTCACACCCAAATACTTGACGGATGTTACTGCTTCCAAAGACTGGGCATTTATTTTGTACTCTTACATTAATGGGGATTTTCACCTTGTTTACACCTTAGGTTACACTTACTAATATTGAGAGATAACTGCCAGTCATTAAGCCACACATTTATTTTCTGCAAATCCTCATTGACTTGTTCACAACTTTTATGTGATACTACTTTCCTGTAGACTACAGCATCATCGGAAAATGGTCTAATGGTCTAATGCCGCTGTCCATACCATCAACCAGATCATTTATGTAAATCGTAAAAAGTAGCGGACCTTTTACGCTGCCCTGGGGCACACCTGATGTTACGCCTGTTTTTGTTGAAGTCACCTAATTGAGGACGACATACTGCTTTCTGTCTGTTAGAAAACTTTCTATCCAATCGCATGTGTCATTGGATAGACTGTGCACACTTTTTGGGGCAAGCGACAGTGCGGAACTGAGTCGAACGCCTTTCGAAAGTCGAGAAATATAGCATCAACCTGGGAGCCAGTATCTAGAGCTTGTTGTATATCATGCACAAAGAGGGCCAGCTGTGTCTCGCATCACCACCATTTCCTAAATCCATGCTGATTTCTGCAGATGAGCTTCTCTGAATATAGAAAGGTCATTATGTCTGAACACAAAATATGTTCCATGATTCTACAACAAATCGATGTCAGTGAAATTAGTGGGTAATTATGTGCATCTGATTTTCTACCCTTTTATAGATCGCTATGACCTGGGCCTTCTTCCAGTCCCATGGTACTTTCCGCTGTTCCAATGATCTCTGATAGATGATGGATAAGAATGGTGCTATATTTGTAGCATAGTCAACATAAAATGTTACGGCGATACCATCTGGGCCAGATGCCTTCCTGGCGTCTAAGGATCTTAACTGTTTTACAATCCCAGATACACTAAACACTATGTCAGACATCCTTGCATTTGTTCAATTATTGAAAGGGGGAATGGTGCTGCAGCCCTCTACCATAAACGAGTTTTTGAAAGCTAGTTTTTGAGTTTCGGCCTTCTGTTCATCATCATCAGTTACATTACCCATAGTGATAGCAAGAGAAGGTATTGAATTATTTGTAGCATTCATAGATTTTATGTACGACCAAAATTTTTTGGGGTTATTTTTAGAAGCTGCAGATAAAAATTGCTTTCAAATTCGCTAAAATAATCTCTCATTATCCTTCTGACAGCTGCTTTCATTTCGCATAATTTCTGTTTGTCAGCAGGGCAGTGACTACGTTCAAAATGACTGTGCAAAATTCTCTACTTTCTCAGCAACTTCCTCATATGTTTGTTGTACTGAGGTGGATTCTTTCCCTCCACTATATTTTTGCTATGCACATACTTCTGTAGCACATGGTGGACAATACCTTTAATTTCTGACCAAAGATGCTCATTATCTTTGTGTTCCGCAGTGAATGCTTGGAGCTGACTATGAAGATATTCACTAATGACACTTTTTTTGCTTTCCCAAACAAGAAAACTATGCGCTGTTTCTTTGGTTTGTGCATCTGGTCAAGGCACTGGAGTGGACATGCCTCCACATCCCTGTTGGTGCCTTCCAGCACATCTCGCAGTAGTCTGTGCTTCAAAAGGCATTTATTCAGGCTTTTGACAAGTGATCACATTAATGTGACTGAATAATGTTTTAGGACCTGACAAAAGTTAAATACTTTAGTGGCAGATACCTATCAATGCACAATTCACTCATATCTGTATTGTCATACCACTCTTGACAATGCACAGACTTGAAGCTGTCTTGTCATTTACAAATAACTATGTAGAAAAGATTTATATAGCAATAAATCCTGATTGGCCCAAAGACTACACGAGAGTAAGATAATATATTTTTGCAGACGTTAGTAAGGAACTGGGCATAGTGTCCAGGAAAAAGTCACAAGTGTTGATAGACTGGTGCCACAACTGAGTAATGAAAGAACTCTCTAGTATGTTTTTGCTAAAGGTAGTTGTAGTTTGGTTGAGCCTGTTGAGATACTAAAATGTTAGGCAGTTGGCAAGACAGATCACCAGCATATTTCCCATCTCTCCAGTGTGTTGCAAAAAAAAAAAAAAAAATGAAGAAGTTTAGCAATTTTTTCAATGGATGGAAACTAAGAATAATCCAAAGATAATCGCAAGATATTTTACATCAAACACAAAAAAGCTGCTACTTTTGCTGCAGTGATATTTGAGAAAGAATAGCTTTTGGTTTTGTGATACATGTTTTTTGAATAGATACTTGCAAGATGTAGAAACAATTGGAAGTTACATGGCAGCTCAGACAGTGTGGCGGAATGGTGAATAAACCGAGACACTGCATAGAGTAGGAGGCTGGGAATGTGCTGATTATCTGTTCTGCTATCTGGTTGACATTTTGTCTCAGCTCACAAAAGCTGTGGGCTATAGGGAACAGAATTGGGCAAAATACTGTTCAGTAGGATGCTCAATTACATTTCCAAAATTTTATGAATAATATGGCAGAATTACTTTTCAGAACAAGTTAGACTCACTACTACTTTTTAACATGATGGAATTAGTGGTAATCTATTTAATTGAACTATTGAACTGGTGCTCATTTATCCTACACAGGATGCTGAAATTGATGAAATGACTGTACCTAGAGTAATTTATAAGTTTATTTACCTGTGGCAAGAGAATTGTATCACATAGATTTGGCATTTCAAATGTATTGTGTTGTGTTCATATTGATGCTACCAGAGTTAACTGATGGCAGTTTGGTACACATCCTGAACTCCAAAGGTTAATGTGCTTCATAATATGTGGTGAAATAGAAAATAAATCAATTTTTGTTTGCAATATTAAAAAGTCTTGCATGCCTGTTTCATACTTTCATATTTCTATGCTATCATAAAATGAATAACAACAACAAAAAATTATTGCTACACGTACACTGGTGTGCAAAACTTATGGAAGAAATTTACTTATGCCTGATTGTCACTGCCAAGTAACATAGCTTGAGGAAACTTGGACGATACAGAACTACTGCAGTATAGTACAGAAGGAACTAAAAAAATATCAAGTGAGAGGAACAGGAGACATTTTTATTCAAAGACAATAATTACACCGAAGTCACTGTAATTTATGACGGTCTCTTGGACATTGGTAGAGGTGTCATAAGGTTCTAAATAGGGTGTGTGGTCACCACGGACCACAGTGTGTGCTCTGCAACATGATACTCCCATTCTGGCCACAAGGTTGCTAAGGAATTTTTGTGGCAGGACATTCCATTCCATCTCACCTCCAGTGTAGTTGACAACTGCTGGATTGTTGTTGGTGCATGTGAGCATGCTGCATTACATTTCCCCACCACATCCCACACTTGCTTGATATGATTTAATCTGGGAGAATGGGCAGGCTAGTCCATTTTCTGAACATTCTCTTGTTCCTAGAGCTGCTCTACCTACTCTGTTCGATGCTGTCACGCATTGTTACCCATAAAAATGAAGTCGGGATTGAATGCAACACTGAAAAGATGAACATAGGAAAGGAATACAGTGTCACTATAATGTAGAAGGGGACTGTAACATGTTCAAAGATTTGGAAGTCAGTATGCCCATGCAAAATTAGACTTCTCTGAGTCATAGTACCTTGAGCTCTGATATGATAACGTTCTACAGTGCTGGATGTTCCCTCATATGGTGAGAGGTAATGTAGCCAGGAACATTGTCTGACATGATCATTATGGTGTAGAAAGGCATAATGTTGCATTGGCATAATGACCTCGAAATCTAGGAATATGGAACACTTAGTGGTCATCGTTATTGTGACATCGTACTCCATCACTGTGTGCATCTTATTTAGAGGTACATTCAGTCCTTACTTCATTTTGATGAATGACAGTGTGTGACTGTTTTTAACAGCACAGATGGATGAGCTTTTGGAATGAGAGGATGTTCAGCAAATGGACTATCATGCCTTTCCTCTCAGCTTAAATCTCGTTGAGCATGTGTGGGGCATGTTGGGAAGATGTATTGCAGCTTGTCCACATGCACCACTGACCATGCAGCAGTTGTCAGCCATGCTGGTGGAGGATCAGGATGCCCTACTTCTTACCAACCTTGCAGACAGCCGGGAGCAAGTTGCAGGGCGTGTACTGCCATCCGTGGCAATCACACAACCTATTAAGAACCATGTCCTGACTTTTGTAATGTCCAGGGGCTGTCATAAATTGGCACTGACACATCATGTGAAAGTTAATTTTGTCCTTAAGTTTTGCAGGCAAGTGTTGGTGCAAACTGTTGTTTACCGGGAAGTGTAACATGCCTGTACAATTAGCCTTTACTTTGGTGGGAAAAATCTTCTGAGATTAAACGAGCTTTAAAACCTAGATACTGTGTAAATATTTGTAAAATATTGCAAAATTAGAAAAATGCAAGAAACTGGCATATTGTATTGCCTGACTACTATTACATGTTTAATGCAACTTCATTTTTGTATTTAATTTTTGCCAGGTACACCCTGTCACAGACATATTTGTGGAACTCCAGACTCGCCATATAGAACTGTACTCAGCAACTTTGAACATAAATGCTCGCTTCACGGGACTGCGGTATCTGATGTACAACTGGCCAGTACTTTCTGCCATTATTGGGATAAGCTCAAACATGTTTTTCATCATGATAATTTGTGTCTTGTCATGGCTTCGTGTTGTCAGATCAGATAATATGTCCGAATTTGAGGCAGAACTTCTACGTAGAAATTCCAGCAATGGCAGCAAAGCTAGTTCGCAGTTCACCGGAGGTATGTGAAGTCATGAAAATATTTCTTCTCTTCTTTAACCTTCTAACTTCTTACAACATATATGTCCATCTCTAACTTGTGCAGAATATGTGTTAATGATATATATATATACATGGCAGGAGTCAATATTGGTAGGAGTGTGAATGTTGGATGTATATGTTTCAACATTTTAACTTTTAGTTCACCATGAATACGTGACTTGCCTTACAATGAATTATGCAGTTGTTGGTCATACTAATAACTATGTGTTAATACTGCTCATTCCTTTGACAAGACTGTAGTGCATGGCCATGTTAGGAAGTAGTTTGAGGATGTGCAAGCATTGAGTGTCAAATGCAGGAGTTGAAAGGTTAGTTTATAACAGTGACAATGAAGATGAATGTACTTTTCCTTTGTCATTAGATGAGGATGCTGTGTCTGCTGTTGTTCTTGGCATTTCAGCATCTCATGGCTGATAATGTCACAATTCCCATGCTCACTGTACAGGAGTGAAACTAACTGCAGTGATGAAGAGGATGACAGCAGAGATTCCTCTGGTCTATTGATCATTTTCAGCTACAGTAAAAGGAGCTATATCCTGTGACACTCAGCTTCATCAAATTAGGATGTGATTTGTACATTTGTTGCAATATAATGTAAATGTTTAAGTATGATTTATTTTCGCAGACTGTGGAAGAGGCACCAGTGTATCATAAATATGTCAGGTATAATGTTGTCAGGAATGGAGAAGGCAAACTTTTATAATACTGGTCAAGAGATTCTCTTCTCCATACTCCAATTTCTGGTCATATAAGGTCTTGAGATATTTAGTGTTGTTCCATATGCTACATTTTTATGATAACAATATTCCTTATCAAGGGAACAAATTGTTTCAGACAAGTTCTGTTGCTGGGTATGTAAAAGAAACATTAGATCTGTTCACATGCCACTTTGATATATATGTATTTATAAAAGCGTTCTCCTGTCTGGTGGGTGCCTGCTTTCAAGCAGTATGTTCCATCAAAAACAAGGTATTTTGGAATATAAAAATTTGTTCTGTGTTACTATGATCCTGATCATCTACTATATGTTTAGCTTAGGCAGCTGGAATGACTGATATAGTAACTAGACTAGGTTGAAACTTCCTGGCAGATAAAAATTGTGTGCCCGACCGAGACTCGAACTCGGGACCTTTGCCTTTCGCGGGCAAGTGCTCTACCAACAGAGCTACCGAAGCACAACTCACGTGCGGTACTCACAGCTTTACTTCTGCCAGTATCTGTCTCCTACCTTCCAAACTTTACAGAAGCTCTTCTGCGAACATTGCAGAACTAGCACTCCTGAAAGAAAGGATACTGCGGAGATATGGCTTAGCCACAGCCTGGGGGATGTTTCCAGAATGAGATTTTCACTCTGCAGCGGAGTGTGCGCTGATATGAAACTTCATGGCAGATTAAAACTGTGTGCCTGACCGAGACTCGAACTCGGGACCGTTGCCTTTCGCGGGCAAGTGCTCTACCAACTAAGCTACCGAAGCACGACTCACGTGCGGTACTCACAGCTTTACTTCTGCCAGTATCCGTCTCCTACCTTCCAAACATTACAGAAGCTCTTCTGCGAACCTTGCAGAACTAGCACTCCTGAAAAAAAGGATACTGCGGAGACATGGTTTAGCCACAGCCTGGGGGAGTGCTAGTTCTGCAAGGATCGCAGAAGAGCTTCTGTAAAGTTTGGAAGGTAGGAGATGGATACTGTCAGAAGTAAAGCTGTGAGTACCACACGTGAGTCATGCTTCGGTAGCTCAGTTGGTAGAGCACTTGCCCACGAAAGGCAAAGGTCCCGAGTTCGAGTACACAGTTTTAATATGCCAGGAAGTTTCATATCAGTGCACATTCCGCTGCAGGATGAAAGTCTCATTCTAGACTAGGTTATTTAGGAAAAATTGGGTGATATAGTGATAAAACTTCTGTAATCGTATTTGGGAAGATGGCACAAGTTATACATTGGCAATTGGTACACAGATCCAGGTGTGTTGCAGTATTTGCTTTAAAAGGGAACTAATGTATGAAAAGGGAACTAATGTAATTGGTCCAGTGTGTTTATATATAAAAGAAGCAGCCAAGACTCGAATGCATGTTGCAGAGAGGAGAACATGAAATTAGCGCAGTGACTATTATAACAATAATGTAGTGGCACTTCAGAAGAGAAGTGTGTATGTTGTCCATATATTGTACAGCTGAAATATCATAAATAAGAAAAATATACGACCGAAGCAGTCTTGAGAAACTGAAACCAAAATGTATGTCGGATTATGATCGCTTAACTGAAGCAGTATACAAGTGTGAAATGATACTGAGTGTATTAAACAAAAACCCTGAAAATCACTTTTTCACTCACTATACATGTGTACTAAATTATTTATCAATTCCATATGGGGAAACTGTATCAAGTCGGAGCTCCATTTCACTTTTATTCATGAAATTCTATGGAAGATTCGCCAAGAAAGAACAAAATCGAGAGACTACTGAAAGGAACAGGAAGATTCCTTGTGAAAATAGGGAAGGCACTTTTCAACCATTATTGAAAAGAAAATGACCTTTTTGTAATGTAAGTCTCGTGCAGCAGAAGGAATCACAGCTATTTTGCAAATGATACTGTATGGGACTGTGTGCTTTTCCATGCTTCGAACTGTACAATACCCAAAAGATTGATGATATGTAACATTTTCCTTCATTTCACTGTTTTGTTAGTGTCAGTAAACAAACAAACAGAAAAAACTACTATGATAATTTAGCATGGAAGGTGTGCTGCTATGTGCAACAGAAATGGTGAGCACAGCCAGGAATGGCATGAGGTGCACTTCTCAACACACAGCAAGTGCACTGCTGGCATGAACTCAGCAGTGAAAGGGTTCTTAAGATCAGTTTTATTCAAAATTATGTTTTGGACTGTGTACAGAGACTGCACAAATATTGCACAGATTAGTCTACAAAATGCATTCAATAGTACACCTTACTTTGGTGATACTGCAGCAGCCATCTACTGGAATCCCTCGCATTTCAGATCCACCTGTGTCTTCTTCATTTTATTTAAAATTCTCTAAATATGTCCTTCAAGGTAAATGATTAATGGTCTGAAACTGACTTTTCCCTTGTGTGAATGAGTGACCACTTCTAATTAGTATAACACTATTAAAGACATTGTAAATGATCTAGATGATATTCTGCACATTTTTAATGGCTTTCACTTCAGATACCAAAAAATAAATTAACTTTTTAATAGCTTTGCTTTCATTTTTACAGAATTTTGAGTCTAAATATGACACAGACAAAGAGAGGATAGACATACGCTTTTATTTTTAATACCAGAAGATCTGTTGAATGAAAATTTTATGCAGTGCTGTATCAGTAGATATTGACATTTGTATTGTTTTTGCTTCAGACATCTCCCAAGATGACTCAAGCCTCATGGGTGACAATGGAAAGCAATCTGAATCTGATGTAGTGCCATTGGAGAGTAGAGAGCAGTCAGAGGTTTCTGAAGCTGAAAGTTTTGATCTTATTCGTACATCTAGTGTTGAAGTTATAAGAAGCTGATTAATTTTATTGCCTTAAAGTGCAAAGAATTATGGTTGCATTCACTGTGTGTAAGGTACAAATGTTAGTACAAATGTTGTTAATTTCTAAATAAGATTTTTTATTATTTTCTTGCCTGTTAAGAGAAGTCTGAATTCATTCCCATTCCACTGTTGATTATTGAAGTGTGTATGTACTGTTCATACCTTGACATTCTGTCAAAAGTTCCTCTTGATATTACTGTCGTGAAGATTTAATGTAGTATAATATTGTGATTTGGATTCTTGCTGTATGTAGCTATGATTCATTCATATACATACAAAGTCCACATCCTTTATGAAAGAAATGGCTTTACAAAGACTGATAAACAGTGATACTAGCAGAATTTAACATAGAATTCACATTATGAAAAATGTAAAATGTTACCAAACACCTTTTATACCAAGCAAGAATAATAATACAATATTCATATTTTTTCAGTCTTTGCAAACATAACATTGAGTAATTTTAAATAGTTACAACAATTATTTTACTGCATAAAGTTACAATAATTCCATATACCAGAAGACCACAATAACAGTCAATGGAAATGTTCATTTCCTAGTTGTAGAAATAAAGTACACCTCTGTACAGGGATCATGGCAATCATTTTTGATATGTTACTCATTTTGTGAAACATCTACTATTGAAAGTATGTACCTGTATTTTACTGCTGTTCCTTCTAGGCGTTGCTGAATTGCTTGTACTATTAACATTAAAGATTTTGAGAATTATTTTTTACATTCTTTGTCTGCTGACTTTGATATTTATGCAGTAGGACTGTTATGATTTTACCTTAGACTGCTTAGTATTACACTGGTTACTGTGAAAGAGATTTTATTGATCTTTCATTGCATTTTATGCTGTCAAAGGCTTTATTGTATTGATATACACTTAGAATTAGTTTGTGTTGACTACACAGTTATCTGTTTTAATAATTTTGAGGCTGTGTGTAAAACAGTGTATCACATTGTTAACCAAAAATTAGAATGCATTCTAAAGATATCAGTTTAATTCATATTTAGTATTTCTTCAGTCTTGTTTCATTTTAAAGAGGGCTTGTGTTGATAGAGACAACTTTTTATTGGCCATTAACCATATTTTATATAGTACACTGTAATGAAGTTGCTGTTGTATGATATCTTATTTTATAAAAAGTTTTCAATAAATATAATAATAATAAAGAAAAATGTTGTGTACGCTCTGCACATGTATCTGTTCACAGTGTTAAATTTTTTATTAATGCATTTGTAGATTATGACTGATAACTCATTTCATTAATGTAAACAACAATGTCCACTATTTGGAATAACAGATGTGTGTCTTTATCTCTTGCGTAGGACATTTTGTCCATTCAGTGTCAATCACACTTCATAAATCACTCAGTCAGAATAAATTTGAGACACTTATAGTTCAAAGTCCTGTTGGAGATGAATTTGTTGTGCTTTGGAATGAGTAAGAAAGATGATGGAACAGGTCTGACTGTGTAGAGTACACATCTGAATTTATTAGCTTAGGTGATGCTCCATCCAACCTAGGTGACAATAGCTGTACGAGACCTCATTGCATCAATTTAAGATTCAAAGAAATGTCCCCTACAGATTAACTGATTAAAACTCTAATGATCAACTTCCAAAGCATTCACAAATACGTCAGAGTTTGAAGCAGTTCTAAAATCAGTGGAGCTCGTATAGCATTAGATACAGTAAGTTAGCTGAAACTCAAAATTGACAGCCTGCTATTCTGATGTATCTCTTATTTATGCACATGTATTTTGGAATGAATGGACACAGCATATCTGCAAGCCTGGATGTTGATAGAAATGTTACTCTGTTTGTGGTATCTGCTGGACGGATGGTTTATGCCATTTCATTGCATCCTGCCTTGGCGATACAATGCAAGACATGGAAGAGGAACGGTTGTGACAGTCCCAGTGACATCACAGGGATTAGAGAAAAACTACCATCTGTATATTCAGTTGGTATCTGTTAACTAAAGCAGACCACTTTGGACATTGTCCATGTTAATGTATCTGTAATGTCCTACATAATGAACCAATTTTGTACGTATGGTCATTATAAATGACAGTACAATACATGACACATTGTTTATGAGAAGCACCATAATTATTTAAAAAATGTGGGTGTTGGGTTGTACTCTTAACTTCCTGTAATAACTGCAGCACTTCAAGAAGCGAAGTCCGATCGGGAGATATTGGTGAGTGAGAAGAAAAATAACAAGGATAGCAAAATTGGATAATAGAAAATTGTAGCTCCTGAGGAGACTTTACCTCACCAGTCAGTGATAAAGAAACACGCGAATATCACATAGGACATGTCATGAAGCATCAGGGAATTATCAGTTTGATAACCGAGGGAGCTGTGGAGGGTACAAATTGATGAGTGAGACCGAGGCTTGAATACAGTTCGCAGGCTCAAATGAATGTGTATTTCAGGACTTATACAGAGATGAAGAGGTTTGCACATGGTAAACTAGCATAGAGAGACGCATTAAATCAGTTTTAGGTAAAGCTGGTGGCAGAGTTTGTTTCTAGGGCAGGACACTGAGAAAGTGCTATCACTTTATGAAGGAGTGTGCCTACAAATGACATGTGAATCTCATCTTGGAATATTTCTCAAGTAGATGAGAGCCATACCAGCTACGGATAAACAAGGATATTGAACATATTCCAGCTGGTCACAGCTTTGTCTCAGTCATGAGAGATCATCATGGGACTGCTGAAAAACTCAAACTTGAAGACAGATGAAAATTATCCAGCAAAGGCCTACCTACAAAGAATTAAGTGAAGAATTTAGAAATTACTTCAGCCCACTACGTAAGGCAAGATAAAGAGTAATTAGAGGATGAATAGACGTATTTTAATAGTCATTCTGCCTGCACACCACAGGTGATTGAAGTGGGAAGAAACCCCAGCATGAGGGAGAATCTAAGTACTCTTTGCCATACACTTCATGGTTGTTTGCAAAGTTTATATTTAGATGTAGGTTCACAGGAAAGCACTATGGAATATAATGGAACAGATTTCCACAGAGATTGATGTAAGAATTCTCTGTTTTGAATATATATGGCGTCTTTCCCTGCCCACCTGGTGTTGCCTGTTGCCAACATAGAAAGTATGTCATGGTAATTGAAAATTTGTGCCAGACCAAGGATCGAAACATGATGTGCTGATTATTGTGAGCAGACACCTTAACCAATTAGGCTATGCAATTGTGCTTTCATCACAGATTCAGTATTTATGAATGGTTTTCGTTGAAATTCATTCATTCATTGTGTTCCCTAAACCTCACTTCGAGGGAATGCCTTCAGGAACATGGAATGAGTAAAGTTGTTTATTAACAGCCAGAAGCAGCCACTGCTGGCAACTTCCGTAAAGTATACTAAAATAATAATAATAATAATAATAATAATAATAATAATAATAGTGCTAATCTGTTCACAACCTGATAATTATGGGAATTACTTCTAGATTACTTGATATATGTACACTTAGAGGTTTGCCAATGACATTGTAATTCTGTTATAAAGCAAAGGACTTGGAAGACCAGCTAAATAAAATGGACAGAGTCTTGAAAGGAGCATATAAGACAAACATCAACAAAGTAAAACAATGATAACGGAATGTAGTTGATTTATATCATGGGATGCTGAGGGAATTAGATTAGGAAATGACACACTTAAAGCAGTAGATGAATTTTGGTACTTGGGCAGCAAAATAACTGATGGTGGCTGAAGTACACAGGAATAAAATGTAGACTGGCAATGGCAAGAAAAGTGTTTCTGAAGAAGAGAAATTTAACACTGAATATTCATTTAAGTGTCAGGAAGTCTCTTCTGAAAGTATTTGCATGGAGTGTAACCATGTATGGAAGTGAAAGATGGAGGATAAACAGTTTGGACAAGAAGAGAATAGAAGCTTTTGAAATGTAGTGCTACAGAAGAATGCTGAAGTTTAGATGGGTAGATCATGTAACTAATGAGGAGGTAGCTAAACAGATCCATCCCTGATCCACTCACAAATAGAGCAACGGAAAAGCAACTGTCTATATGGCTCAGTATGAGCCCTTATTTCTGGTACCTTACCTTCGTGATACTTACATGCAATGTATGTTGGCAGCAGTAAATTCATTCAGCAGTCAGCTTTTAATGCAAGTTCTCTAAGTTTTCTCCAGTTGAATGTCGCCTTCCCTCCAGGGATACCCACTTGAGTTCCCAAAGTATCTCCAAAACAACTGCGTATTGTTCGAACCTACCAGTAACAAATCTAGCAGCCTGCTTCAGAATTGATTCGATGTCTTTCTTCAATCCGACCTGATACAGATCCCAAACACTTGAGCAGTACTCAAGAATCGGTTGTACCAGAATCCTATATGTGGTGTCTTTTACAGGTGAACCACTTTTTCCTACAATTTTCTCTATAAACTAAAGTCCACCATTTGTCTTCCCTACTACAGTTTTCACATGCTCGTTCCACCTCACATCGCTTTGCAATGTTACACCAAGATATTTAAACCACTTGGTTATGTCAAGCAGGACACTAGTAACACTGTGTTACAGGTTTGATATTCCTTCTCATCAAAATTATCTTACATTTTACCACATTTAGGGCTAGCTGCCATTCATCATACCAACTGGAAATTGTGTCGAAGTTGTCTTGTATCTTCCTACAGCCACACAACCTTGATTCCTTAGCATACACCATGGCATCATCCGCAAACAGCCCCAGGTTGCTGCCCATCCTTTCCGCCAGATCGTTTATGTATACAGAGAGCAACAGCTGTCCTGTCACACTTCTGTGGGGCACTCCTGATAAGACTTGTCTCTGATGAACTCTCACTGTCAAGTACAGCAACCTGGGTTCTATTATTTTAGAAGTTTTCGAGCCACTCACATATCTGTGAACTTATTCCATATACTCCTACCTTCGTTAACAGCCTACAGTGGGGTGCCATGTCAAATGCTTTCTGGAAATCTGGAATCTGCCTGTTGCCCTTCATCCATAGTTCTCTATATATCATTTGAGAAAAGGGCAAGCTGAGTTCTACATGGGCAGTGCTTTCTAAAACCATGCTGATTCATAGACATAAGCTTCGGAGTCTCAAGAAAGTTTATTATATTTGAATTAAGAATATGTTCAAGGATTCTGTACCAAACATAAGTTAGGGATATTGGTCTGTAATTTTGTGGGTCTGTTCTTTTACCTTTCTTATATACTGGAGTAACCTGCACTTTTTTCCATTCGCTTGGGGCTTTTTGCTGGGTGAGAGATTCATGATAAATGCAAGCTATGTAAGAGGGCAATGGCATAGAGTACTCTTTGTAAAATCAAACTGGGATTCCATATGCACTGGGCGATTTATTTGCTTTCAAATCTTTCAGTTGTTTCCTTTTGTCAGGTATGCTTATCAGCTTGTCCTCTATCTGGGAGTCTGTCTGATGGTCAAATAATGATGTGTTTTTATGATTCTCCCACGTGAACAATTTCATGAGTGTGAAATTTAAAACTTTGGCTTTTGCTTTGCTATCTTCAACTGCCACAGCAGACTGGTCAACAAGGGACTGAATGAAAGCCTTAGACCCTCTTAGCAATGTTACATAAGACCAGAATTTTCTCAGGTTGTCTGCTGGATCTTTTGCTAAGGTGTGATGGTGGTGGTGGTAGTAGTTGTTTGCTTCGTGCATGGATCTTTGCAGAGATGCATGAATCTCTAGTAGGCTTCGCCTGCCATCATTTGTGCATTCCCTTATGAACCAAGAGTGCAACAGCCTCTGCTTCCTCAGCATCCACTGAATTTCATTATAAAACCATGGTGGATCTTTTCCATCCTTTATCCACTTACTAAGCACATAGCTCTCCAGACCACAATTTACAATGTGCTTAAACTTCACCCAAATACCTCTACATCCATCTTACTGGAACTAAGTGATGCCAATTCACTGTCTAAGTGAGATGCTGATAACTGCTTGTATGCTTTATCTAGCAGAAACTCTCTCTTAGCCTTCTTGACTGATTTATTAACTTTTGTAATCATAGTTGCTATAATGACATCGTGATCACTAATCCCTGTTTTTGTAGGTACAAGGTCTAAGATATTTCCATTGCATGTGGGCTGCCAAACTAGCAGCTCAAGACAATTTTCAGAAAATGTTTTGAAAAGTATTTCACATGACGGTCTGTCTGTACCCCTGCAATGAATCCATCGACACCCTGGTCTTTACTTGTGGGGTTAAAGTCACCTCCAACTAGTATGGATGATGTGGGCATTTTCATGCTATTGACTGCAGACTTTCTTTGAATGACTCTAAAACTGTCACAGTAGAATTGGGTGGCCAGTACTCAACTTTGACCTCTATAGACACAATATTTTTGTCAGCTCCAATGAAGACTACCCCCCCCCCCCCCTCTTGCCTCTAATCTCTCTTCCTGACATATGTTCCACAAACTGCTAAATATCTCAGAGCTTTCCACTTCGGGTTTCAGCCAGCTCTCAATCCCAAGAATAATTTGAGCATGAGAACTTTCTGGAAGAGTAGTAAATTCAGGAACTTTATTACGAATACTTCAACAGTTTACTGGTAAAATAATGACAGTCAAAGTGTCTTTATTTTGAATGCTGTGGTGAGTGCTCATCAGAGCACCTCAAACTACTGCCTAGCCTAAAAATCCCTCATGTGCACTGCATAAGTACTCTACTACCTGAATAGCTGTTTCCTTTGTGTAGTGCACAACTGACCTATCTAGGGGAGTCCTACAAATTCCCAAATGACAACGCAGGTCTAGAAATCTGCAGCCAAGGCCATCACAGAGTTGACAGAGCCTTTGGTTCCAAACCAAAGAACCCCGATCAACTCTGGGAATGACACTGCAAATTGTGAGCTCTGCTTGCACCACGTGTGAGGCCAGCAGTCTTCACCACCTCCACCAGTATGAACTGGGGATCACCTCAGAACTCATGTGGCAGGCACGGTTGGTGTCAACACGCAGATGACTGCACCCTGCATGCTTGATAGCTTTAGGCAAGGCTGACTCCACATCTCAGATGAGACCCCTTGGCAGACTCACTGAGTGCACATTGGCTTTCTTTCCAGCCCTGAACCCTATGTACCTACGGTGATCTGTAACATGCCTAACATTGGAGCTCCCAATAATGAGTAAAACCTTTGGCCCCCTCCCTCCCCCGTGTGTCTGCTCGTTGAAGGTAACCTGTCCACTCACAGGGCGAATGGGTGAGGCCAGGTGGCTGGTCTCTGCATTGAACCTCCGCCTTAAGTGACGCAAACACATTACCACCCACCACTCACCCTGCTATGATGACAGATCCACTGCGTCGGGAGCGCTAGGAGGTGCCTTGGAAGCGGGGCCCATGCACAAAACAAGTAACACCTGAGGTGTCCCATTTGACTCACAAGATTCTCCACCACAGCTATACTCTGAGGCAGCAGCCTGAAGGTGATTGACCATAGCCAAAAGCACATTCTGCTCTTCATTTACCTGCACACAGTGTGCACCCTCCTAGCAAGACTAACCAAAGAAGTGCACTTTGAAAGCAGACCGTTCTGGATATGCAACTTTCTACCCTCCTGATGTGTCACTAATGGATGTTGATGCATTAACGAGCTATGTTCTATTTATTTTGAGTGGCAAATATTCCAATCACTGTGAGATGTAATGTATTCTTCTTTAAACGGAAATGAAGTTAAGCAAAGTTATTACAGTCAGAAGCTAGATGAAATATAAATAATCTGCACAGGTAGGGTAACTCAGTATCAGAGAATACTTAACTTGAGATCTCATTGTCCTGGAGTTTTTGCTGAGAAATGGATTCACATTTTAGGTTCAATCAGCATATGATATGAAATAAGAAACAGGTACACCATAATACTGCACACAGTTACACAGATGTTGTGCCACAAAACGTCCCTTGATCAACAATGACTCCAAGTGAGCTGGCTTTTTCATTTATTATTGTTATTGTAGATTTTTGATATTACAATTAAAAATAATTACATTCAATTGAACTGACTCTCCTGCATTATACTTCTAAATAATCCCATCAGTTTTGGAAATACAGTTCAGCCAGATTACAAAGTTATTACAGGAATTCATGTCAAACTAGTAAGACAAACAATCACTTTCCTAGTTTTCTTAATTACATAAAGACAAAATTATGTTCAATGTTTCTCCCATGTTTTTGGATTATATATGATTAGACCCTTTATTCAGTATGCACAATAGTTCTGTTCTTTTACACAGATTTTCTGTTTGTCAATTTATTTACATCTTTCAGGCTGCACTATTTTGTGAATTACTTTAATTACTATGAGAATTAAAGACTTATGTTACATTTATTTGTTATACATTTAATTTCATTCACAAGGTAGGGATTACTGGTGCGAACACTGTATTTACATTATACTTATAATTTTAATTGGTATCTGGCTGATTACTTGCCATAAATGAACTAAGAGTTGTGGTACTGACAAGTGCAGTATACATCATAGACTGGTTTGTAACATATTACATGACAGGATGTTAAATCCTAATCTTCCTTCTTGTCAACATTATACAGGGTGCCCCAGGAGTAATGGTCAATATTCAGTGATATGACAGAAATGCTCATTTGAAGCAAAAACTTCATATGGACATATGGCCTATTCCAAATCATTTCTGAGGTAGAACACACTTAATGAACAGTTTTATTGGTAACTTGTTTATAAGTCCAGTCATTTTAGAACAGCAAATGGTGGGACAGAATTATCTGCATTTTTGAGAAATTTTATTTGTTGAACACCTTGAGGATGTAACTTTGGCCACATGGACTGCGATGTAGCTTCCAGCATGACAGACTTCCTCCACATCTTACCACACGTATGAGGGAACATGTCAGCCGTATCTACCCGAATCACTAGATTGGTCATGGTAGTACAATTAACAGGTCACCAAGGTTGCCAGACCTTAAGCCTTTAGGTTTTTGTTTATGGGTTTGGATGAAGCCAGGGGTGTACAAACAGAAATAGAATATGCAAGTTGAGCACATTAATTGTAAACTGTACAATAGCTGTAATGTAACATGTGTGATAATGCTTAGAGATGAATATGTTAAAAACATGTATTTTTCAATTGATAATTTGTAAAGCAAATGTTGTCAAGTTCACCAACTATTGTACATGAGTTCATGCATAAATCTGAGAATATATTAAATAACACAGAAAATAAATAACAATGTACATTAAATGTGTTCTGTCTTGGAAACCATTAGGAATAGGGCACATGTTCCTATGCAGTTTTATGCTTCAAATGACCATTCCACCCAGGACACCCTGCATGTATGTGGAGTTTAGTAGATGTTCAGAAATATTTTGAAAATTTGGGGTGAGTGTTTCAATTCACATCTGAAAATTTCCACAGATTAACATCTTAAATGCTTACAGCTCTTAAGTGTCTCCTTACTTTATGTCACTTGCATTAAATTATAACTACTGGCCCCTCAGAATAACCCAAATTCATCAGCTGGATATATGTCTATAACCTACTGTGCTTTGTAAACACTGTAAATTTAATTAACTTGTAATTATGATTTTTTTTTTCTAAGTGTTAAACAGGTGTATGTGTATTGTTGAAGAAAAACATTTTCTTGTCTGGTGCGATATTAGACATATGCTAAATAAATAATAAGTATGAAATTATCACCATTTAGTACACCCAACAGGAATCATTTTGTTCATATATATGATATGAAACAAAACAAACTTTATACACTTCTCACCCACTGACTTGAACTGTAAACTGTATGTCCTGATTCCTCCATTTGTGACAAGATTTAAAACAAATTAAAATGAAAAATGCAACTGTAGATGAAGGATAAATTGGTAATTTGAGGTGGATAATTTTTTTTACTTGTCCAATAAATAAATATAGCTGTTTGCTGATATAAATATATTTTTATTTTCACCGTGGGCATAAATTAAGTTTGATGTGATTATTCACAACAACTTTTGAGAAAATTTAGTGAATTATACACTGGAAGAAACAGAAACTTACATTTCTGAAATGGTATCTCCTTTCACCCTCTCTTGCATAAACTTGATCAGATCCGGAAGAGGAAGTGATATTTCCATATTACTCAAAACATCATGTACTTCAAAGCATGGTGGTGTACCAACTGCCTTTTTACCCACAATAATTATAAATGGGAAACCACTTTTTCGTCCTTCCATTAACCTCTTTCCAATTGTTAAATGACATCTGTCATCTATCACAACATCATTTTTGAATAATTCTAATGAGTTGATTGTATCATATAATTCTTCAGACAAATGTGTTGTAAAACTTTCTTTACTGCCCTCCTGAAACACAGAAACAGCAAATATTACAAATGTGTATACAGATAAAGGATAAAGTATGTGCAACATCACTGTTGTAGAATATAAACTGGAAAACTCAGAATCACTTCTGGTTAAAGCTGCTGAAGCTACTTCATAAAATTATAAACACTAAAAAATTGCAATTATGAAGATACAAACAAACTGGCTAACACTTATCTATAGAAGATGCACTTCCTAGTATTGCCTATAGGAACACTTAAAATGGAAGCTACTCATCCTAAGTTTTGGACCTATACATTTCTCTTTCAATGGTAAATTGGGGAAGCTTGGAAATGGCCAGGAGGGAGGTGTGGAGTCAGTAGAGGGTGGGGGCAGGGGCAGAAAGCAGTGTGGTGGCCTGAATGGTTGTCTTTGTGTGTGTGCGTAGTTAAGTAGAAGCTAGTAGGCTGTAGGGTGACAAAAGGTGAAGTATCCTATGAAGCAATTGTGAAACCTAGTGTGAGGCTTTGGGTTTACCATATTTCAGCCACTCAGCCTGGATGGAGGGACGGAGTCACGAGAAAAAGTTTTGTATGCTGAAGAGTCTGATTCCCAAGACCAGATACCACAGTAGTGGAGACTGTCTGCACAGAGGAGGGTGCTGACAGTGGTCTGCCTATGCATCATAAAAAACTTGGAACTCAGTTCGAATACAATTTCAGGTTTTGGTAATATCTTTTTGGACAGATTTGGACGGAATATTTGAAGTGAGGAATGATTATAGGGGAGGGAAGAATTGTCCTGGAACTGTTCCAGGAAAGGTTAGTTTAATACTCACTGTGTCAGATGTGAGTAGGACTGTTTGGCAAAGTAGTATTTCTAATTGAATGTACGGGTGAATAAGAAGAGATCATTAACTAGGGAGTGTAATTGAATGTGAACAAGTGGTGAGACATCTCTGTAAAACATCTCTCTCTGTAGCCAACAGGGATATGCCCAAGAGGTTTCAGCGTTGTCACAATTTTCTCCAAGTGAAATTACCTGCTTTCTGGACAAGTTTTGGCCTTTTTCCCTCACAAATTTTGAGATCTCAAGGTTAAGTTATGGTACAAGAAACAATAGTGCATACGAAGAAATATCTATATATATATATTAAAAAAAAAAAAAAAACAACCTTACAAGCAGATGTCGTTTCCCGATGTGAGCAAAAATCTTAAGCACTAACGTCGACATCTTTTGTAATGAACTGGCTTTATATGGAGAAAAGAAGCCAAATGGTATATGTTTTTCATTAAGGCCATTGACGTTATTTTTTTATTCTGATAAAACAAAACACACATTTGGTGACAAAAATACCCATTTCCTTGGAATCGCTTAGATATATTTAAAATATCTTTGTTGATTTTAGAAATGACCTCAGAAAAAGGTAAGCCTCTTTAAAGAAGTGTATAAGGTGGAGAAAAATTGTGTAAACTGTCACTGCAGGTGACAGCCAATAAAATGTTGGTTCTACTACATTTGTTACTGTCTGTTATTACCCACTGTGTTATATCTATTAATTTGGAGGTATTGTGTGTTTTTCTTTCGACAAATATATGAGTGCATAGCGTACAAACCACCAACAACTGACATAATTTTCTTCTTCTGTTCTTCTTATTATCCATACTTTTTAACATATAAACTACTTTTCAAGTGCCGAAAAGTACTAGAACAAATTAAATGTGTATGAAACGCAACACTGTACAATGTGCATGTGGTGAGGCAGTCACGATTCCTGAAATCCATCACCCATAGTCTCTGGCCTGCTGAGGAGTACTACAGTCCTGGGTCCACGGATAAAACATGAAAATCCACTGCATTATGCCACACAAAAACAGACCCAGCCTGCGGACAGATCGGTGAGACTAGATCCAACGGGCAGGGCTTGCACATTTGTGGGACCATATGGCTTCAGATCGGCAGGCGCGATTCATTACAGATTCCTGCAGAAACGGCACTGGTTTTGAGCCATCATGGAAATCCACTCATGTGGTCAGCTATTCACTAGCCTCAGACAGCATGTTGAAGAAATGAGACCATGGTGATCAATCCATGCAACAGATAACTTGTTCAAATTCTCTGAGAATCAATAATAAATGAGGATTCGTAGCAACTCACCATAAAGATGATTGCTGAGCCACAGACAGGCATGTACGAAAGACAATCACACTCACAACTAAATTTTCAGCCAAAGGTTTTGTCAGAAAATGAGAGCGCGCACACACACATTCACACAATCACTCAGACATAACTCGTGCACACATGACCGCCATCTCTGGCCACTGTGTCTTCAGTCTTTGAGAATCAGATCCAAACAAACCACACCTTATGCCTCCCTGCCTCACATTGGCAGCTGCTAGGCTAGTGGCAAGAAATGGTGGCAGCACTGATGTAAGCTGAGTGGAACGGTAGAAAGGGGAGAAGCAGTTGGAATGAGGGAGTAGGGAAGTGGTGCACTTACTCAGCTGCACCCAGTCAGCGATGATGCATGACACCTCAGTAAACAAACCATTTTCCCAGAGGTTTTTCAAATTTCCCTGATAATTTCCTGATGCGTTTGAAATTCCCTGATTCCCCTGACTTCCTGAACCTATGACAGCCTTGAATTTAGGACTGAAGGCAGGCTGGGATTGAGAGGTAGTGTTGTGATTATAGGTCTCATTGAGATGGGTTGATAGATCTGGTATGAATGGAAGTTACAGCAAAGAAGCCAAGCTGGGTTTGTTGTTAGGAGCAGGAAAATGATGTGTATGGTAGGTGCAGGCAGAAGAGGTATTTTTTATAATGGGAATGTTTACACAGAATTCATCTGCCACTGATACATCTGCCATTGTCCCTCACCAGTGTACATCTTGCACCACATTATACTCCTAAATTGTGCATTTGAGGAACATTCATGGCCAAAGGATTGTTTGTGTGGGCTTAAAGGTCATATGCCTTCAGTTCTTCTGAGCATTTTGAATGAAATGTACAGGGTGGCCCAGAACTCCACCAGCAAACTTTCAGAGGTTGTTCAGGGGTACTTTCTGATTATTTTGCTGTAAGGAACCCACAGTCTCTGGAGGCTCATTACAGAGTAATAATGTAATTACGATTTATTCAGAGTGTTAGTGCAATTATCCTTGTATCTGGGAAAATACTTTCACAACAGTGAAAAAGCTGGTAATACACAATCACAAAGTACAGAGTAATGCCACAACCCTCAGATGTAAAAGTACTGTCACCAGTGCATAAACAGTTCTTCCATTGCAATCAGTGAAACAATACACAAGGTGCATGTCACCCAGCTCTTCATCAGTAAACCTATCTGTCGTATCACTGGAAACACATGGGTATACTGCCGAAAACAAAACCCTAAAGAGAACCAAGCATTACTGAATATTATCTTGAGGGCTATGAGTCAAAGAGGGCATTACTCTTGCAACTGCTGGTACCAGTAGCAAACGGAAATAAGACACACAGCACATACTGTTGATAATTGCACTGTTGTGCATTATTTTTGCTGCCATACAGATACAAAGCTAACTATGACAAGAAAGTAAACAAAATGTAATAACTCTGTAAAAAAGACAATGTTTTGAATGTCACACTGTTGCTACTGTATCCTTGAAGTCCACACAAAGGCTTAGGAATTGCTTGCAACAAGGAATGGTAGAGGGAAAAGTGAAAGGAATGAGAGGAAGAGTTAGGAAGATTGGAATGATGGACTACATTAGCAGAGAACAAATGTACAAACAGATGATGGAAGATGCTCAGAACAAGATGCAATGGAGAGCCTCCAGTTGAAACCTATGATATGACAGATGTACTTAAGAAGAAGAACAAAGGCATAACACAACACCTGGTTTGTAAACAATGAGAAAATATGATGCCAATCTTCTTTAAGAAGTTAGGGATAGCCCTTTTAAATTCTCTAAGCAATTCAGTTCTACTTCAATTGCATCCCATAATGCTGAAAGTACCGGGTAAGCTTTAAAAATTTTCATTTCTGCCAACTCTTAATCAAAAGCCATTTCTAGGCCTGGAGCAAGCAAGGGAGGATATTGAAGATACAAAGAATCCACTTCTGTACATGGAATGATTTCTGGATGCTTGGAATGAATGCTGGATAGACAACCCAAAGGTTTTATACACATCTAAGCCAACAATATTTTCCATTGAGGGTTCTTCTGCTGTAACAAGACAAAGGGTCCTGGTTACCTGCTTATATATTAGCCCCAGAACTACCTGGCCCATTATCAGAATTTCATGATGAGCATAAGCTCACAGCTTAGCTGCTACTGATTTTATGGGTGGAGATCCCAATCAGAGATATGTAGGCTGATTATTATATTAGACTAAGGTCTCAGTATCAAAAAGAAATAAAATGGGGCTACCATGAACTATTGCTGACAGTGTAAAACAGTGTACTGCTATCCTGGACCCTGTGATGTTATTTATTTGCACTGAAGCATCTGATTGTTGACAGTGCAACTGGCTCTAAATAAATTTCCAATGTGACCTTGGTGAAGACACTGTCAACAGGTGTTACTATAATGTGGGAAATTATGTCTAGCATATACAGAAAAGCAATCAGGATAACTGGACTGCAAGGAGGCCAAGCCGTGTTTATTGCTAAGAGGAGGAAGGTGTTGCATGTTGTAGCTGTGGGAAAGGGGGGGGGGGGGGGGGTTAGCAACACCATTTTTGATGAATTTGATTAACATGGTGGAGAGCTTTGTCAAGTGGTGGAGCCATTTGATTCACATTTCTGGCTGGCTTCAAAAAGAATTGTACTTACTACGCTCAAAGATCCAGAAGCAGAAAAGCTATTATGGTGCTGGGTTTCATACTTACCTGGTTCACTGGGAGCTGCTCCACTGCCAACTACACTGCATTTCATTTCTGCAGTTTCACCAACCGAAAAAATATCAAGGCTGCGATGCATTTGCCAACTGAGATGACATTTCCGATAGCTCAGTGTCCATCGAAATGGAAGACTGAGCTGCATGAAAAATCTCAGAAGTCCCAGCAACATGTAAAACTTCAGACAAAGAAGGATCTGACTGTTGTAACACTTGAGCATGCACTTCATTGTCTGGTGACAATCTAATTACCATGCCAGGCACTAATGTTTCTGAGTATGACTGTCAACAAGAACATGTAAACTTGCATTTTTACTTGTGCATTGTAGGTTTGTGATCTATGATGAAAAACTAAATAAGTGGCCAAGATAGATATTTTTGTAGCAATATGTTCACTTAAAAGGGAGTGAATGTTGATAAGGGGCAGCACTAGTGGGTCACACAAAGGGACATAATAAGAGTTATGGGATTGTAGATAACAGAAACAGTCAATGTCAGTAGGGGCACTTAATGTCATTTGCTTGGAACTCAAGTGCTACATGATTCTGATACACTTCCCAGTCCTTCTGAGCTTCACTGAATGTCTGGAAAGCTGGGATTGCCAAGAGAAATTATAAATGTGCCAGATCTGTCAACTTTGAACTGCTGCTTAATCTGTCATTTTTAAAGCTGTGTAATCTACTGCTCTACCATAGTTCAAATACACATCAAAAACAGCCTGACAAGTCCTATTCTGGTATGAAGTGGGTTGCAGTTCCAAAAAATCTTAGCACCACTGATGTAAGTACACCTTTCCAAAAACAAATATTTTACTAATCACAACTTACCTACAATTGAATCACAGAAGGTAACAGTTCCTTACTCTTCCCTAAATTCACAAAACAAAAGACTTCTGGAGGTGGATACCTCATGGTCAACCCAGAACTTTGAATGTTTATTGAACAATTCACATATTAGTGTTTGAGAACACTGTTTGTAGGTTTGTCTAGGAAACATTTAAAAATGAACCACATTTTCAGTGCACCCATATGCTATCAGTTCATTCACTGCAAATACAGTGGTCAGCTGAATGGTGAGCAAAGACAGCCCTGCATTACACAGAAAGACAAATCTGTGTGCTAGCCAAATGTCATTGGTAGGTAACAACAGAGACCAAATCTCAGTTTAGCAGAAAAGCACAAAGCGAAGGGCCATCACCAATAAATACAATGGTGGTGGTGGTTAGTGTTTAACGTCTTGTCGACAACGAGGTCATTAGAGACGGAGCACAAGCTCGGGTTAGGGAAGGATTGGGAAGGACATCGGCCTTGCCCTTTCAAAGGAACCATCCCGGCATTTGCCTGAAACGATTTAGGGAAATCACAGAAAACCTAAATCAGGATGGCCGGAGACGGGATTGAACCGTTGTCCTCCCGAATGAGAGTCCAGTGTGCTAATCACTGCGATAAATACAATGAATAGTTTGCTGTAAGCACCAGCTATTCAACACATGAGGCTATGGCAATCTGCAGCAGCCCATAAATGTGCTGTGGGTGTTTTTGCCAAGTGATCTGGAACCTGTGGGTGTATCCTTCCACACCATGTCTAGAAATATCACTGGAAGTATGCATAATTATATCAACTGTCAATACACCCAGCAGGATTACAAGAATATCTATCTGTAAATATGTAACATAAATTGAAGCAGATTTTATAGTTTCTTTCTGGTATTGACCTATATTCTTAGGTTTTGAAACATGTTAATGTCTAAACTCAATTTTAAAACCTTCTTCAAAATTATGTTTTACACTTACATTGAGCTTTACTAATGTCATCATGTATTGTGTGTTGCAACTGATGCTTCAAAAATAAACTAAGTCAAATGTGCCTAAATAAAATTTTAACAGTTCCTTTATTGTCACAAAAATGACTTCACAAATAAAAGAAATCCAAACAAATCTGTTAAAATAAATGTAAAAAATTTAACACTTTTATATATCTGTGGAAATTTTATGAACCCCAGAGAAGAAAAGTTAATTCTATACCGTATTGTTTAAGGTTTAACCAAAATAATAAATGTTGCTGAAACTCTCATACATTACATAACCTGGCTCCAGCTGCCAGAGACTGTGGTCATGTGTGAGTTGTGTTTGTGTTTGTGTGCACACGCATGTGTGTGCATTCTATTTTTAAAAAAGATCGTGTAGGCCGAGAGCTAACTTTCTGACAGTCTTTTCATTGTGCCTTTTTGTAACACAGCATCTACGCTATCTACATCTACGTGATTACTCTGCTATTCACAATGAAGTGCCTGGCAGAGGGTTCAATGAACCACTTTCAAGCCGTCTCTCTACCATTCTACTCTTGAATGGCGTGTGGGAAAGATGAGTACTTAAATTTTTCTGTGTGAGTCCTGATTTCTTTTATTTTATCGTGATGATCATTTCTCCCCATATAACTGGGTGCCAACAGAATGTTTTTACAATTGGAGAAGAAAACTGGTGATTGAAATTTCATGAGAAGATCCCATTGCAATGAAAAATGTCTTTGTTTTAATGATTGCCACTCCAATTCACATATCATGTCTGTGGCACTACCTCCCCTATTTCACGATAATACAAAATGAGCTGCCTTTCTTTCAACTCTTTCAATGTCATCTGTCAATCTTACCTGATGTGGACCAAACACTGCACTTGCAATACTCCAGGATAGGGCGGACAAGCATGGTGTAAGCAGTCTCTTTAGTAGACCTGTTGCACCTTCTAAGTATTCTGCCAATGAATCACAGACTTTGGTTTGCTCTACGCACAACATTATCTATATGATAGTTCCAATTTAAGTTATTTGTAATTGTAATCCCTAAGTATATAGGTGATTTGTGTGATTTATTGCGTAATTGAAATTTAGCGGAGATTTCTTTTAGTACTCATGTGAATAAAATCATACTGTTCTTTATTCAGGGTCAATTGCCACTTTTTGCACCATACAGATATCTTATCCAAATCATTTTGCAATTCATTTTTCATCTGATGAGTTTACAAGACAGTAAATGACAGTATCATCTGCAAATAATCTAAGGGGGCTAGTCATATTGTCTCCTATGTCATTTATATAGATCCGGAACAATAGAGGACCTATAGCACTTCCTTGGGGAATGCCAGATATTAATTATGTTTTAGGTGATGACTTTTTGTCTATTACTACAAACTGTAAACTTTTTGACAGGAAATAACAAATCCAGTCGCACAACTGAGGCGATACTCCATAGGCACACAGTTTGGTTAGAAGACCCTTGAGAGTAACAGTGTCAAAAGCCTTCTGGAAATTTAAAAATATGGAATCAATTTGACATAAACTGTCAACAGCAGTCATTATTTCATGAGTATAAAGAGCTAGCTGTGTTTCACATAAGAATGATATTTTCTGAATTTGTGCTGACTATGTATCAATAAATCATTTTCTTCGAGGTAATTCACAATGTTTGAACACAGTATATGTTCCAGAACCCTACTGAAAATCGACATTAGTGATACGGGCCTGTAATTCAGCGGATTATTCCTATTTCCCTTTTTGGGTATTGGTGTGACTTGAGCAATTTTCAGGTCTTTAGGAATAGATCTTTCTATGAGTGAGCAGTTGTATATAACTGCTAAATATGGAACTATTGTATCAGCATACTTTGAAAGGAACATGACCTATAGACAATCTGGACTGGAGGCCTTGCCTTTATGACATGATTTAAGCTGCTTTGCTACACTGAGGATATCCATTCTATGATTCTCATCTTGGCAGTTGTTCTTAATTAGAATTCAGAAATATTTACTTTGTCTTCTTTGGTGAAGGAGTTTTGGAAAACCGTGTTTAGTAACTCTCTTTTAGTAGCACTGTCATCAGTGACTTCACCTTTGTTATCGCACTGTGAAAGTACTGATTGCATATGCCACTGGTGCGCTTTATGTATGACCAAAATCTCTTTGAGTTTTCTGCCAGATTCCGAGACACAGTTTCGTTGTGGTAATTATTAAAAGAATTTTGCATTGAAGCACGTGCTATATTTCAAACTCTGCCAATCTTGGGGATTTTGCATTATTTTAAATTTGGTGGGCTTTTTTCATCAACTATAATTTGTGAGTAGGGTACCTATTTGAAATGAGACTCAAGTTTTCTTTGAACTGTTCAGCAACTATATCATCTGAGTTGGGGTGTTGGTAAACTGATCCAATTGATAGTTTAGTCCGAAAACTTCCTGGCAGATTAAAACTGTGTGCCCGACCGAGACTCGAACTCAGGACCTTTGCCTTTTGCGGGCGAGTGCTCTACCATCTGAGCTACCGAAGCATGACTCACGCCTGGTCCTCACAGCTTTGCTTCTGCTAGTATCTCGTCTCCTACCTTCAAACTTTACAGAAGCTCTCCTGCGAACCTTGCAGAACTAGCACTCCTGAAAGAAAGGATACTGCGGAGACATGGCTTAGCCACAGCCTGGGGGATGTTTCCAGAATGAGGTTTTCACTCTGCAGTGGAGTGTGCGCTGATATGAAACTTCCTGGCAGATTAAAACTGTGTGCCTGACCAAGACTCGAACTCAGGACCTTTGCCTTTCGCGGGCAAGTGCACTACCATCTGAGCTACTGAGGCACATCTACATCTACATCTACATCTACATTTATACTCCGCAAGCCACCCAATGGTGTGTGGCGGAGGGCACTTTACGTGCCACTGTCATTACCTCCCTTTTCTGTTCCAGTCGCGTATGGTTCACGGGAAGAACGACTGCCGGAAAGCCTCCGTGCGCGCTCGAATCTCTCTAATTTGACATTCGTGACCTCCTTGGGAGGTATAAGTAGGGGGAAGCAATATATTTGATACCTCATCCAGAAACGCACCCTCTCGAAGCCTGGCGAGCAAGCTACACCGCGATGCAGAGTGCCTCTCTTGCAGAGTCTGCCACTTGAGTTTGCTAAACATCTCCGTAACGCTATCACAGTTACCAAATAACCCTGTGACGAAACGCGCCGCTCTTCTTTGGATCTTCTCTATCTGCTCTGTCTACCCAATATGGTACGGATCCCACACTGATGAGCAATACTCAAGTATAGGTCGAACGAGTGTTTTGTAAGCCATCTCCTTTGTTGATGGACTACATTTTCGAAGGACTCTCTCAATGAATCTCAACCTGGTACCCGCCTTACCAACAATTAATTTTATATGATCATTCCACTTCGAATCGTTCCGCAAGCAAACTCCCAGATATTTTGCAGAAGTAACTGCTACCAATGTTTGTTCCGCTATCATATAATCATACAATAAAGGATCCTTCTTTCTATGTATTTGCAAATATATTACATTTGTCTGTGTAAAGGGTCAGTTGCCACTCCCTGCACCAAGTGCTTATCCGCTGCAGATCTTCTGGCATTTCGCTACAATTTTCTAATGCTGCAACTTCTCTGTATACTACAGCATCATCCGCGAAAAGCCACATGGAACTTTCGACACTTATCTACTAGGTCATTTATATATATTGTGAAAAGCAATGGTCCCATAACACTCCCCTGTGGCACGCCAGAGGTTACCTTAACGTCTGTAGATGTTTCTCCATTGATAACAACGTGCTGTGTTCTGTTTGCTAAAAACTCTTCAATCCAGCCACACATCTGGTCTGATATTCCGTAGGCGCTTACTTTGTTTATCAGGCGACAGTGCGGAACTGTATCGAATGCCTTCCGGAAGTCAAGGAAAATAGCATCTACCTGGGAGCCTGTATCTAATATTTTCTGGGTCTCATGAACATATAAAGCGAGTTGGGTGTCACACGATTGCGTTTCCAGAATCTATGTTGATTCCTACAGAGTAGATTCTGAGTTTCCAAAAACGACATGATACGTGAGCAAAAAATATGTTCTAATATTCTACAACAGATCGATGTCAGAGATATAGGTCTATAGTTTTGCGCATCTGCTCAACGACCCTTCTTGAAGACTGCAACTACCTGTGCTCTTTTCCAATCATTTGGAACCTTACGTTCCTCTAGAGACTTGAGGTACACGGCTGTTAGAAGGGGGGCAAGTTCTTTCGCATACTCTGTATAGAATTGAATTGGTGTCCCATCAGGTCCAGTGGACTTTCCTCTGTTGAGTGATTTCAGTTCCTTGGACACTTATTTCGATGTCAGCCATTTTTTCGTTTTAACTTCCATATTCAGGGATGCTGGAATGGCCTTATGATCACCAATTCCCTGTTCTGCACTTACAGAGTCGAAAAGTTCGGGTCTGTTTGTTATCAGTAGGTCCAAGTTGTTATCTCCACGAGTCAGTTCTCTGTTTAATTGCTCAAGGTAATTTTTGGATAGTGCACTCAGTATAATGTCACTCGATTCTCTGTCCCTACCACCCGTCCTAAACATTTGAGTGTCCCAGTCTATATCTGGTAAATTGAAATCTCCACCTAAGACTATAATATGCTGAATATACACACCTCAAGCCCTGTCCTCACAGCTTTACTTCTGCCAGTATCTTTAGTCTCAGTCGAGCACACAGTTTTAATCTGCCAGGAAGTTTCATATCAGCGCACACTCCACTGCAGCGTGAAAATCTCATTCTGGAATAGTTTAGTCTGATTGTTAAGTATAACATTGTCTACCCATACCATTTCACAGGAACTATGTACTTCAATTTCACTACGAGATAAACTACTTCTGACACCAATAAATACTCCACCACCAACTGTATTTAATCTATCCTTTCTGAGCACTGTTAGGCTGTTTGAAATATTTCAGCTGAACTTATTTCTGGGTTTAGCCAGCTTTCTGTACTTGTGGTTTCCTGAGACCTTCTGACCCAAAAAGCTGCCCAGTCCCTTCCACACAGCCCCCGCTACCCATGTAGTCATTTCCTGTATGTAGTGGACTCCTATATGGTGAATAGCAACTATCCTTTTCATTATATTTTCACATTACATCCTGGATTTTCCATTGTTAAAGTTTTGAAAAGACTATTTTGATGAAAAATGGCAGGGTAAGAATAGGGAGAAGAGGGGAGAGGGACTGGGCAACAGTTTGTGTAGATTATGACACCAAGTACTACATGGAGAAGGAAACAAAAAAGAGACCCAGAAAATGATGAAGGTGAAACAACTGTAATTCTCTCTGAAGTTCAAAGAATGGGCTCTTGGCAAACACAAGTCTAAGATGAGTGATGGACTCTCGATTCAGCAGCTAATGAGATGACATCCTTTTATGATTGAAATACTCGTAAAAGTCATCCTAAATTACACAGCATCAAGGCAACTGAATAACTTAGCTCTGTTAGTACTAGGCCATGTAGGTTGGAAGTTGTTACAATGAAATTCCAGTATCAAATGGTTTCAGCAGTATTTAAATAATAGAAATTCAGAAACTTAGAAATCTATGAGAATCATTATGCATTGTTATCTCAAATATCAAAGCAAAATGAAGAATATCCAGATTAGACACTTGTAGAAGGAGGAGGATTATTTAAATGCCATTGTTCATTAATTTTTTTCAGTGGAGGAAAAGTTGAGACCACTAACATTTATTTGTTTGTACCAAACCAGCGATTCACACGTTATGAATGCTTGGATATCACATTCACTGAAGAACATTACACAGAAAACGATTTTGGAGGAGAAGTTATGAATTCACTAGCACTCGAGAAATACACTTCACAAACTGGCACACATGTTTAATTTTTTCAGAACAATAAAAACTTAAGAGAAGTTATTAGAAATGCTTTATTTCCTAAAATGTGTTAATATAGTAGCAAATTTACACAAACTGTAAGTTTCCAACATTTTGGAATGTATACTGGGAAGAGATTTCATTTTACAGATATAGAAATGAACACACACACACACACACACACACACACACACACACACACACACACACACAAACACAAACACAAACAAAACCTGCCTGTATGAATATGGTGCCCCAGCTACTGACTACACTACAGCAAAATTCTCAGTTTTGTTTATGTACTCAGCAGTTCCACTATTTGATTAGTTATTACCTTTAATTCTTAACTTATTTATATTTCACCATGAACTATTCAATTACTGTTTATCTTTGCCTGATGACATAACAGGTACATTATTATTCAGTGAAACATAAAACAACATTTTAAAAATGTGACTGTAAGGGCTAAAGATACGGGAAGCAGTGACAATTCCTACAACTGCCCACCAGTATGTGTGAATGCTGTTGGGGAATGTATCAACATCTGGCTTGCTACCCACCTGTACAGTGTGTAAACTTTTAGATGGCAGACCTCTCCCTAGTCGTGAATCGGCAGAAGTCGGTAAATGTCGGGCAGCTTCAGTAGGCACGCAGTTTAGACTGCTGCCAACATTACGTAGCTGACTGTGTTGTACAAGGTAGCCATTGTTGTCTGCTTCATTATTGTTTTGCGCTGTACTGTTTTGCGTGTTTTTATTGTGCAGTTGTGCTAAACATTATCAAAATGAATGAAGAGGCAGTTGCTGGCCCATCTCGGGAGTCGCCAAGAACCCCTACCGGTAGGCCTACAGTTAGAAGGAAACCAGTATTATGTAGCAATGCTCGCAAAATTATATTGCGTGTGATTGAATGCTGCGAAAGGGAAAGGGAGCAGAAAAAATTGCTTCACCCCATTTACAAATCTTCAGTGAGAGCTGCTACATACACAGGACAAACCATGCGTAGCATTGTAAGATCCAAACAGTTTTCCAAGAATCATCCTGGCGTATCACCACAAACGCCTGGCAAGAAAAGGTGAGTTTCCATTTCAGATATTTTGTTCGCGATCACTTTGAAGGAATCACCAAAATTTAATCGCAATCAGATGAATGGTTTGGGAACGAACAGAGGGCAGACATACATACATTCATTTTTATATATAGAGATTGACAGTTATGTTATGCTATATGACCTGTTTAAGGATATTTAAATTTTATAATTAATAGTTTAACATTGCGGGGAATTAAATAAAATGGAAAAAAAAAAATTGCGTGTAGTGGGAATCGAACCCGTGACAAGCCTTTACCTAATCAATTGCGCTACGCATAAAACGGTGACCTAACTGTAGAAACAGTGCACATTACTGTTTACGGGCGTTCAGAGAACAACTCACCAAAGTTTCATTGCAATCGGATGAATAGTTTGTGAGCACATAGTAGACAAATATACATACATTCATTTTTATATATATAGATGTTAATGTACATGACGATTTCAGTTTCGTTCATGAGCAACATTTAAAGGGAGTTTTACTTCCAAGCCTTTCGTCTGATTTCGTGTAAGCATGACGCGCGATTTGTAGTGTCAGCACTGCAACTGGTAGGCGTGCCTTGTCCCCCCCAACGGCTCATCTCCCCTCGCCAGCCAATGCTTGCTTCCTCCTAGCTGCTGACAAGAGGAAGAAATCAGTCTGTCCTGAATCAGAAATAACGGCCTGGTATAGTAAAGATGATTATGCAACATGTTTTTTGTCATAAACATTACTTGCTCAGTATATGTGTACTTATGATCTATATAAGAGTGCAATGGTTACCATTGGGTAATTACGTGAACCTAGTACAAGATCCCTTCATAATTACCTACCTTTGGTGGTATGATTAAAGTTCTGAATGGAGCTAAGGAAAAGGGTAATCTAATTTCTGATGACGAACACAGAGATTCAATAACAGCAGCTAGAATTCTTGTAAGCCCCAGGCCAAAGCACCCCATCTGCAAAATTCCGTTGGTGCCATCTGATGTCTGAAACACTGCTTTTAGTGGAGCTGAATATCTTGTACCAAGCAAGAATGTATGGCCCACCTGGAACAAACAAATATTATATAAACCATCGACATATATGGTTTACCTAGATGACATTATAGTCTTTTTGAAGGATATACCAGAACAATTATCACATTTAAGAGATGTCTTTAGAACATTGCAGTCGGCATGGTTAAGATTAAGTTTAGGAAAATGTAATTTTGCTCAGATGCAGGTCAAATATTTAGGTCATGTAATAAGTGAACAAGAGGTTGAAACTGATTCTCGGTTAACAGAGGCAGTTCAAAATTTTCTGACACCATGTACAACAAAGCAGTTAAATCGTATATTGGGTTATGTTCATATTATTGTAAATTTGTAAAGGATTTTATTAAAATAGTCAAGCCGTTAACAAAGTAAACTAAGACGTCATTTGTGAAAGCCAACAAATTGTATCGCATTCTTCAGCTGATTCCCAGTGCCTGGGCCCATAATCTTTAGTTGGGCATTTTTTAATATAAAAATGAAAGCTTTCTGAAATAATGTTTTATTAATTAGTCAGGTCGTGATAACAATAACTGCATATCCCAGAACACACAATCACCACTGAGTAATAACAATGAAAAGGAGTAAACAAAAAAATTGTCAATATCAATTTACATATTTCAACACATTCTGAGGGACATAGTTTATCTATGTGCTGGTGTAAATGAGAAGTGAATGTGGGTAGATCTGCTTCTAGTTTTTTTTCTGACATTACAATGAAATCATCAGGCAATGTTAGAGTTGCGCCATACAGCATCTCCAAAACTGTTGAATTATCTCCTCCTCTCAGACAGCTATGCTGTCCTACAATAATTGTTGCAATTATGTCACTCCATTTATTTTTATAATGAGCTCTGAAGGCTGCCTTCAATGTTTGATAGAATCTCTCTAATTTCTCATTTGATTGTGGGTGGTATTCCATACCCCGAATTAATTTAGAACCACAAACATTAGCTAATGCATGGAATAGCTCTGACTGAAACTGTGCTTCAGCCCGGTGAAACAATATATCAGGCTTTTCAGTCCACAATGGAGGGAGTTTCACACTAACTTTGTCCACTTCAATTTTTCTACCACTGTCTGGTACATCACTATTCGCTCTATCTGCCATCATATTTGTTTCTTGTTTAGATTGTGTCAGGGTCACCAGTTGCTGGTCTTCTTGTAAAATTAATCACAAAAATGTTACATGATGAATATCACAACAACAACACAACTGAAGTCTAGATCTGTTACTCTGTGCATTTCAAAATGTCATTTATTTTGAAAAGAAAAATCAAGTAACGCAACGAACAATTATTTACACAACTGCAGGTTACGAGCATTAACATAATTCTACACAGTATACAGTATTTCAAGGGTACGTGAAAAGAGGTGGCGGCATGAGGTATCAGCAAGAGTTGCTGATATTAATTCAGTTTATTCCAAAGTGAATTTGTGTCACCATTTGAAAGCAGCTTTACTAAAAAATGATCTAGAAAATCCATTAAAACAAAAATAAGCCATGGATAACACAAGGAATTAAAGTCTCATGTAAGAGGAAAAGGCAAATTTACATAAAGGCCAGAATGGGTCTATATCTGGCATTAGTTGCGTAATATGAAAAATACTGTAGTATTTGAAGCAAAGTCATTAAAAAACCCAGAATTATGTACATCCTGACAGAAAAATTATGTACATCCTGACATAAATAAATAATGCATATAATCAGATTAAAATTATACGAGATATTTCCAAATGGAAGACAGGACAGCCATTGAGTGCACAAGATACAATAACAATTACAGTAAATGACAATGTTGTGACTGGTAATTCACAAGTTGTAAGTATTCTTAACAATCACTTTCTACATATAGCAACAAGAGTAGGAATAAATGGTCAGTTGAAGAAGCAAGAGAATATATTATAAGAATCATTCCACAGAACTTTAAGCAAGTACAAGTAGCACCAACATCCTTCACTGAAATTAACATAATTCTGAAAAGTTGTTCCAATGCAATAAGTAATGTCCATCATGATGAATGTAATGCATCAATGGCACGCCGAATTTTACCATATAAATTAAAATATGCATTTGTGAAACTGCTTTATAAGAAAGGGAACAAGAAAAATTTAAATAATTATCATCCAGTTTCCTTACCAACATCTTTTTCCAAGATATTCAAAGTAGTAAAGTACTCAGGAGTAGTCTCACATTTCAGTAGAAACAATTTGCTTGGCATAACATAGTTTGGATTCCTGAAAGGTTGCTTGAATGAAAATGCTATTTAGACATTCATCTAACAAATATTACAGCCTTAGATAGTTAAATATCACCAGATGGTATTTTTGTGACATTTCCAAGATGTTTGATTCTGTAGATCATGTTGTACTCTTATACATACTTAAATTTAAGAAATTAATGGCTTTAAACAACTGGTTCAAATCATGCTTAACAAATGGTAAGCAAAAAGTTATGCTGATTAAACACACAAACATAAGCCCAAAGGCTTCAATTATGGGTTGACTCCTATTCCTTATATAATAAACAGTGGTGGCTGTGGTTTAAGAGCATGTGAACATCTTAACTTTTACACCTTGAAAATTTATTGGTCTGTCTCACTTGTTTCTGTGATATTCACTTAAATGTGGTGTGGAAGATAGGGTGCTTTTGGCCTTTATGGTTCTCAGTGCCTCATTTGTATTCCAGTCCATTGACCTTGTTGCTGGATAATACTACTTAAATTTGATCAGTTCTGCAAACAGCAGTTTGTTGTTGGGAATTAGTTGTTTACTGTGCAGGAATTGGATTTCCTGCGCAGTGTCAATGTGAACTCTGTTGAATTTGTTTTAAGTGTTAACAGAAAAGAAATTACCTGGAAAATTAGCCACAAAGAAACTAGGTCTTTCGGGCCAGATCCATTGTTTGAGAAAGTGATGGAATCAAATAAGCATGATAAAAGTGAACATTTAACAAAGAAGTATATAATTAGTGTAAGTTGTTGTGTGGGTGCAATGTAAGAATGTCTGCTGTTCAACGTGGAAGTTAATTCATTAACTAATACATATATTGGGGATATTGCACATTTGCCCAAAATAATAAAAAAAAAAAAACAACCATGAGAACTCCCACTTACACAAAAATCTGAAACGGGGAGTAGTGAAAGCTTAAACATAATTCCATTCTTGTTATAAAGAGTACTTAATTACATAAAAAGCAACACAATTCTTTTTTCAGTCAAGTTATCTGTATTATTATTATTACTATTGACAGTGGCTGAAGCCATATAAATATGTTGATAACCATAACTGCTACACATCAGATGCTATTCATTTCATGTTCTTGTATTTATTTGATTTTAAAAATCTATGAACTAGCAGAATGAGCCACCTTTCACTCAACACTCAATAAGCAGAATTGGTACTTTTTGTAGACAATACTAATGTTATGACAAATACCATTACAGAGAAAGCAACAGATGAGATTCTTAATTATGTTTTTCAAAGAATTATTAAGTTGTTTTTTAAAATGGACTCTCCCTTACTTTTGACAAAACACAATACATGCAATTCTGTACAACAAATAGAGTTATAGCAATAACTGATGCAGCACATAAATAGGAATCAGTAAATAGGATAGAGTGCTCCAAATTTTTGGGTGTACACATTGATGAAAACTTCAACTGGAAGAAGCATATTACTGAGCTTGTCAAACAATTACGTTCAGCCGCTTTTGCTCTTTGTATAATTGCTGGTCTTGGAACAAACAAATGAGTCTCCTGACATATTTTGCATATTTCATTTCAAAAATATCTTATGGAATAATTTTCTGGGGTATCTCATCACTTAGTAGTGTTCACCTGCAGTCATCTTGTAGGTACCGTTCACCATTTTAATTGCACTATCACAGTACACATATTATGTAATAAAATTTGTCACAAATAGTTAATCACAATTTGAAAAGAATATTGATGTCCACATCTACAACACTAGAGGAAAAAAATGACCATTAGCACCAATTATTAAAACTGTCGGTGGCTCAGAAAGGAGTTCAATGTGCATCAACAAACATTTTTGATCATTTGTCTGACAGGTAACAAAGTAAGTTTCAAATATAACTGAAAATCATTTCTTCTAGGCAACTCCTTCATGTTGCAGCAGATATTTGTATTTTCATTGTTGTAGCACATAGATGGAGTCAGCCCAAACCAATAATACTCAACATGTCTTTCATATGATGCACAGCATCAATGGAAAGTATCAGTTAGTTTCTCATTATATATATAAAATGATTTTTGGAAGTGGAATTTAATGGGTTCATTTGACAAAGCAGTCCCAAATTAGTATTGTGCATTATTCATTTTATCAATATCTATTAGAAACAGTAAAGCCTGGAGAATAATCAGTAGTTCAGCAGCAACTCAGCAGCACTTCTGCATGGCAGTGCTGTTGCTGCTGGAGTAGCAATTATTCTTCATTTTACTACCTCTATTAATACACATGAATAGAAGGAATATTGGACTAGACCAATCTGGGACCACTCTGTTAAATGGGCACATAAAATTCTACTTTATAAATCATTTTGTTTGTAACAGGAAACAAACAGATGCTTTCAATCAATGCTTGGCATTACATGAAAAATGTGATGAACATATTTGTTTGGGCTGACTCCAGCTACACATTGTAAGAAAAGAGACTGTAGATATCTGCCAAAATATGAAAGACAACGTGCCTGATGGCTATTTGGCTAGGTACTCTTGTGTGTGAGTGAGTGTGTGCATAGAATAGAAAGAGTTGTCCAGAAGAAGTGAGTTTTGGGTACATTTAAATCTTGCTTTACTTCTTGCCAGACATTTTATGTTATCGAGCAAATGATGAAACATTTTTGTTGCTGCATATTGAACTCATATAAAAGCTAGTTTTTGGTAATGTTGCATGAGTAGTAGGATTCAAAAAATAATTCACTGATGTTGGCAGTGAACATGCATACATATACTGAAGAATGATAGAAATAATCTATGGAACATATAACAAACAAACGTACCTTGAAGACACTTCATGTCCATCTGAGCCAGTGTATATGCACAAAACAATACAACTCCCAAACAGTTTACTATCCAAAACAAATTAACTAATAAAATTACTTTTACTGTGACAATCATCATTCTTCATTTAGGCAGGCACTGGGTATCACATTGCTTTGCCAAAAGTGTTGCGTTACATCACAAAGTGCTGACCAGTATTTCCCTTCAGGAGGCAAAATGTGTAGTACTACCAGTAAACACATGTACAAGTAAAAGTAAGACACTTAGTTTTCAGAACTAATAGTTCCTCCACCAGGGAGGAGAGGGAGTTAAACTGGCGAAAGTGGAGAGAAGAGCACTTCACTTGTACCCCAGTGAGAGAAGGGACCACTTATAGTGAGGAAAAAGGTACACAATGATGTAATATATAGAGAACAGACAGTAAAACAAGAGATATTCTTTAAATGTACTGTTTATGGTTGTATACAGAAATTTTCCATGAGGGAAAAAGAATAAAAACTTGTCATTTTTTATAGAATTGATTTGGTGATGCTGCAAACATGCCATGCACTAAGAACTAAATTTCATAAGAAGTATACAAAACATATTCTACATTGATTATCTACCTAGTGTTTTTAAGGTAGATTACTTTGGCACCTATTCCGTAAGCATATTTCTATAGTACATGCAAAGTACATCTTTCTATCTAAATGTAGTTTCTGTTGTTTCAGACACGACCAAAGAACAGACACCATTTTAACCCAACAGCTACTATGAATTAAACACAAAGGAATTACCAATACTGGCAGCAAGTGGGCACTGATGTAAATCAACGAGGAAAATTGAAAATTAGTGCCAAAACGGGATTCGAATCCAAGTCTCCTGCTTACTAGACAGATGCTTTGACCACTAAGGCATGTCACTGCAGTGCTCACTGCAACTGCACAGACTACACTAGCACCCCTCCCATCAGACACCAATTCTCAACTTACCCACACGCTAGTAAGCAGAAATTCAGATCCCATTCCGGCACTAGTTTTCAACTTTCGCCATTGATTTACGTCAATACCTACTTGCAGCCAATGTCTGTCATTCCTTTGTGTTTACATCTTTTTTGTTGTTAACATGAATATGTATGCCACTTTTGGATTTAGTGATCTGAAATTACATCCTCTTATGATTTAGTCCAGGGTGCCTAATGAGTTAAGAAATGAAGCTAAAATCAACAACAAAAATAATTGATTCATACTCGCATGATGTTACGTTGAAACTGAAATTTAAAAATTTGAAATAGTAAAAAGTCAGAAAGGCTGAGAAAATACTGATGATATGAATAAAAATGCCACATTAAACCCTCAAAGCAGAGAAACAGGAAATAAACATTTAAAAAAGCTTATTAACTATAATGCCATTTATCTCACTTTATTTCCTTTACAACTTCTATTCACATTAATAGATTTATGGTAGTACTTTCATGATTTTAACTTTTTAGTATCAGCTGGAACAATGACGCTGAACAATAAGCGTTTTGAAAGATACATTTTTTGGATTGGTTAGGTGAAGTGTAGCCCAAGAAAATTATACCACTAGATGAATGTGGGAATCCTCCAAAAATGCGCCTCAAATTTGCCAGGAAAATCAAATTTTAGCAGCCTAGAACTACACCAAAGTAATCTCTCCAGTTTGCCACATTATTGTGCAACATGCCTACTGGAATGTGGAATTCATAGCTCTGTGATTGCACGTGGCATTGTGTTGCACCTGTAGACTTTGACAGTGTTTCAGTCCTGGAGGGCACATGTTTTTGACCTTGAAATTCCACATTTTCCCCCCTCTTTTATATCCCAGAAAATTGTATTTTCTTTTTTTGACTGATGTGTTTGGGATTAAGTGTATAAGTAAACACATGCAATATAACATGGCTGTGTTCTTTCAAGTGTGCTAAAACAGCTCTGTCACGTAAAACTCAATGTAGAATTAGCAAGCCATAATGTTTTTTTTCTTTTTCCACAGACATTTAGTAAACTATTGTTTAAATTCTGTTTTGCATCAAGGGGAGGGGGGATTCTTATGGAAACTGGGGACAGATCATGGAATCTGTGCACCATGGTGAGAGACTGGCTCTTTTTTTTGCAGCCCCTAAAGGAGAAAGGGACAGAAAAAGATTGAAGATATTGTTTCAGCATGGCTCTGCAAAGGTTTTGTATCCATCTTCACTGGAGGCCAGCACCAAACCACAGCTGTACCAAGGAATTGGCATAATTTCACAGAACAGAATGACAACTAAGAATACTAAAGGTATGTAGTCACTGATAAAGCTGCAGTATTTCTCATCTCAGTCAATGTTAAATTTGCAGTCAAGTGGGGTCACAGCCAATGACTGCTACAAATTCAAGAGACTAATGTAATAAATAAAATGTCTGTACCCAGAGAATAAGAGAGGGCAAGAGGTCCCTCTTGGCCCCTATTGCAGACAGCTAACGTACTGTTAAATCGCTAAAAAGCAAATAGGACTGCAAGAAAATGGGAAATTATTGCTAAATGCTGGAAAACAGTAGCCACCCAAGAAATGTGCCTTCGTACCAATGATGAGGATGAAATGATGATGGGGACAACACAACACTCAGTCTATGAGTAGAGAAAATCTCCACCCTGGCTGGGAATTGAACCTGACCCCCTGCATGGGAGGTAAGCACGTTACCATTCAGCTAAGCAGGTTGGTCTATAAGTGAGGGAAGAAACTAACACAGAACAGGGAGAGGAGACCAATCAACAGTGAAAGAGGACAACCAAACAACAAAAGTGGACTGTGAAGTAATGAAACAATATTGAAAAAAGAAAGGAGGTCACTAAACATTGAAAAAAGTATGCTAAATAAAGAAAAAAGATAACTAAATAAAGGAAATGATCACTTGTCAAAACCAAAAGTTTAGTGAAGAAAGGCACCAAACAATGAAAGAGGATCACTAAATAGGGGAAAACAATTGTGAAACAAGGAAAAAGGTTGTTGAACATAGGAAAAAATGGTTGCTACATATGGAGACATGGTGCGTGGACACTAAAGGAACTCAAATTGTAAAAGGAGTGCCAAAATGATAAAAAAAAGATGACATAAATGACTTGCAGATAACACACAACAAAAATTATATCTGGCATTCCCTAAGGAAGTCTGATGAACACCCTGCTGCTCCTAATCTGAACAATAGATTTAGGAGACAATCTGAGCCAGCATTTTTAGATTGTTTGCAGATGATGGTGTTGTTTACCGTCTAGTAAAGTCGTCAGAAGATCAAAACCAATTGAAAAATGATTTTGACAAGATACCTATATGGTGTGAAAAGTGTCAATTGACTCTAAATAATAAAAAGTGTGATGTCAACCACATGAGTATTAAAAGGAAGCCATTAGATTTTTATTACATGATAAAACCCACGAATCTAACGGCTGTTAATTCTACTAAATACCCAGGGATTACAATTACAAACAACTTAAACTGGAACAACCACATAGAAAATGTTGTGGGGAAGGTGAACCAAAGACTGCATTTTATTGGAAGAACACTTGGAAAATGCAACACATCTGACACTGCATACACTTATACTTGTGTGTTGGCTTCTAGAGTAATGTTGTGCAGTATGGGATCCTTACCAAATAGGACTAATAAAAGACACTGAAAAAGTTTGCAGGAGGGCAGCTCATTTTGTGTTATTGTGAAAAAAGGGAGATAGTGTCATGGATGTGGTATGTGAGTTGGGGAGATTATCAATACAATAAAGGCATTTTTTGCTGCAGTAAGATTTTTTCATGAATTTAAATTGACAACTTTCTCCTCTGAATGGAAAAATATTTTGTTGATGCCAACCTACAAAGGGGGAAATGAACATTTTAATAAAACAAGAGAAATCAGAACTCGCACAGAAAGATTTAAGGGTTCATTTTCCCAGATGCTGTTCTGGAGTGAAACGATAGAGAAGTAATCTGAAGGTGGTTCGATGAAGCCTCTGCCAAGCACTCATGTCAGAAGGCAGAATAGTTGTGTAATTGTAGATGAATGAAAGAAGAAGCCAGAAAAGTGAATGATTGTATCAAAGAATAATTCAGACAAGAAAACTAATAAATTACGAGTCAAATTTTTTTGTTGGTAATTACTTTGAAGAGGCAAAATAAGTTGTACCACTGAGAGACCCATGTGAAAGTGATATACCATACTTCTGAGCTTTCAAAACAAGTATTTTCTCCCTTTGGTGGGGAGACAAGAATAAGTTGGAGAAGGTTGAAAAGAGGGGCAGGGCACCACAACTTTAAGATGAGAGCTATCTACCTGTAGCCTATCTTTCAAGCAATAGAAAAGCCAGGATGGAATGTAATAATATAATGAAAAGCATAGTTGCTACTCACCATGTAGGGGAGATGGTGAGATGCACAAAGGTACAACAAAAAAGCTGTCAGATAGTTAGCTTTTGGCCAACAAGGCATTTGTCAAACAAAGACACACCACACACCACACCACACCACACACACACACACACACACACACACACACACACACACACAAATGCAGCTCACAAACACAAGACCAGAGTCCCTGGGAGCTGGAGCTATTTTTGACAAAGGCCTTGTTGGCCGAAACCTAGCTATATGACAGTCTTTTCGTTGTGCCTTTCTGTAACTCAGCATCTCCACTATATGGTGAGTAGCAACTACCATTTTCATTATATAGTTGTAGTCTGTCTTTGTCATCTATACAGGTCAGTTCCTCTTAATCTGGGGTCTGAAAGACCTTTCCTTCCTGTAATTCTTCTCCAGCTTATTACTCTCTCCCTTCCCCAAGGAAGAAAATATTAGCTTCAAAAACTAGAAAGTGTATTACCTTTACATGTGTTTATTGGCACTACAACACATGTTGCCTCTTAAAGGTAAAAACTGGCCAGCAATTCTCTCCCAAAAACCAAATTCATATGTCTTAAATGCATCTGTCTCATATAAGACACTGTCAAGACTACATGTGTGCTACAATATTGTGTCATTGTTGACACGACTGATGATGGTTTTGGAGGATTCAAGGAAAAGTATGAAACACAGTGCACATAGCCCAATCCTCTCATATAGCAACAAGGAGATCACCAGTTTAATGTCTGCAATATTTTCGTAGCAGGTATAAAATGGGCAACACTTGATGTAGGAACATATTGTGACTGTAATCAGTGGCTGATGATGAACACAAAGGGCTTGAAATGTATTCTCCTATCAACAATATTTACTGGCTTAGACTGGTTCTTATTTATCAAAGACAAAGCAGTATGTCAAAACATAAAAAAATCACAGAATCCAAAGTGCTAACAAGGCATAACACACTATGGAGAAACTAACCTATAAGTAGGAATAGATACGTAACAGGAAGATAAAGAAAGGAACTATAGCCACATCTGAAAGTTCAGAGTTGATGTCAGTATTGTGGGTAAGGTATTTTGAGAGTAAATGAGCCTCATTTACAGAAAAATGATTTGTACTTCTAATAATTATGGCCATTAGTGAGTTGTAAATTTTTTTATAATGTTCAGCAGCTGTAAAAGTGTATGAAAACTGGAGTGCCTGAGTGTTGATAAACTATGCAGTAGTCTTATCATAAGACAAGAAAGCACACTAAAAAACTTTAAAAATTGGGGAAGAACACAATATATATTAAAAAAATAGCAGTTCACTATAAGTCTAGCTTTAAGAATATATTGTATATTAATACCTCTATCCCACTCTGTCTCTTGAAATTTTTGCTTTTGCATTCTGGGCATTCTCCAGAAAAAATGTCTTCACTTACAACATAGTTGCAACTTTCACAAATGTATAATCTGTCTTCCCCTGCTTCAGAAATGAAGTGGTACTCATGGGAAAGAGTCCCACCCATTATACCAGATGCCGCCTGAACTGAGAAAAAAAAAGGGACTGATACATGTAAACAGTACTCTAGATTATGGAACAAGTTTATATTCTACTACTACTACTAAAAAAATAATAAAAAGAAAATAAAAGACATTAAAAATACAAAAAAGTCCATTTGTTCAGTGTACTGGGAGTGTTGTAAACTGCAGCACATTTTCAAAGCAGCTGTAAGAGAAAATACCTAACCCTTAGGCATACTCTAATACACACTACTGAAGTGCCGCTTGAACTGAAAGTTGTTAGTTGGAATTATGTTAGACAAAACAAGTTTATCTCTTACATTTGGCTGGTAAGAGGCAGAGAGGTGGTGCAGCAATAGCTTGGGTTAAATACCAAACATTTACATTTTGATATGTGTGTGTTTAAAAATTACCACTCAGATAAATGCTGAAATAACATAGAGAAAACAACAGCCCCCCCTCCCCCCATACACACACACGGGAAGAACATCTGAAGCTATAAATTCTGTTAAAAAAAAAGTTGAAATGTAACTGTAAAGTATATCAAATAAGTAGGACTGTGTCATTAGTGAAAAACTGGAGAAGCCAGCTATTCTGAACATCTGCTAAAATCGATCTCCTTAATTTAGATGGAAACCTGGGTAGAAAAAATTTTAAGTTTCATGTCACATTTGTCTCATCAACCAGAACTGAGGACCTGTTTCCATGCTAGACTACAATTATCTTTTCTCAAAATAAAAATATGTTAGTATATGATATATGAAAAGAATAATGCTTCATGCCCACAGACTGACAATTGTTCTCATCAAAGGAGATAGCCAAGTGTCATTGGATGGGGGGCATCTTATTTTCAAAAACGCCAGGAAGTTGTCTTTCTATTGGAGTGGATACAAAGATATTTACCACAGGTGAGAGGTACGGATAATAAACTACAGCTTCTCATTTGTTGTCACCGCCACTCACTCATTCACTTGCACACGAGCTTTCTCCTCTGCAATGCAGAAATGGGATGAAAAGAAACTTTAAAGTGTGCTACCATTTGCTTCATGCTCATATCTTCGGTTGCTTAATGAGATGGTTCATTTCCATATCTTCTAATGTGTTGTGATATCCAGCAACCAACTAAGCAACAAGTGGATTCCCTTTCATATTGTTAGGTTATATTTCTGACTTGACTCTTTATTTTGGCATTTGATGTCACTTGTTCACAACATCTCTATCAGCTGTTACCACAGACAATTTGGTGGTTCTAGTGGGAAATGCAAGCCAACTTATATAAAATTCTTTATACCTTTTTTGAAATAAGTGATATTAGCTTACATACATGCATCAGCTCACAGTAAGAACAATTACAAATGCCTTTATGAATTCTCATTTCTCTCGTGAAATCCAGTCAATGGATTCATCATTTGTATGGGCGCATTGTCTGTGGCTGCTTTATAATTATCACCTATGCACGTACCAGGTATGTTCAAAAAATTCCAGAACATTCATAATTTTGTGGCGATGGCATGTTGGCATCCTAGCACATGCCTGTGTTTAATGTGTAACTGCCAGAAGTTTCACTGTTGTATGTCTGTCAGGTATTGTTCTGTGCTGTATTGAGTGGAACATTGTATCACAGAGTTTGTGAATTTCAAGATGGCAGGTTTAAAGGAGCAAACGCATCTGCATTAAATTTTGTGTGAAACTTGAGAAAACCTTTACAGAGACACACAGAATGAAGCCTACAATGATGAGAGCTTATGCCATACTCGATGTTATGAATGGTTCACATGGTTTAAAAATGGCTGGGAGGAAGTTAAAGATGACCCTTGTTCAGGACACCATTCGACCAACTACCAATGATGCTCCTGTCAGGAACATCAACAATATTGAAGATTGATTATACAAGAGATTGCAGAGAACTGTAACATTGCAGTTGGATTATGTCATAAAATCTTGACACCGCATCTTGCAATACGTCATGTTGCTGCCAAGTTCATCCCACGGCATGAGTCAAGACCAGAAACACCATCACCTTGCAATCTGTGAAGAACTTTTGGATCGTGCAAATGAGAATCAAAACTTGTGGTGAGACATGAGTCTATAGTTACGATGTTGAGACTAAGGTTCAGTCTTCAAAATGGGTCAGGAAAGGTTCTCCAAGACTAAAAAAAGTTCGTCTTGACAGGTCAAATGATAAAGCCATGCTGACAGTTTTCTTTGACTTTGAAGGATTAGTTCATTATGAATTTATGCCACAGCGATAAACTGTTAATCGATGGTACTATTGGGACATGTTGCGATGCCTGTGAGAAAATGTGAGAAGGAAATAGCCTGAAATGCGGCCAGACAATTCATGGCTCTTGCATCAGGATAATGCACCCACTCACTCATTCCTATTGGTGCATCACTATCACACAAAAAAGCAAACCCAGTGTGCTGCCTCATTCTCCGTACTCTCCAGACCTGGACTTTTTTTTATTTCCAAAGTTGAAAACCGCATTGAAAGCACAAAGATTTGCGATACATGAGATAAAAGAAAATTCACAGATGGCACTCTGCGCAGACCAGCATTATTCATACCAAGACTTCTTCCGGAAGTGCAAATGGTGTTGGGAGTGGTGTATCAATTGTGGAGGAGAGTATTTTGATGGAGACCATGCACAACAAGTAAAAGATAAGCATAGAAAAATTTTGTGGACGAAGTTCCGGAATTTTTTGAATAGATCTCGTATTAACACCCCGAATGGCCAGAGAAGCTACTACAACACAACCTGGCTACTGTTTCATAAACAATTTCGATCTGCGCACCAGCAGAATGTGGAAGTTGTTCCTAGGGACATGTAATGCTCCTGTGTATTTGCTATGAAATTAGCTACACCACAGGATGTCAAGATGCAACAAAGAAAACTGTACTTCTTTATTAATGCAATATCATGAAATGTCAAAAGAACCAATTACAATAAACATTCAAGGAGTCAACAAACTGTCACTTAGTCTGCTCCAAAGAAGAGACAAAAATACACCGTGTGAATTTATTCTGCTGATGGCAACTCAAACACAGCCTTCCCCTCCCCCACTGCAGTAGAGCAGAGGTCCTGGAACATAATGGTACTTGGATATATGTGCCAGCCTGCTTTAGTGTGGGTTCCTTTATGTGTTGATGGCAGTGTTTTACCTGCTTATGCTGTATCCTCTTTGGTCCATACCGGCATAGTGGGTGCAACTTTCTTCTGCTGCTCATGCCTTATTTCATTAATTGTCACCATCATGTGTGTGGGCTTTACCCATTCTAGGGACATGTTTACCATTGCAGTCTCTTTGCATTGTATGACCTCTTTTCAAACTACTGTACAGCTGAGCATATGACGGTTGCAAAGGTGGACATACTGCTTCAGTCCACAGCATTAAATGGAAACAGATGCTCGGCTCTTTGTGCACAAAAATATTTTGTTCCCCTTGTCATGAGCCAAGTGAGAGCATAGTTTGACTGTGTGTCCCTTCACTTCCTGCAGTACATATGGTAAATCTGTTGTTGCCAGTTCTGAGTGTGCTGCAAAAAAATATACTCACAGGTATAGAGTTTCTCTGTACACCATCCCTTCTGTAAAGCCCCTATATTTGGTTAGCATGCAGAATGTAGACTAGCAAGACTAATGGCTATGTGAAGAACCAACTTTCCATATGGCAAATCAATGACAATTTTAAAGTTCTGTGCCAGCATTTGATAATGTTGTTACTAGCTCGGTGGTAGCTAGTTGTTTGACAGTGCCAAAACCAGCATAGATTGGCCAGTTCCGAGTACAGCGTAGACTCAAACTGCTGCCCCTGGTCTGCAGTCACTTGCAATAGGCAGCCAAATCTTGCTATCCATGTCACCAGAAAAAACTCTTGCTACTATCCCTGCTGAGATATCTGTAATTGGTACTGTCTTAGTCCATCACGTGTATCTGTTGATGGCAGTAAGCAAGTAACAATATCTTTCTGAGTGTGTCAGTTGCCCCATGATATCCAAATGAACATATGAAAATCATTCTGTTGGCTCTGGGGATTCTCAGACTGGTTTGTGGATGTGACTCATTATCTTGTATCTCTGGCATGCTATACATGCCTTCATGTGACAATCTTTTCACAGGTTTGGCCATACAAATCTAGCGGCTAGAAGCTTTATGCTATTGTTGGTGCTTGGACAGGAAGTTATGAATAAAAGATCACTCTCTACGTATGAAAGATCTAGGTATATTTTGACACACATCATGCCCCTTCTGGTAGTCCTTTTTAAAATACAGAACTGCAGAACTTCTCTTTAGATACTTTGTTAGTTGGGGATCTGTAGCATGTGTGGCAGCCAAGTACTTGTAATGTACTGTATATGAGATGGCTATGACTCTTGAGGAAAAATCAACTATGACATTTTCAGCCCCCTTAATGCTTTGTATATCTGTAGTGAACTGTCCAATAAATTCTAACTCGTGTGACAGTCTGGGGGAGCAGTTCTCCTTGGACTTATTGATAGCAAAGGTAAATTGTAACAGCATTAGCCTCCACATATGGGCAGAAATGTTTTACTGGCTCATAAATTGTCAGCAGCTCTCTACCATACATGCTCCACTTCACTTGAGATTCTGTGGGCTTGTGCAAAAAAAAATCTAAAGGCTGCCAGTGATTGTCTACATATTGGTGGAGGGTCACAATCACCGCTTGTTGGTTGGCATTAACTATTACTGCTAATGACGGGATGTGCTAATAGAATCACGTTTTGTAAACTGACCTTTACTTTGAAACTTCCTGGCAGATTAAAACTGTGTGCCCGACCGAAACTCGAACTGGGGACCTTTGCCTTTCACGGGCAAGTGCTCTACCATTTGAGCTACCGAAGCACGACTCACGCCCGGTACTCACAGCTTTACTTCTGCCAGTATCCGTCTCCTACCTTCCAAACTTTACAGAAGCTCTCCTGTGAACCTTGCAGAACTAGCACTCCTGAAAGAAAGGATATTGCGGAGACATGGCTTAGCCACACTCTGCTGCAGAGTGAAAATCTCATTCTGACCTTTACTTTGTCAAAAGCCCTCAGCATATTTGGGGTTCACTGCAATGGCTGTCGGCCTGTTGTGCTCTTACCTGCTACTGCTTCAGTCAAAGGTGCTGGTATCTCAGCTGTCCTTGGTAGGTACTAATGATAGCAGTTTATGACCTCTAGAAAACTCCTGAGCTGGGGAAAATACTGGGTGAGATATTTCTCTGATTATGTCTATTTTGTGCTTCAATCTGCTGGTTCTGGCTGCCAGTACTACATAGCCCTGAAACATTACTTGCTGCTGTTGAAAAGTAAACTTCACCTCATTTCCTACTATACCATATTTATTTATGCAGCAGAAAACTGCCTGGAGATGTTCTTCATGCAGTGCCACTGACTCTGAAAATAACATAATGTCATCAAGGTATGCACAATATTCCTATCCCCACAGTATGTTGTCAATGAAATGCTGCCACGACTGCAGCATTTTTCACCCTGAATGGCATTAGCAAAAATTCAAACAACGCAATGGTGTTATTGACATGATCTTTGATATGTCATCTTCCACTATAGGTATCTCATTGTACAGCTTTTCGTAGTCAGTCACATTGAAAATAGTTGTTCCTGCCAAGTGGTGATGCCCAAGGGCAACTAGGCCTTCGTATCATGCCCAATCAAATTCTGTTTTTGCCACCACAGAACGGCAGGGGCAGGTAGGAGGCAGCTAGGTGCAATCGAGAGGTTAGAAGTAGGGCAGGTGGGAAGCGGTGGGTGCACTGGAAAAAGAAAAAAGTAAAAAGACTGTGGATGTGTTGGCAGAATAGAGGGCTGTGTAGTGCTGGAATGGGAACAGGGAAGGGGGTTGTTGGTGAATGTATTATAGGGAGAGTTCCCACTTGTGCTATTTACCTGGTGTTGGTGGGAAGGATCAAGATGGCACAGGCCATGAAGCAGTAACTCAAATGAAGAACGTGGTGTTGGGCTGCATGCGCAGCAACTGGGTGGTCCAAGTGGCCACTTATGCAGACAGACAGGTTGTTGGTTGTCATGCCCACACAGAATGCAGCATAGTGGCTGCAGATTATCTTG